>NC_059270.1:11740444-11857944 GCF_017591435.1 Portunus trituberculatus
GAAGGATGATGAAAGTATATGAAGGAAGTCACCATCTACGAACAGTGAAGGACAACTGGACATCAGAGAACCCCGTGAAGAAACACATACTTTTCTGACTGCCAAATCACCTCCGTATTTACATAAACTTTTGAAGACCACCAATTTAACGCACCTTGCATGTACAGACGCAGGTCAAGGACACGAGGAAACCAGACCAGTGAATACTTACAAAAGGACCATAAAAAGCAGCAGCAGTTTGTAGTTTGCCTCTGTTACTACCACGCAACAAGGAAAACGAGCCAGGGAACGCGGAAACAATATAACTCTCGTTCCGATAATAAATACTAATCACGCTAAGCTAATTCACACAGACAGGGAGAAAAAATAATAATAGAAATGAGTATCAGTATTATGTGTCTCTTTATTCTTGGTGTTTTCACTTCCTCGCCTTGGTATTTAGAGAGAGAGAGAGAGAGAGAGAGAGAGAGAGAGAGAGAGAGAGAATTGTTGTTGCTATTCTTGTTTTTGTTTTTGGCTGTTGGTGTTTTTGTTATTGTTGTTGTTGTTGTTGCTATTGTTGCTGTTGTTGTTGATGATGATGATTATGTTGTTGCTGTTGTTTCAGTAGTAGTAGTAGTAGTAGTAGTAGTAGTAGTAGTAGTAGTAGTAGTAGTAGTAGTAGTTATTGTTGTTTTTTGTTGTCCTCCTCCTCCTCCTCCTCCTCCTCCTCCTCCTCCTCCTCCTCCTCCTCCTCCTCCTCCTCCTCTTCTTCTTCTTCTTCTTCTTCTTCTTCTTCTTCTTCTTCTTCTTCTTCTTCTTCTTCTTCTTCTTCTTCTTCTTTTATTATCATTGCTTATATTATATTATTATCAACACCATTACTTTTATCGCTATTATCCTCAAATTTCTCTTCCTCCTCTTCCTTATCGCTCACCCTGTCATTATTATTATTATTATTGCTGCAATCGATACCCTTATCATCATTATTTTTATTGCTACCATTCACCACCACCACCACCACCACCACCACCACCACCACCACCACCACCACCACCACCTGGCCACGTCTCGCCCTCTGATCTTTAAAGAGTTGCACAATAGAAAGAGTAACCTTGTATGCATTGGGACACGCGCCACGCCAGCGACAGAGAGCGTGCTTGTATCCTTTGCTTGCTCGTGTGTGTGTGTGTGTGTGTGTGTGTGTGTGTGTGTGTGTGTGTTCAAGATGCACGTGGTGACTCAAATATGGGACTCTGTTTTGTATGTGGTTATGTGATTAGTGTCTATTGTTTTTTTATTGTGTTTGTGTGTGTGATTGTTGTAATGTCTCATGTTACTTTCAGGTGTTTTGACGTGTAACGAAATCCTCAATTGAGAATAATGTCGTAGCATAAATTCCGTGTCTATTCTATATCATGTTTGCTTATCGTGTGTGGAAACTCGGTGAGAGGACGTGATGAAACGAGACGAAAGACGAGAAGAGAATATTTATAGACTGATTTATATTTAATGTACATGAGGACAAGGATGAAAGTTCAAAGGGTCTTAAAGGCAAGTAAGGAGGATGGCAAGAATGAAGAACGAGGAAGACAGCAAGCGATAGGAAGGAAGATATGAGGAGGAGGAAGAGGAAGGGCAGCAGGAGGAAGGAGGGGAGAAGGAGAAGCAGGAAGAGAAGGAAGCTGCTAGGGCGCTTTGGTGTTTCAAGTAAAAATAATGATATTAATAATAATGGCAATAACAATTCGTACTACTTCCGTTGATTATAATGTTAAGAGAGAGAGAGAGAGAGAGAGAGAGAGAGAGAGAGAGAGAGAGAGAGAGAGTGTGTGTGTGTGTGTGTGTGTGCTGGGGAAGGCGAAGGGGCGTGGGAGAGGGTGTGTTGGGGGCGGCTTCCTCTTTCTCTTCCTCCTCGTCATTGTTGTGAGTGGGGCAATGAGGCGCTGTTTACATTACTACGTCTCTCTTTCGATCATTTTCTTATATATTTGTTTGTCTTTTTTTTTTTTTTTTTGCCTATTTATCTGTTATTTATTTATTTATTTTTTCGTATTCACGTTGTCTTTTCTTTTTCATTTTCTTCTTCGTTTCTTTCTAACTTAGTCTCTCGTTGTTTCTTTTTCTTATGTTCTTTTATTTTCTATTATATTGTTTTCCTTCGTATCTGTATTATTTGCCTTTCTCGTGATCGTTTTTTTTTTTGCTCTGTTTTTCTAATTTATCTTCATTTTTTTTTTTATCTCAATTTTGGAATATCACTTGTATTTCTTTCTTCATCTTTTCTGGTTTCGATTTTCATTTACGTCAACTATCTCTGTTATTTAAATTTTTCCTGACTATCCTCTCTAGTTTTCTCATTCTTTTCTTTCCCGTTATTCATCTCAATCTTACTATATATCATTCATTTTCTTCTAAATCTGTGTAATATATATTTTGTATAGTTATGGGTTTTTCTTCATTCTCTCTTATTGTTGTACGCTTCTCTTTCCCTTAACTGTGTTCTAGTCAGTCGAGGTGAAAGCAGCGCAGGTCACTCTTAGTCTTGGAAAGTGTGTATGACAAATGAAGGGCAGCGTTGTCCTTGTGTTTTTGTTGACACTCTATATGGAGGGATTGAGAGTGAAGGTAAATCTCTCTCTCTCTCTCTCTCTCTCTCTCTCTCTCTCTCTCTCTCTCTCTCTCTCTCTCTCTCTCTCTTGACTCTTATTCCTTAATATTCTTCGTCTTTTTTCTCTTCACACTTCTTTTTATTTTAATCCCCTTGCGCCCTTGCTTCCTATCCTCTCCACTTCTTCTCTACCCTTCCTTCCTCTCCTCCCAGATCCTCTCCCTCTCTACCTGCTTCCCTTCTTCTCTTTCCTCCCAGATCCTCTCCCTCTCTACCTGCTTCCCTTCTTCCCTTCCATCCTCCACCCCATCTTCCCTCTCCCCCTTCCCCTCTCCCTCCCTCTCCTTCTTCCCGGCCTTCCCTCCCTCCCTCCATAGCAGAGAAACACCCTGGTGACCGCCATATAGGACTAGTTTTTATTTCATCTTTCACTTATCAATATCTTTTCCGACTCCCTTCCTTCTCTTCCTGTCTTCCCGAGATTCTGCTCCTTCCTTCCTTCTTATCTTCTTTCCTTTACCTTCACAGTTTATGTTATTAATTTCCTTTTCTTTCTTTCGTTGTTAATTTTCCTAGCTTGTTTTTCTTTTTTCCTTTTTTTCCTTTTTTGGGTCCTTGTTTATATTGTTTCTTTTCTTTATAACGTTTTTATCTATCGTCCTTAACTAATTCAATTTTTTTTCTCTATGTTCTTGCTCTCTTCCGTTTCTCGTTTTTTTTCTCCCATCTCCTTTTTTTTTTCCTTACCACTTACGTATCTTTATCACGTCCCTCCTCTCATTCCTTCATTTCTATTCTACTAGTCATCGCCATCTCATTTTCTTCCCCTCTCTGTCTTACACAAAACCTCATACGAAACCTCCTCCCTTCCTTCCTTTCCTTCCTTATTTCTTCCATTATTTTCCTGCCTTCAACCATTTCTTCCTTCTTTATTTCTGTCTTTAATTTACTCGTGTTCTCACTCACTCCTTGCTTCTAATCTACCGTCGTGTGCACTCTCACTTTACTGTCACTCCATCTCTCACTCCACGAGGCCCCACAAGGTGAACATTTGTAGCCAATTGTTCTGCTTGGCTGCGTTTTTGCCCCGGAATATGAGGAAGCCAAGATTGCGGGAGGGGGGGGAGGGATGGTGGGGAGAGGTAGACCAGAGAGACACAGCGAGAGAGAGAGAGAGAGAGAGAGAGAGAGAGAGAGAGAGAGAGAGAGAGAGAGAGAGAGAGAGAGAGCGGAAGAGTAGGAGGGTCAAGGTCGTAAAACTACTGATGCGCTCACACACACACACACACACACGGGGTTGGTTTTCAAGTTCCGTGTATGAAGTGTGTATGTTTTATGAGAGTATTGTAAAGTGGTGGTGGTGGTGGTGGTGGTGGTGGTGGTGGTGGTAAAGGTGGTGATAGTGACCTCCATTCCTCTACGAGTCGTGTGTATGTTATAGCTCTCTCTCTCTCTCTCTCTCTCTCTGACGGGCGTAAGCGAGCTAGAGACGGAAACCCAAGGGCGGGATTAAAATAAACTAGTGACTTTGTGTACAGTACGTGGGAATCAGTGTTGCCTCGGTGACCTGCTGC
The DNA here is from genome assembly GCF_017591435.1 of Portunus trituberculatus. Taxonomy (NCBI): domain Eukaryota; kingdom Metazoa; phylum Arthropoda; class Malacostraca; order Decapoda; family Portunidae; genus Portunus; species Portunus trituberculatus. The sequence goes on from NC_059270.1 coordinate 11,744,609, forward strand.
GCTTCCCTCGGTGAGTCAAAAGATGGTGTTTGATGAAGTTAAGGAGTGTGAATGAGGTGTAAAAGAATTAAAGGAGGATATAAAGCGATAAAAGGGAGAAAGAATGGAAGGTGTTAGTAAGGAACTATTAAGAAATGTACTGAGTTTGAGTTTCAAGGAAGTAAATAAATACGAAGTAGATAAAAAGGATGGAGGGAAGGGAAGAAAGAAAGACAGAAAGGACGAATAACGTAAGAAGAAAAGAAGGTTTCGAAAAGAAGAAGATCTAAAAGAAATAAAATAAGAGTAACAAGAAATTTAAATGTCAGAGAAAGAAAGAAAACGAACAAAACAGGAGAATTTTAAGCAGGGAAGTGAAAGGGAAGGGAAAGTGAAGTGGCGGAGGAGACAGAAGATGCAGTGTTTAGGCAAAGGTGGATGACTGAAGCAAGAAGGCGATGGGTGGAGTTTGTTGTCTCGGGAAGGGAATAGGAGAAGAGGAGTGGAGTTGTGTGGATGGCAGTGAATGGAGGAAAATGGAGAGAAGGCGAAAGTAAAGCTTAAGTTTTTGGAAGTGGGAAGCGGAGAGGGTGAACGGGTTGTACATGTGGCTAATGGAAGTGCAGGACGAAGAGATGGAATGAGCTTAAAAAAAAAAAAAAAAAAAAAAAACAGAGGATGGTGAAAAGATAAAGAACTGAAGCGTGTAATGATAGTCATAACTCATGAAATATATCTACCAAAACACCGGAAGAAAACGTAATTGAAGTGACTCAAAATAGAAAAGTATCCCCTCATAAGCACGGTAATACATTCTTTACATTTTTAACCCAACGTCATTTCTCTTTCCCAGCAGAGAAGGAAAACGAGAAACAGAAAAAGACCTTGAAGGATTATAGAGGAGCAGAGAGGTGCGGCCCGGAAGCTTAGTGTGTGTGTGTGTGTGTGTGTGTGTACATGTAGAGAGAGAGAGAGAGAGAGACTATTAACTGTCGTGTAAGAGAATCCACTCATATATACTTCACTGCACAATAACAGACGTGGAGGAAATGAAAGAATATGAAGTTCGTTGAGTAATTTTTCATCCCGACGTGTTCTGGAAGGGAATGACGCTAAATGACTGGTGTTGTGATGCTTTCCTTGCGATTTACTTGAATGATGCAGAAATTAGAGTGGCTATAAAATTCAGACAAGCGTAGCCGTTATATACTCGAGTGTTGTAAAAATAAATAAGTAAATGTATATATGAAATGGTTCTAGAATTTCATGTGATTGCATTTTGAAAGTTTCTGCTTTTTTCTTAAACGTTTCCACTACTTTTAATAGACTCTTATACACGTCAGTGGATCTGTCATGGGGAATCTCATCTTTCTGTAGGTGAACAAGGACTCAGGATCATCAAAGGTGCGTTCCGAATAAGTTTTCAAAGGTTCCAGACGTTGTCGAGGTTTCCATGGGTGTTTTCTTATTAATACCATATTGTGTAGGAAGGATTATGCATCATCACGGAAGAAAATGGGGTGTTTTTGTATCATGTTCCTCCTTTATACTCAGAATTTATATACACTTCTAGAATATATAGACAGAGACAAAAAGGAAAGCTACAAGATGGACGTGTTCTGTCAAATATATATAAATGAATAATTAAGGCGTAAGATGTCTCCATACTCCTACCAGATTTCGTTCCGTGGTGTAATGATACTACAGATATTACAGGTACGTAAGTTTGATAATAAGTGGAGTGAGAAAACCATACCAACATAACACTGGCAACACTCAACATAAAACATATATAAGAAACAGACTTCTGAAAATTATCATTAGAAAACAAAGTGTTCCAAAGTACAAGTCATGGTGTTGTAAATAGTAAAGTTAAAAGAAATATAATCAAATAAGACGTTCAGATAGTTAATAGTGAAAGAAGATTATACTGAAAGCAAGGAGCAGAGCAAGGGCTAACACGTAACCATGCAAAATGTAATGTAGTGAGGCGCAGACATGACAGAGGCTGCAGTAATAAGCTACGGTGACTCATTAAAACTAACCACACAGCGTAGCGGAATATCCCTCATCAATCTGTATCGCCAGGCTCGTCACCACCACCATCGTAAGCAGGAGAGAGCAATTCCTAACAGAAGGGTCTTATATAGGGAAAGTATGAGAGGTTACGCGGTCAAATGAGTATTACTGTAGTGAAAATATATGGAAGGAAAATTTGGTTAGGTTTCGCTGCAATAATGCCCGTGGTTACTCAAAAAAAAAAAAAAAAATGGTGTTGAATTTTATTTGTTTCGTTTTCAGAGTTATCTTAATTAGTTAATGGGTGATTATAAGGCTATTACACACACACACACACACACACACACACGCTCTCTCTCTCTCTCTCTCTCTCTCTCTCTCTCTCTCTCTCTCTCTCTCTGATGGCGCAAAATCCTTTATTATCCATCAGAAGAGAACTTTTTATTTCCTTTGTCATTCCCACGGTCTCCTCCTCACATTAAGAGAAAAAGTCAAATATTTCTCATTCCTCAAACTCTTCTCTCTTGGTACAGAAATGTGTGTGTTTTTCTCATTCTTCAAACTCTTCTCTCTTGGTACAGAAATGTGTGTGTGTTTTTTTCTCATTCCTCAAACTCTTCTCTCTTGGTACAGAAATGTGTGTGTGTTTTTTGATACAGAAATGTGTGTGTGTTTTTTTCTCATTCCTCAAACTCTTCTCTCTTGGTACAGAAATGTGTGTTTTTATAGTCATGGTTAATAGTTAATAGTAGACCAACATACCGCGTTTATTTCTACTGCATCTAACGTCGTCACTTGTTCTCATGTTTTTTGTTGTTGTTGTTGTTCTTTGTGTGTATAATCAAGCTTAATAATAAACTTATTTAAATGTTTAATAATGACACTCGTTGTCATATCCTCTGACCTACTGAAGAACCTATTAAAATCCATCAATTATATATTTCTCAGAAGATTGGGAGGACATCACAGTTAAGATTGAGCGGGAAACAACAGTAGAATTGAGTGTGATCAAACAAAATCGCATTGCCTCCCACACAAATCCACATTAACACCAATATTTGCCTGCGCATTGAGGATACCTGGCACACACACGAAGAAAAGTCTCATGAACGTGAATCTACACAGTCAGAATCCACGTATAGCAAGACCCAGGTGCAGGTTACTCAACTTCTGACCGTGACTTTAAACTCGTGCTCTGCTTAAGTAGCTATATAGGTCAGTCCCGTGCACTACTGATATTGCCCTGCGCACCTTTCATCACCACCACCACCACCAAGGAGTCACCCATCACCTCCTCCCATCTCCCTCAGCCCCAAGGAAGTCATGAGTGTGTTGTAATGAGAGTGACTAAGGGTTTGGGAAAAGCAAGTGATTTTTTCAGTGACTCTGTCTCTGTTTGCTCCGCCTTTACCTCGCTCTTCTCATCACAGGTTTTTCGAGAGAGAGAGAGAGAGAGAGAGAGAGAGAGAGAGAGAGAGAGAGAGAGAGAGAGAGAGAGAGAGAGAGAGGTTTTAACTATCTATTCATCTAGTATATATCTATTTAACCGTTTGGGTATCTATGTACAGTACCTATCTCTTCATCATTCTGTTTATTGATAAAACGGAGAGAGAGAGAGAGAGAGAGAGAGAGAGAGAGAGAGAGAGAGAGAGAGAGAGAGAGAGAGAGAGAGAGACATTTACTTTATTAATTATATATATATATCGATTGAATTATGTATTCGTCTATCTGTCAGTTTATGAGAATAAAAGGAAGTAATCCACAAAAAGCCTAACATTGAAAAATCACATCCATTCTCTCGATGCAAGATGACAATACTTAATTTTGTTCTTCTTTTACATATTAGAAAATCTACCAAGGGCACAAAAAGAGTATAAAACATAATAGAGTAAAATCAAAAGAATCGCGTATACAATGCAAGAGGAGAATCCAAAAAAGGGGTCAGCCAATCTTGCTATAATGACTTGCTGAATAGGTAAACCACTAACAACTTCCCCTCACCAGCGAAATGTATGTAGCGTCCTTACGAAAGAGCACAAGAGCATTAGACTTATTTTTGACCCACTCTCATCTTCCGGAAGGTTTGCATTTTTTCCTTCTGCTAAAACGAGGGTTGAGAAATTACTCGCCTATTATTTCCAGTCCAATTTTCAGAGGCATATAGTTTTCCGCGTCGTGTGTGTGTGTGTGTGTGTGTGTGTGTGTGTGTGTGTGTGTGTGTGTGTGTGTGTGTGTGTGTGTGTGTGTGTGTGTGTGAATGTTTTACAATTGCTCAATAGCGGAAGTTTTTATAAGGAGAGGCTGTGGTGGTGCATTATGGATAAGAAGAGAGAGAGAGAGAGAGAGAGAGAGAGAGAGAGAGAGAGAGAGAGAGAGAGAGAGAGAGAAACGGGTACAGATAGACAGACGGACAGGTAGAAACAGAACGAGAATAAAAAAAGACATAAAAACACAGACAGACAGACAGATACGCAAAACAACCAGACAGAAAAAAAATCATGTACCAGAGACATCGAGACAGAGACACACACACAGACCAAAACAGACAAAACACACCTTCACAAACATGGCATACATAATTGAGGAGAGCACAGAGGCTAACCACACTGATTTAAAAAGTTCCTGAATGCCACAAAACTGACGTCATGTTTTCTCTTTCCAACCTCTTAACACCAATGCCTCGGGTGACTTCATAACGAGGGAACACGGGCAGGTGATGACAGAAGAGGGGGAGGAGGAGGAGGAAAGGGAGGAGGCGGCATGACGACAGAAGCGGTAACAAGGAGGATCTTAAAAGGAGGGGGAAGGAGGACGGAGGGATAAAATAGGACATGGAGGAGAGAGAGAGTGCGGGAGTAGAGGAGGCTTGCAGAATGAGGAATGACGTGGAGGCGGGAATGGTGAAGAAGTGTGAGGTGAAGGTGGAATAATGAAGATAAATGGGGATATGTAAGGGAGGGAAAGAATGTGAACTTGGGGTTTGAGGATGGTAGAGAGAGAGAGAGAGAGAGAGAGAGAGAGAGAGAGAGAGAGAGAGAGAGAGAGAGAGTGGAAGGGTCACATTCATGTTCGTTTAATTTATTACCTATTTATATACTAATACTAAGACATTACTAATGCACCACGTACTACCACTATGATTACTTACACACACACACACACACACACACACACACACACACACACACACACACGCCATCATCATCATCATCATCATCATCATCATCATCATCATCAGAAAGAGAGAGACAATGAGGTGTGAATAGTAAAGGTGAGAATTATCGAATGTGGACGAGAGAATAGACGGATGTGTGTGTGTGTGTGTGTGTGTGTGTGTGTGTGTGTGTGTGTGTGTGTGTGTGTGTGTGTGCGCGCTGTCTGATATGCTGAGGATTGGTTGTACTCTGGAAGGACACACAAAACAAGAGTGGGAGGAAGAGAGAGAGAAGATTAGAAAAAAACATGAAGCCTACTGGCACTTATTTATTCATTATATCATCACATGTATCGCACATCAATTTCTCACTGAGGGAATAGCAGAGGAGAGGCCACTCAGGGGATTTATTGTATCTAGTTCTTGATCTTACTTCGTGCACTCCTTAAATAAACAGCCGAAGCAAGAGTGAGTTGTAAGATCCTGATTAGGCAAGGAAGGCTGGACGGAGCAGGGATGAGTGGGAGGTGGCGTGTTGGCCCTGGCGTGGTATGAGGGGTCTTCCTATATGACTTCTAACTTCCTGCCAATAGGAAGGACTAGTTGTCTAGGAGGAAGGATAGGGAGCCCTGGGCCATGTCGTGCCGCGCCCCAACCCCACCCCGCACCTTGCCCGCCGGTGCCTATGCGGCGTGAGGAGCACAAGGCCGCCCGTTTCACGAGTCTTCCTCCTCTCCCTTGCGTCACGTCTCCCGTGGGTGCCGAGGCCTCCCTCCCTCCGTGCCTCAGGTGTCGCAAGGCCTCCCACCTGGCTAGCCCGCGCCACCACGCCCCCCAATCTCGGCGGTGACGTAGACCTGCGGAGACGCGACCCTCACCCCGTGCTCTGCGGTGGTGGAGCAGCGCGCCCTTTGACGTGGCTCTTGGGAGACCTATGCTGAGTGTCATTGTTTTAGTGGTGGTGATGGTGGTGGTGGCGGCGGTAGTTCACAGTAAAGGTTAGAGCGTATCTTTGCCAGGGCCGTGAAGAGCCACACAATGACGGCCTGAAATTGTATATTTACACAGTGACACAGTATCTTTATGTTAGTGCCACGCTATCAGCTATACTGATTCGACATGGAAAAATGAAATAAGCTGCACGCAAGCAGCACCCACCCACCCACCCACCCACACACACCTGGAATCTCGCTTTTTTTTCCCCTCCATCTGAGCACTCCCCCACGCACATACCACTCTCCCTCCTCTTCCAGCACCGCCAAAGGCAACATTAACGCGCACATTCATCTCTAGTGTTAAAATATTCAAATACATTATCTTCTCAAACGGACAGGAACATGAAACGGGAGCCGCGGTAATGGCGAGCCCTTGTGTGTCATTTGCTGCGCTTCGGGCGACGTGAAGGAGTGCGGCGCATTTCCAGACTATTAACTCATTGACCTCACCCGGATTTAGCTGAGCTTCGCCGCCACCTGTTTCTATGTTAGCCTGCCTCGGACCGTCTCCTTTCCTTGTTTCCCGTTTTCTATGCTATTTCGTTTTTTACATGGGTCCTTCTGTTACTGGTTCGTTTATCTATTTTTTTTCTTGGTTTCCTGTTCATTCCTCCATTCCTATTCATTGTGTTTTTTTCTTTTTATTTTTCTCTCTTATCTGATTCATATCCTCTACAGCTTCTTTTTTCTCTTTCGTTGTCTCTTCTGCCCGATTCTCTCTTCCTCTTATCTCACACTATATATTTTATCTTTTTTATTTTGTCACCTTCGCCAAGCATTCTTCTCGATTTTTCCACCTATCTTAATCTTCCTCCTCACTTGGGTCTTTTCACCTGCCGTTTTTTATCCTGCTTCTCGCACTCTCTCTTGTCCTCCATGTCTCGCCATCATTTCCTTCTCCTGTCCCTCATTTATCTATCCATTTAGCGTTCCTTGCCTCCCTCCATCTCCGGTCGCCTCCTTTTTACCCTCTCTGTTTTTTCCCCTCAACTCCCTCCGCCACCAACACAATAGTTCTTTCGTCATTCTCAGTCCCTCACTCTTGTACCTTAACTCTCTTCCTCCTATCCCTCCCTTTCATCCACCCTCCTCTTTTGCGTCCACACTGTCTGTTTCTATCTCGATCGTACACACGCCTTAGAGTGATGTCATGTTCGATGCTTTAGAGTTCAGCAGTTTAGGCAATAGAAATCAGTATCCACCGACTGTCTTGTACTAAAGCATTTTCGTTACTTCTTTGCCATTTTTAGTCCATATATAAATTTCTATTCGGTATATTCTCATGAAATTCATTGGATTTTATTGCATCAATACTTGTGTCAATTATACTTTTATTACTCATCTTTCTTATCTTTCCCACGCAATGATCCTTCTCCGTCTCGCTTCTTGCTCCCAAACTCTGACCTCATCGTATACAGTCGTGATCTGAAGCTGGGTGATCTTGTGGATTTTCCTCCACTGAACTGTTCTTTACATTCTCCTTTCAACCTCTGATACTGTGAGTTCCTGTCAGTTCGTTATCTGCTCAGGAGACTAAAAGCTGAATAAAAACGCTTAACATAACTTTGATCTGGTTATTTAAGGAGTCTTGCAGCAGATCAGAAAACTTAAGATAGAGAAAAGACGCTAAACACAATGGACCTCAACATAGCGGGTTACTTGCACTGGCCACGACTGTTCCTCTTTCCATTTCTCTCCCTCCCCTTGGTGCCTCACGCAGCTGGAAGATTAATGACTCTTACATGCAGAAGACGACACCGCCACACAAGTCCTCCTCTCTTCCATTCCCCCTTGACACCCAACCGCACCGAGACCCTTAAGGGGGAGAAAGAGGAGGAGCAGCATGACGTTGCCAGTAGTACCCGGGTCACGGCGTACTTCAGGGCAAGGGCGTGGCGTTCTGGTAAGCCTCCGTCCTCCTCCCCTCCTTCTTCCCCCGCAGGCTTGGGTCGCTGCAAGATGGTGGTATTTTTAGAGATGACGCGAGTATGGTTGGTTAGGATGAGTGGTTGCTCGTTGCCCTAAGGTGATTCCGTCTTGAGAAATGTAGAGCGAGATTATTGTTACTATTTCTTTTTATTGTCTTTGTTTTGTGTTGTGTTTGGTTTTAATTGTTTTTTTGTATTTTTCTCTCTATGAATCGTTACTTTTTATTCTCTTCATTGTGGCTCTATTGTAGTTCTCATTCGTATTTTTTGGAATGTGTAACGTTTAAGCTGTGACGGTCTCTCTCTCTCTCTCTCTCTCTCTCTCTCTCTCTCTCTCTCTCTCTCTCTCTCTCTCTCTCTCTCTCTCTCTCTCTCTCTCTCGTCGCTTAACTTTTCTCCTGCATAAAATTTTCATCTTTATTTTGTTTGCAGATAAAACACACACACACACACACACACACACACACACACACACACACACACACACACACACACACACACACACACACACACACACAGGTCAACATATGTTTGTCTCGTCCTGATAAACCCAAGAATTTATTTGCTTCCATAATATTTGTTTTGTTACTTACCAATGTGTTTTATTTTGATATTTATGGATCACTGTATCTTATTTTCCCTTTCTTTACGATCCTTCGCTTTTTATTCTTCATCACCTGAATCTCATCTTATCTTATTTTCTTCGCCTTTCTCTTTGTGATTCTTGTTTTTCGTCCTACTTTTCCTCTTTCCTGTAGGGTTTCTTTTATTTTTTTTCGTTTTTTTTTTCTTCTTGATTCTTGATGTTCTCCTGCTTTCTTGTTCCTTAATATCTCAGTAGACTTAATCTCTTTTCCTTATTATTCTGGTTTTTTTTTTATTCATAATGATGTGTTATAGCATTTAATCCCCATTTTCTAATAATCATCAACAGGAATACTCGGTACATACAAATTCATAGATGAGGTTGACAAATGGAAATAGATACGTGTAGGTAAATTTCATGTACTCCACGTGTAGAACTGAAGTCTTCGTACATCTCCACTTATTTTATCATGTTTTTCCATGTTCTTATATCTAAAAAAGAAAAAATATATCCAACTGTAACGGATCTAAAAATTGTGTGTGAAGAAATATAGTTTTCATGTTCCATTCACATCGTATTCATATTTTGCCGGGGAAACGATGTATGAAAATAATAATGACAAAACGATGATACATAATGCTACAGATTGTACTCTTAGTAATTATCATTCAGGAGGAGTTATCATCATGTTCCTTTCATACCACACCTCGTAATCTTGTTGTTGTCACCACCTCGATCCTTCATCTTGCACTGCTGTCAGGTCTCCGCTGTACCCAATTCGCTGCCTTCTTGCATAATCCCAGTGGTTTACTTAAACGTATTGCATCCTTACCTTGTAGCTTTGTTCAGTAGTCCAGCACCGTACCACCACACTCTCCTCCACTTTCTAATGCTTGCCTTCTCTTCATCTGGAAGTTTGAGTGCGTAGAGGAAATGATATGAGAGGAAGGTAGTGTATGAGAAAGAAAGAAAATTAAAGGAAACAATAAGAAAATTAGTGAATACCATATCCACTTCTATTTCCTAATGTTTTATGACTAGATCTTATCCGCGTTAGTACTAAGACGCATTTTTACCTTAATTTTTGGTATTATTAGGCAGTTTTATTGACATTAGGAAGGGTCTATGGAGGTCAGAAGATTAATGGCCAGAGTCTTCACTATTTTAATCACCACATGAGTTTCTGAAGCTGTATAAAACCACTATTTAGTAACCAGAAGGAATATGGAAACACGTCATGGTTCTGAAGGGATTAAGTTTTCTGAAAATTTATATAAGTAGAGGAAAAGGAGAAAGAGAGAGAAGGTAAATAGGAGTAAAAAGAAAACACATAGATATGGAAAAATCCCGTTTATCTACAAATCTTACGTGATCTGGACGTTTGTGAAAGTAGAAGAACGAAAGAAGGACGAAAATAAGTTAGATTTTGAAGAAATTAAGAAAAAGACATGAGAAAAACGAGAAAAATTAAGAAGAAAAAACAACTACTGACTTTTGGAGTGCGAGAGGATTTGAGACTGACGGAAAAGCACAGTATATTTATTTAGATTTAATGTATACAGAGATACATTGAATCTAATTTTAATTCACTTGTGGCGCCTACTATACAACCATTTCCATATTCCCGTTAAGAATTTCCACCATATATGCCTGTTTACCTCACACACACACACGCACACGCACACGCACACCCAGGTCGAGGTCATGTAAAGAAATTAGCGAAAGTAGAATAAAGATAATGAAAAAAAGTCAAATAATGCAATAAGGAAGCTGCAGAACCATAAATAAAGTAAGATAGTATAATTTCTCTCTCTCTCTCTCATTTTTGTTTTCCTTTTCTTTTCTCCTTTTTTTTTTTTTTGTTGCCTCATTTTCTTAAGCTTACAGACACGTAGAAAGTACATTAGTGTGACCTTTATTTTTCATTGGCTAGTTTTCTTTCCTTTGTACCGTGTGTATGGCAAAGCTTCCTTTTTTTTTTTATACCATGTGGGCTTTTCACGGAAATTTATGGGCTAAAGAGGGTACTTTTTTGGATACCTCCTATCTCAAAACCCAACCGCTAGGAAACCGTTGCCCCGAATGAGAAGCCCAACCTACACTCGGACCGTGGACAGGATTCGAACCCGCGCGCTTTGAGACCCTCGGACCTCAAAGCACGCATGGTTCCACTGTACCACGGCGGCCCCTTGTCGGAGTGATCACGCTTTTGACATTTATAACGTTCCTCTTTTTGTCCCTCATTTTTTTTTTTTTATAGCCACGTTAAGGGAAGGAATGTCGAGGTGTTACTTTCTTAACCCCTTGAGTACCGTGACGCGTTTCTAAATTCATTCTGCGTACTATTTGGTGTTTTATACAGCTTCAGAAACTCGTGTAGGGGATTAAGATAGTGCAGACTGTGTTCATTAATCTTCTGACCTCCATAGACCCTTCCTAATGTACAAAAAAAGAAAAGAAAAAATGGTCTAATCGAATCGTAAACAAATCTTCTAGTATTGAGGGGATTAAGAGAGAGAGAGAGAGAGAGAGAGAGAGAGAGAGAGAGAGAGAGAGAGAGAGAGAGAGAGAGAGAGGTGATAGTTATGAAACCGTACCCTATACATCTCTTCCTTCTACCGTAAAAAAAAAAGTTAAAAAAAGCATGACTTCATACTAGCGTGGTTTTTAAGTGTATGAAAAAGCAAACAATGGGAAGGTGTCGGTATAGTAGCAAGGAACACGACAAAAGTCAAAATCGTGATAGTTCGACCCACCAGAAAGAGGAGAAGAAGGAGGAGGAGGAGGAGGAGAGAGGAAGTTGTAAGAGGAGCCATACAACGCACGACTTCAATGTTTATTTACTTGGTCTTGACACGACTGTGAAAACCAAGAGAGAAAAATAAAGATCAGATAAAAGAGATGTGTGAAGGCATGGAAACAAGAGAGAACGAGAGAGCAAAGGAATAAGGAAAGAAAAATTGAAGACAGGAAGAGTGAGAAGGAAATAATGTAACTAAATGTAAGAGATAAGAGAAAACTTTTAAGAAACTGAAAGAAAGAAGAAAATGAAGAAAACCAAGGAAATTATGAGAATGAGAAATTAATGGAGAAACAGAGAGAGAGAGAGAGAGAGAGAGAGAGAGAGAGAGAGAGAGAGAGAGAGAGAGAGAGAGAGAGAGTATGGGATCGAGAAGGATATTTTGGTTTGTAACTCCAAGCAAAATCAAACAAAAAGCGAATAATGGATAAAAAAAAAAAAAAATAAAAGGAAAGAAAAAAAATCTGGGAAAGGGTTAAAATCAATAATGTTTTTAAGCACAAGGAAAAAACAAGTAGAAGTCAATGAAGAAAAGAGAACACCAGTAGTATTATATAAAGACAAAAAGACAAAGGGAAAAAAATGTAAAAATGAGAAATAGAAAGAAATGCATATAAAATTGACAGCCATTAGTTTCTTCACTGCTTATCTATTTTCATATATTCACAGCTCTTGTCTTCTACCGGTACAGGAAACACATTACTAGCCGTCCTACCGTGTCTGTTTGTCTGTTCACACTCTTAAATAGTTTACTTGTTTGGAAAATGCGTGTTAAACTCTCGTGTTCCATTTCTTTTCCTGTGCAGAGTTCACTAAATACTTCACAAGTCTACAAAGCAGTATTAATTCTCCTATTCTGTCTCTTTTCCTTTCCACAGTTCCTTAAATATATGCTTAACCTTCAATTTTCTCTCTTTTTTGGTGTATCTGTGCAAACATTGATATTTTGCTCTTCTATTTATCTGTACGGTACGGTGAATGTTCAAGTAAAAACGCAAGGAAGAGGTGTGGCAAGAGTATATCCCCAATATATAAGTCCATGCAATTTTTTTTTTCCAGTGCTCTGAATGTTAAAATAGTGAGGCCAAAGGTGGCCATGAGTACATACATTCATACAAACGTGGTGGTGAGGCGTGACGCAGTGCAATCCTTGTTGTGTGTTGGTTGACCTTGCCCTTGTGTGTCTTGCTTGGCACCGCCCCGCTAGACCCGGATGTGGCGGCGCTTTGGGTGGCTGGGAGGCGGGCGGGGTGTGGGCATAGAGGGCACAGAGGGGCTGCGTCGAGGTGGGGCGTGAGCGTGGGTGCGTGGGTGGGTGGGTACAGTACTCCTTACATAGTGTGTGTTGAGGCGGACCCATGAATTGCTCAAGAGTGTTTCAAGGTTTTTTCGTTCCCTAAGAAACAGTTCGGGGATTTTTTTTAAAGACCGGGACGAGGAGGTCGAGGAGGGAAAGGAAGGGAGTGAATCGTAATGACTGGAAGAAGGGCCTCGTGGAGTAAGGGGAATGGCATGTCGGGGAATGAGAAGATGTAGAAACGGATCGGAAGAGGAGGAGTTGGAGCTGAATGTTGAAACAGCTTGGTGATGCTGAAGGTTGGACTGGAGAGCGTGGTGTGGAAAGTAGAGTTGTGGGAGGATGACAAAGCATAAGTACACCAGATGTTTATGTGATAGCCTTTTACTTGTAGAAAATTGCTTTACTTCACTAAAGAATGTCGTCTTAGGTGGAAGAAAGCAAGGTTGATCCAGATGACTATTCCACCAACCCTCTCTTTTCTCTGGGTATGTGGAGAGTCAAAATAAGATGCAAGGATAAGTTTTCAACAGTAAGAAAGTCTATTAAAACAGTTAAAAGAGTGGTATGAGAAGCGAATGGAAACGATGTACTGCACGTGTCTACTCTGCTTGGAGACAGGTTGTCCTGGCACTGATGGGCGGAGACTCAGGAATAAATAAGAAGACACTCTGCGAGAATACGAGTGGCTTACTCATCTAACGTTCATTACTGCTCACAGCTGCCACCCACTACTGTGTTGATATGTATGTGTAGGAACATGTGTGGTATTTGATAAAGAAGATACTTGAACAACAAAGGAATGGCCAGAGAGAGAGAGAGAGAGAGACAGAGAGAGAGAGAGAGAGAGAGAGAGAGAGAGAGAGAGAGAGAGAGAGAGAGAAACTTTCTGTCAGTATAACTACTTATCTACCTATCTATCTACCTACTAGCCAATCTTTCCATCTATTCATGTACTGTTATAGCTAATATATGTATGTGTAGGTGGTCTGCACGTACGCCCCACATCTTCACTATACTTCTCACTGCCTCCTATTATCATAATCAGAACAGATTTACGTAACTTATACTTATTCCATGCTCGTCCTTGTCGCCGCCACCACCATCACGTCATTTCGTTTAACATATAATACTGATATCTTCACACTTCCACTGTAGTAAGAAGCAACTAACATCACCACAAGTAATGCGTGATTATTTCTATAAACATTAAAAAGAAAAAGGGTAAAAGATAGATTTTTTTAATTTCTACACATTTTAAAGATTGTATGTGACTATAGAACAAGTAAAGACGTCTTGGAGTGATCAGTGATTACGGAAAGGTGTACCGAATATCTATATAGTCAGATACACAATATACAAAATCATTGTTAAATAATCGTCCGTATAAACTAAACACAGCACATTGGAACAAATCATACCGTAAACAAAGGTCACGTCTGAGACCAATCATAATCATAATTCACGTTATATATATTCTCTCTCTCTCTCTCTCTCTCTCTCTCTCTCTCTCTCTCTCTCTCTCTCTCTCTCTCTCTCTCTCTCTCTCTCACTCACACACACACACACACACACACACACACACACACACACACACACACACAGATAGAGAGTTTCTCTCTCTCTCTCTCTCTCTCTCTCTCTCTCTCTCTCTCTCTCTCTCTCTCTCTCTCTCTCTCTCTCTCTCTGGCCATTCCTTTGTTCTTCAAGTATCTTCTTTACACACACGCGTAGTGTAGAGGCAAATGGGCAAGCCTCTTAATGTGTGGCCCCTGTTCACCTAGCAGTAAATAGGTACGGGATATAACTCGAGGGGTTGTGGCCTCACTTTCCTGGTGTGTGTTGTGTGTTGATGTGGTCTCAGTCCTACCCGAAGATCAATCTATGAGTTCTGAGCTCGCTCCGTAATGGGGAAGACTGGCTGGGTGACCAGCAGGCGACCGAGGTGAATTACACCTGACCACTCCCCAAGCCCCGCCCGGCACATACCTTCACACAGTCACGGGGAAGAAGGCTGGCGGGGCAGACCCTGCATCCGGGAGTTAGTTATCGCCTCTTAGCCTGGGACACGGAGACAGAGAGACAGGTGGAGGAGAAGGAACGAACGCAAGGTAAAGTATAGATAGAAAAAGAGTGTGAGAGACAAAATTAGCTGAGACATAGAATATGGAAAACTGTTTAAAAAGGTGAGAGAAAAGTGCTAAGTGTGAAGATGAAGTTAGAGTCAGATGTAGGGAGAAATAGGGATAGAAGATGGGAAAGATAGAAAGAAATAGACGACAAATGAAAAAAAAAGTAGAAAACAGTATTGGAGATATAAGGATTGGCGATAAAAGGAAGGGGAGAAGATAAAAGAAGGAAAATGAAGAAGGTAGAGAAACAAGAACAAAAGATGACGAGACTGAAAAGGGATTGAACGAAAAAAGTCAGACGGAGAATGATGGAAGAAAGTGGAAAGAAAAAAAAAAAAGATAGAGAAACAAGCAAAGGGGACACGAAGGTGAAAGAAGAAATAGAGCAGAAAATTGGATTGCTAATAGCGGAAAGAAAGTGGAAGTGAGCAAGACATGGGAAAAAAATGAAGGAGTATAAGAAAGAGAAAAGGTGAGACGTGACTAGATACTTAGTGACCCAGATGAAGGAAGGAAGGAAGGACACTCGACATGACTCTCACCTCAACATAACTACAAAAAGGCACTTCTCTCTCTCTCCCTCACTCATTCACTCACTCACTCATTTACTTCCCTGCTCTTTTTGTCTTTTCTCCGTGATATGAACACGTGCTGACCTTCTTGGACTCTCTCTCTCTCTCTCTCTCTCTCTCTCTCTCTCTCTCTCTCTCTCTCTCTCTCTCTCTCTCTCTCTCTCTCTCAACAATATGTAACGCCTTATCGGTCGGTCAGTCAGGCCCTGGCCGCACATCCGGGGGGGTTAATCCCGCTGCCAGCATTTCTCTCTCCTGCTTTGCCAGCTCCGCCCTCCTCCTACACCTCTGGAAGCTGATCTCAACTTGACCTGACCTCCTTACCTGCCTCAGCCTAGTTTCCTTACCTATCTTAACTTGACCTAACCTCCTTACCTGCCTCACCCACGCTTCCTTACCTCCCCTAACCTAACCAAGCCTCCTTATCTATCTCAGCCTAGTTTCCTTACTTAACCTAATCTAACCTAACCTAACTATACCTTAACCTTGTTTCCCTACCCACTCTACCCTGACCGAACTTCCATATCTAACCTAATCTATTTTGCTTAATCTTCTTTCATTACCTATTCTGATCTAACATTTCTTCTTTACCCACCTCACCTTAATAATCCAATCTTATTTCGTTTATCTCTTCTATCTTAATCTCTTTAGTACTGAGACTCATTTTTACCAGAATTTTTGGTTATGATTAGACAATTTTATATACATTAGGAAGGGAAGGAGGTCAGAAGATTAATGGCCAGAGTCTTCATTATTCTAGTACCCAGATAAGTTTCTGAAGCTGCATAAAATCACCAAATAGTACGTAAGCAGAATGAATATGAAAACACATCGTGGTACTGAAGAGATTAACCTGGCTATCGTAACCTTACCTTTGCTAACAACCCTAATAGCATATCTAACCTCACCTCATTCTTTTATCTAACCTAACCTAACTTAACTCCCTTACACAATCTAACCCAATCTAACTCATTTCAAAACTCACAAACTCATCTCCTCTTCGCATACCTTCCCTTCCGCATACTCAGCCTCCCCATCCCTTTGGAAAAACTCCTTTACTATATAGACTCACCCTCCCTTTGCCAGCCTCTCTTTGCCTTTGCCGCCCCGCCCCGTCTTTCCTTTGCAGAATGAGTAAGATCACCTTTAAGAAAACGCCCTTTCCTGGAGATAGAGTCATCAGTTATTAGACAAAATCGTCAAGGGCGTTAAATAACAATAAAGGGAGGGAAGGAGGAGGAGGAAGAGGAGGAGGAGGATGAGGAGGGAGAGTTTCTGAAAAAGGTGTGTGTGTGTGTGTGTGTGTGTGTGTGTGTGTGTGTGTGTGTGTGTGTGTGTGTGCGTGTGTGTGTGTGGTGGGTGAGTGAGCGGGTGGTAGTGGGAGGGCTGAAAGAAAAAGGGGGAAAAAAAAAAGAATTAATGAATGGACAGATGAAAGAAGAGTGAGAAAAGAGGAGATAATCGAAGAAGGAAAAGTTAACGGGAGACAGACAGATAAAGAGAGAGACGTAAATAGACACGAACACAGCCAGAGCAACAGAGAATGACAGAAATGAACAATAAAAGGAATTTCAGAAGGACTCGTGCGCCAGCGTTGTGTTGTAAGGCCAGCTAGAGCGAAGCAGGATGTTGTGTGGCATTTGTTTACTCACACCTGTTGATTAAGAGACGGCCTCGGTGCGTGAGTGAGTGAGCTTCCTGTGTTACCTAAGCGAGTCAATGAGTAGGGGAGGTGAGTGAGCGAGTGGGTGAGTATTGATGTTCGTAACTTTATCCCTTTGTTCTTTACTCTTCCTTTCTTGTTTAGGCGTTTTTTTTTTTTTTTTTTTTTTTTTACTTTTTTACTCTCAGTTTATTTTTGTGTTTCTGTCTTTATTGCTGCGTTTGTCCTCTCTCTCTCTTTCTCTCTCTCTCTCTCTCTCTCTCTTTCATCCTGTTTTCATTTCCTCATTCATTTATCCACTTCTCCATTTTTACATCCTCCCTTTATTCATTCTCTAATTCATTCGTTTAGTCATTCATGTATTTTATATTTTTCTCTTCCTATTCCTATTTTCTTCCTTCCTTCCTTCTTTCCTTCCTTTATCGTTCTCACAGTACCTTTTTTCCCCTCTATCCTCGACCCGCCAACGCTCTCCCCTGCTGGTCTTCCTTTCTCTCCCCTCTGCCTTGACCTTCGTCTCCTCCCTGCCCTCCCTTCCGTCTCCTCTTTGGTCTCCTGCCATCTGACTAGCCTGGATGTGTTCTTGCTCCCGCGTAACCTTTCTCTTCTGTATTCTCTCCTCTCCTCTTCTTTCATTCTCTTTCTTTCCGTCATAGGTCATGATTGTTCGGCCTCCTTTGCGTTTCTTCTCACTTTTCCTCTCACCTTTCCTCCTTCTTAGCTGTTCTCTCCCTGGTTAAATTTACACTTGTACTCAGAGATAAGATTCAGTGATCAGGTTTTGAGTGCCGAGTTGATACAAGGTTTTAAAAGATCACGTACATTTATGGATAAGAATGGTTGGTGAGTATATGTAGGTGTGTGTTTATATCGGGACGTCCATTTGTATACCTGGTGACTATTTGTAACTATCCTTATTTTGTTATATTCCATGTTTTGTTCATCTATGCACGTGTGTTGGTGTCGTGTGCCGGAAGCGAAGGTTAGGTAATCTTTTGGCAATGTTGGGGAATATTAATCTGAAGCTCGTATAAAGACTGTTTTAACCCCTTCAATATCAACATTTTTTTTATCATGAGTTTTGAGTACGGTTAGACCATTTTATTGACATGAGGAAGGGTTTATGGAGATCAGAAGATTAATGGCCAGAGTCTTCACGATTTTAATCCCCTGATAAGTTTCTGAAGCTGCATAAAATCACCAAATAGTCACCAGAATGAATATGAAAACACATCCTGGTGCTGAAGGGATTAAAAAGACCATGAGACAAGTTTTCCATAGGTACATTTGTTCTAGCTTTGTTCTCTTGCTTCTTATTATTTTTTTTCATGCCATCGCTTCATCATGCAGGGAAGCAAAGTCTGTTTCTACACATACATATGCAACATAAAGACTATTTTCAGAGAGTATACCGATGATTGTTCTTGTGAGATTTTTTTTTCCTCTAACCCTTGTTCTCTTATTTCTATATTTTTCATATTACTCATGACTTCACTCCCTCATGATTAGATGAGTCGAGTTCTCTTAAGATGTTATTTTTTTCCCTCTCTTACTTATTATTTTTTTTTTTACATGACGTCGCTTTATCATGTAGGAAAAATAGTGTCTTGATATTCGCGTACATCTGACTGTCCTCTCTCTCTCTATGTTTCGATCGTCATGACACCCGAGTCTTCTGTCCTCTATTACTGATGACAAAGAAGGTCTCCAGCCAGTCTCTTGCCTCTGAGTCTTAGGTACAAGATCTTATCCACCAACTGACACCAACACATTCCTCGTCGTGTTTCTTATGATGGATATGCACTCGTGTGTGTGTGTGTGTGTGTGTGTGTGTGTGTGTGTGTGTGTGTGTGTGTGTGTGTGTGTGTGTGTGTGTGTGTGTGTGTGTGTGTGTGTGTGTGTGTGTGTGTGTGTGTGTGTGTGTGTGTGTGTGTGTGTGTGTGTGTGTGTGTGTGTGTTTGTGTGTGTATATAATAATAATAATAATAATAATGTGTGTGTGTGTGTGTGTGTGTGTGTGTGTGTGTGTGTGTGTGTGTGTGTGTGTGTGTGTGTGTGTGTGTGTGTGTGTGTGTGTGTGTGTGTGTGTGTGTGTGTGTGTGTGTGTGTGTGTGTGTGTGTGTGTGTGTGTGTGTGTGTGTGTGTGTGTGTTCCTGTCCCACTTATCCATCTTCGTTTACTCTCTCTCTCTCTCTCTCTCTCTCTCTCTCTCTCTCTCTCTCTCTCTCTCTCTCTCTCTCTCTCTCTCTCTCTCTCTCTCTCTCTCTCTGTCTCCCTTAAATTCCCTTTCTTTCTTTCCCTCTCAGTCACACCAACTCCTTCTCCTCCTTCTTCTCCTCTTCCTACTCCAGCTCCTACTCCACTTCTATCCCTCAGCCCCCCCACTTCTCCACTTCTCCCTCGCATGCACTCCCTTCCAGCTCCCCTCCAGCGCTCCCTTCATGACATTTCCGCGCAAGGTTAGAGGAGAGTAAGAAGTTTCATGTGTAAAGGTTTAGATACGGTTACATTACTCAGGTATTTCGAGCGTGGCAGAGAGAGAGAGAGAGAGAGAGAGAGAGAGAGAGTATGTATGTGTTGGATTTTTTTTCATGTTTGCGGAGAATATGTACACTCTAGCAAGACAACTAATATATAAAAGATAAATAGATAAGTTGATGAATAAATTAATAAAATCTTCAGCGACACGAGATTTTCATAGATTTTTTTGGTGTATATTCTCTCTCTCTCTCTCTCTCTCTCTCTCTCTCTCTCTCTCTCTCTCTCTCTCTCTCTCTCTCTCTCTTCAGAAAATCCTTCCTCCTTTATATAATGTAGATCCTCTTCCTCCTCTTTTTCCTCCTCTTCCTCTTCTTTCTCTTCTTCCACCTCTCTAAGTTCAGTAACACAAAATGTTTTAACCCTTTTTTCATAATCAGATCCAGACTCTCTCATAAAGTTATTACTGCATCTGATCTGTGGGTTTATCTAGACCCCACACACACCTCACGTGATCCACCGCCTCTCTCATCCTCGCTCGGCCTTGGCTACTCTGCCTTGCTGCTCCCTCTGGCGGTGTGTCGTGGAGTGACTCTTTTATAATTTTTTCCTCCTGTTATTTTTTTAGGCATCTTTCTTGGCCTTGGAGCTCCGTATATTGCATGTCTTAGTGCGTCTAGATGGATGAGTGGGTGTGTAGGTCGGTGGGTTGGTGGGTGGGTGTGCCTCTTCAGTTCCTCCAAAGTGTTCCTCTGCTCGTGGCTACAAAAACAAGGTCTGACTGCAGTGTTATATATTATGATCATTATCACCGCTCTTCTTCCTTGTGTTGCTGCGTGGTGTTTGAACACTCTGCCTCATCTGTACATTCAAGGTATCCCCCTTCATCTCGCTCCTCTTGTCCTTACTCTTCCTCAAGGTTAAATGTTTACTAATACAAACAAAGGAGTCATTGTCAAATCATAGCCCTGCCGTATGTGGGAATTCTATCGCTCATGTTTTTTTCCTTTCTTCTCTGCTTTCTTGTCTTATTTGTTTCAAAATCTTCTTTCCTCTTCTCTCTTTCAACCTTCATCAGTACTCTTCTGACTTTTTCTTCTATTCTTTTATTCTTATCCTTTCTCATTTAAATCTAGGAATCTTTGTCCTTATTTTGCAACGCCTTAGGTACACTTCCAAACCTTTCAGTGTCTTATTTGGTCTACATTTAACAGGTTGTAGCTGAAGTTCTTGGAGTTCTCAAGAATTTGTGTGATTAAGAGATATTTTAACGAGAATTCTATATCTTCAATGGCAATGAAAAAAAAAAGATACCCATTAGAACCCAATTAATCATTTACGAGGTCTTTAAAACAGTCCTGACAAGAGAACAAGGCGTTAAGTCATTTTTTTTTCAAAGTTACAGAGATGACAAGTCCTGTTCTCTCGGGTATTTTCCCTAATGCTTATGTATGATTCTTCTAAAACAATAACTCGAATTATGAAAATACCCTTGGAAACCACAAGAAACCACTCATTGTTAAAAGTAGCAGAGATTAGATGATAAAACATTTGAGAATGAGATCGCTAATGAGGTTCCAAAGAATATATATAGGCCAGAAATATTTGCCATCGGGTTTGGAATAAAAGAAATATGAAGACCGAAAACTTTACCACTCGATTTTTCTTCCTGCCTTGAGTACGTATATATGAAGAGAACATGTTAATTTGACAGTACTAGTAGCTGTTTTTTGTGTATTTTATTTGTATATGAATTGAGACTGTGCTAAGAATAGGGAATAGGGAGAATAGGGAAGGAGAGGAGTGTTTTGGAGAGTAGGTAGAAGCAGAGGTAAGAAGAGAACTTAATGCTTTGTTTACCACGTAGAAAAGAACATAAGAAAATTTGCATATCTTGTTAAACATTTAGAAAAAATTGAACACGACAATTTGTTTTACCACGAAGAAGAACCAAGAAGAGAATATTTTTTACTTGCTAACCACGAAGAAGGAAACTGAGTATATAACTCCTGAGAAAAACCTGTACAGTTATCAACCAACTACTAAAAGCGAAAAAATTAAGACTATTAAATGACAAAAATAGAAAAGAAATAGATTAAAATACCTACCAAATCTACTCCCTTCTCATAGCCCTCAGTATTACCAGCAACCAATCACATACACTGACTTCTGAATATAGTAGTATGGTACATCACATAACTCCCAACACGACGAGGTCCTCCAGGGAATGAGTTGCTTAATACAAATAGGATCTGCTTAACAGGCGTTGGCGAGTCGCATAGGTAATTCCCCGCGATGTAAGACTCGTGTGGCTGAGAGCTGGATAGAACCGAACTGGCCTGAACCACACCTACATGCAGATTTGGCTGCCTGGGTGAGCCGGAGAGTGGGTGGTGTGGGGGTGAGTGGCGCTGGAATGAGGCAAGGTGGTGGTCGACGGGGAATACTTTCTTCCTTCCTGAGGCGACTGTGATCAACTAACGCAATACCGAAGGCCAGAAAGAGAGAGAGAGAGAGAGAGAGAGAGAGAGAGAGAGAGAGAGAGAGAGAGAGAGAACAGATCAACTTTTTTTTTTACTCACATGTCAAGACGAATATAGAGCAGACTATAAATATCCCACACACTCAGACATTAGTGGTGGTGACTGTGGTGGTAATTTCCCTGTCCGCTTGACGCATTTGGTTTCTTTATTTATTCATTCATTTGCTTATTTGTCACTGCTATTTTGTCGCATGTGAAGAAGGCAGGTCAAGGGCACAACACTATAAAGAAGGTTAGGTTCAAGTGCTGCTCTATACAAAAAAAATAGTTACAAGAAAGTTTAGTTCCGGGTGCGTCTTGATAATTCTCTCGACATAGCTCAGTTCAGGAAGAAGAACAAGAACAAGAACAAGAAGATAAAGCACAAATTTGTAGATTTTACAAGGAAAAGAGATGAAAGTAGGAAGTCTTGGTGGAGGAAGAGGAAAAAGAAGAGAGCAAAAGAATCAGGCAGAAAATTCTAGAGTCGACAACAAAAGAATAAAAAGTACTAACTTGTACAATAATAAGGAGGACAGAATAAGGTTGAGAGTACTAATGTAGAAGGTTTTCGTGGCGAGGTGAGCTGCAAGACAGATGAATAAAAGATAACCTAAGTAGAGGTGATTTGATCTATAGAAATGTTCGCCGTTAGATTGACAGGTATGTAATTGGCAACAAGGAATGCATTTAGTGCTATACAATAGATGTCTGTATGGATCAGTAGAGATGGTTGGGTATATGTGGGTACACTGTGAATGGAGACGCTAGTAGGTAGAACTTATTTCCTTACGTGTTTACCTTTTCTTTTCCTTTTTTTTTTTGAAGAACAGTTGACGTGACTTAATGTTCTTTCGTTTGTCGTTTTTTATTGGGCTTATTTAGTCTCCCTTGCATGAAAAATTTTAAAAAGTAACCATTAACAAAGATAGAAGAATTATTTATTATTCGTGTATTGATATTATCGCGATAAATCATGAAATATAAGGAGAAAAGAAAATGAAAGAAGGACAGATAAGAAGATTCAGCGTTAGGAATTAAACTGAGTGAATAAAAGGAGGGAATCATGTATAAGAAAGACGGAAATAAGAATAATCCAGGTGTAATGCATTAATGAGTAGCAGGTAAAATGATGCAGCATTGCGCACTGTACCATCTCGATGTCGATGAAGATTTGTAATACAGAAAACCTGCACATCATCCCTTACTGACGTTGCTTTTTTTTTTTTTTCCTTTTTAGTGTTTTGTCTGTGTGTGTGTGTGTGTGTGTGTGTGTGTGTGTGTGTGTGTGTGTGTGTGTGTGTGTGTGTGTGTGTGTGTGTGTGTGTTTGAGGGAGAGCGTGTATACCGAAAAAAAATTATATCTATATTTATTCCTCACAATATTGTTTTTCTTTTCTTTTTGTCTTTGTAACTTTTGTTCCTTGTTTGTACCGAAAAAAAGAGACACATTTAATCTTTACAACATTTTTTCTTATGTTTGTGTAATTATCCTATTTATTTCTTTTACTTTATTTAATTTTATTTCATTTACTTATTTTGTTTATCTATTCATTTCATTTTGTTATCATTAAATTTTTGCGCATGTGTTTCTTTACCTTTACTAAACTGCCAGTCATGCAAGTTACACCAGCGACCATGAAGCACCACCCATTCCTTTCCCTTCTCCATCCTTATGAGTTCCCTCACTGCCATTGTCTGTAAGTACCACCAAGTAAACCGTCCATGAACTTTATACTCTGTCTCTACGGCTTGCTTTTACTCTATCGACTCTTCCCAACAAACAGTCATTCTTGTTGTTACTCTTTCCCGTTTTGTTGTTACTGTTATGTCTTCCCAGCATACAGTCACTCTCGCTGTTATACTTTCTTGTCTTACTTCTTTTCATTTTCTCTCACGGATCGTTCATTCACTGTCATCTCTTCGTCACGTTTTGTTACTTTTTCAAGTCCTGCTCTTCCACATTCATGTTTTGCTGTTACGTCACGTCTTGTCGTTACTCTTTTATGCCTTGTTGTTACTCTTCCGTCACGTCTTATTACTCTTTTATGTCTTGTTGTTACACTTTCGATTCCTTTTAGTAAGTATTCACTA
This sequence comes from Portunus trituberculatus, assembly GCF_017591435.1. Lineage (NCBI taxonomy): Eukaryota > Metazoa > Arthropoda > Malacostraca > Decapoda > Portunidae > Portunus > Portunus trituberculatus. Next base: position 11,768,827 of record NC_059270.1, read on the forward strand.
TCTCATGAACTCAGCCTCTGATGATACGGGCCACAAACCTCACAAGTCTCCTGATATGATTGACAGTGTTTTTTTCATTCCTTGTCCTCAAAATCTCTCCACTCGTAAGCTTAAAAGAAAAAAAAAATAGGAATAAAAACTTGACATTCCAGTAAAGAGGACGATGAGAAATAAGAACTGGATCTGAGTTATAAAGGATTCCCCAAATTATTATTTTTCCCCCTGAGGACGACACCAGGTGGACGGGAAGACCCAAGTGTTGCAAAGTCAAACTGGTTCGGTTTCACAGACGCAGTAATGTGTATAACCTCACGTGAATGTGGTGCTTTTAGATCGTACCCTCAAACGTTTCGGTGTCTTGTATTCTTTTTCTTTTAACAAGCTCTGGCAGAAGTTTCAAGAGAGAGTTTTCATGATTCTAGTAATAGATCTCTACTTTTAACGGATTATAGTGGAAGTTATTAGAGGTTTTTAATACGAGATCTTTTTACATCATTCCATTAACAGTTCCCTACTTTTAACAGGTTATAGTGGAAGATAATAGGATTTTTAAGTGTTTTCGTAATTCTCATGATAGTGTAATAAGCATTCTGCACTGCGAGTAGAAAAAAAAAATAGGCATACTTGTAGATTGTACTTTGAAGCTTTTACATTCCTTAATAATCTCTTGTGGCGGCTAATAAGGTTTTCAGGTGTTTTCGTGATTCTGATGACAGTTAAACAAAAGACTTTGTACAGTCACTGGAAAAAAAACAACATTCATTAGAACCCCGACTAATCATCTGTGTGGTCTGTGTGAGGTTCCGACCAGAGAACAAAGAGTGTTAGAATAGGGACCCAAATTTGGTATGAACATAAATACAGAAACTTTGTTCTAACCTCAGACAAACGTGCGGCGTGTGTGTGTGTGATGGTAGTGGTGGTGGTGGTGGTGGTATGAGTTAATAATGTCCTGTCGACGAGGATGGAAAAAATAAGAAAAGAAAAGAAAAACGTGTTAATTTCTACCACCGTATTTTTCTAAAGGTGTTATCTTCCCCTACCACCATCACTGCCACCACTACCACCATCGTTGTCATCATCACTACTATTAGTACCATTCTTACCATCAGCACCATCACCACGGCAACCACATCTCCAGCATCACCACTGTTACAAACATTACCTCACCATTACCTTACTATCATCATTTGTGTCACCGTCACCACCACCACCACCACCACAGTACCCTTCCATTTATTAAGCACGAGAAACAAAGACCAGCTATAGGAAATGTCTTAAAATCATGAGGTTATTATATCTTCCCTTACAGATTTACTTGTTCTCTATTCCAGAAACACGAAATCTTTGTCCCGTTACGTGTCTAGTCTCGCAAGGTATTCGTAGGTCTGTTAACCTTGGCCACCCTACCTTGGTCGGTCCCTCATGACATTTGCTCTTTAGACTCCATAGAATGTGGTTGTAAAGCATCTGGTTCTCCTACGTTGGTATGATGTTTGTGGCTCATCGTAACTAATGTGTTTATGGTTGGTGACACATTCTCTCTCTCTCTCTCTCTCTCTCTCTCTCTCTCTCTCTCTCTCTCTCTCTCTCTCTCTCTCTGATTGCGCCCTTAATTCCCCAGTACAACATTTATAAGGTGCTCGTATCGCAAGGCCAGAGGAACGGTCGACCTTGCACGCCGGGTGGGGCCTCTGACTTCAGGCCCCGCTGGCTGCGTCCCACGCCTCACCCCGCTACTGTAATGGCTTCATTCGGTTCACTCATTCGCGAGGCTGTTGGCGGTGTGTTCAGCATGGAAATTAATGATATACTGTTTGAGCCACGAACATGGTACAAGTAGAAGCGTTTTCCTTCCCGCGGCGGAACAGCAGGCGTGACTGGTTGCTATACATGTTTACGACTGAGTCACCTGAGGGCGTGGGCACCTCCGTCTGGACTTAATAGCAGCTCTTCGTCTAGTAATTGGTTACTAATGAATGTTATGCGGTGAGGCATCCTAGAGTGACTACCGCGGTGCGGGCGCCTCGACAAGCTCTAAAATGTGAAGCAGCAGTGCTGCACGTGTTGGCCTGAGGCTGGTGGAGGGCAGCCTTATATTCTCGCTGAGCATTCACGTTTAACAATAAAGGACGTGCTGTATGTAGCCTACATATGGCATAGAGCATGTTTGCTTTAAGGGATTCGCCTGCAACAATCACTAGAAGGTAAAACGAGATAGACTTTCTCAAATCTTTAGTAACAAAATAAAGTAATCTATACATATTTGTGACACAATAGCACTCGCTTGCATCGCAGGAATCAGCGTTCCACAATCTTCGCGTTTGCTGAAATTATGATCTGTGGTGGTTATCAAGTGAGAAGGTCACCAGGCGAAGGGCAGCAAAAACTAGTGTCTCGGCCACCCCAGTCATTACGTGGTGGGGGAACCCTACCTGTGGCTAAGCTAGCGCGGCTCAGCTAGCCACACCCGAGAAGGAAGAAAACCGGCCACCAGTTTTCGTTGCCCTGTCGCCGAGGATGCCCTGTGTCTTGTGCTGTTAAGTGGTGGACATTTTTGTGTCAAGTGACACACCGGTAGTGATTTTCTCCAGCTGTGAACTGCGTGCAATGGTTTGGTGAAAACATTGACGTGTCCCATGCAGCTCACCTCTCCAGCCAACCTTTGCGAGGCGGTCTGGTTAGCCTTCAATGCGGCCCTCGGTCTGCAGTGTTGTCCATCTACCAGAGTCTGGTTACACCTGTCTGAGGACTCCACTCGGCGCAAAACACGTGAGGGGTTTTATAGTACACTTTTACTCTTAAAACGACTGGTGTACCTGGCCACTGCAGGTGACCAGGACACGTGTGAAAAGGTATTTATATCCGTAGCCTATATATCAGACAGGCGTCTCCGAGAAGGGGAGAGTAGCCACACCCACCCACCCACCCACACACACACACACAAAAAAAAAAAAAAAACTTCATTATTATCATCAAACATTCCCTAAGGGAAATATATAAATACCATCCTAACCCTTGGCAGCCGTGGACGAGAGAGGGACAGATTGAAGGACCTATAGCAGAATTTATTTACTTTTCATTAGAAACTCAGATCTGCCAGGGACCTAAAGGGATGAGGGGAGGAGGACAGCAGCATGTGAAATATATCAAGCTTGGCCACATCCAAAGCATAATGAAACCAATGACAAAGTGGAAGTAGAGCTTCAAGTGTTGGGCATGACAGCCCTGAGGCGGCAGGTGGGCTGGCGGTGGCTTGTTTTTTGTCAGTTTTCTTAAATATAACCTTGGTAGGGGACATGAGGGTCATCTGCTGAACGAACCGAGAACTAGCCGGTGACCAGGCGGAGACAAATGAAGCGATGGGACGTAGCGAGAACTACACACACGGAAAACTTTAACACCTGTGCTCGGTCGTTGAGTGCTGGGGCTGCCCTCTTCCAACACTCTCAGATGGGAGTAGCTTTTTAATGGTCGTGTCTGTTGCTGCGGAACTGTCGGTGGTGACGCGGCTACGTTGAATCGTGGTGGTGTATGTAGAGTAAAACATGAGATTATAGTTGTTGCTGTTGATGATGATGATAATAATGTTGCTTTTGTCCTTGCTAATATTGTAACCACTGCTACTACTACTGCTGCTTGTACTACTACTACTACTACTACTACTACTACTACTACTACTACTACTACTACTACTACTACTACTACTACTACTATTTTTGTTCCAAGTACTACAACTACTACGAATCCTACTCTTCTTACATAACTAGTACTACCATTTTTACGACAACTACTGCTACTGCTGCTGCTACTACTACTACTACTACTACTACTACTACTACTACTACTACTAACACCACCACCATCACCACCACCACCACCACCACAACCACTACTACTACTACTACTACTACTACTACTACTATTACCGTTACGAAAAAAAAAAACGTACCCATCGTTTTCCTAATAATTCCATTAATATCAAACAGTGGAGAGAGAGAGAGAGAGAGAGAGAGAGAGAGAGAGAGAGAGAGAGAGAGAGAGAGCTAACAACACACACCGGCAACACACACACTTACACACCCACATGCACACAAGGGGGTACGAGCATCAAGTACCAGATACTAATTAGAAGCAAAAAAAAAGCACAGACAAGAAATATTTACAAGAACTTGACGGCACTGGAACGTAAGTAGTAATATTCAAACTTATCCAACTCCCGTCTGTGTGTGTGTGTCTGTGTTTGTGTGCTTGTGCGTCTCTCTCTCTCTCTCTCTCTCTCTCTCTCAGTAATTGAAATGGATGATAATGGGAAACAGAACGCGGGAAGGCTCGTGTGCGTCCCTGAGCTGAGTAAAGGTGAAAGGTGAGGGGCAAAGCGCTGGAGTGGAGAGGACGCGTACAGGAGGGCGGGCAGTGGAAGCTATAGGCGTTACCAGAGCGGGGGAGTAGCGTAGGAGGAAGTTCTACATAGTTGTTGATGTTTGGAATTAGTACACACACTTGTTTCTTCCTTCGTTCATGCTTCCTCCTCTTCTTCTTCCTTGTATATGCTCCTACCTCTTCCTCTTCCTATTTCTTTTCCTCATTTTCTTCTTCTTCCTCCTCTTCCTCCTTGTTGCTGTTGGTGGTGGTGGTGGTGGTGGCGGTGCAGTTGTTGTTGTTGTTCTAATCCTCCTCCTCCTCCTGATCCTTCTCGTTTTTCTTACTCCACCACTACCACCACCACCATCACCTCCCCAACACCAGGCCAGCCTACACCAGCCTACCTCGCCTGTACCGTAGCGGGCGTGGCCTTGTCTTCTCTGCCAGTAAACTCACTAGACCCAAAATAGTTTAAACAGAGGATCCCGGACCTTTAAACCCCTACATCCATCACCACCTCTCTCTCTCTCTCTCTCTCTCTCTCTCTCTCTCTCTCTCTCTCTCTCTCTCTCTCTCGCGTCACTAATGTCGCTAATGTCGCCCTTTCCAGAGAGAGAGAGAGAGAGAGGTTAAGTAACTCAGGAATGTGATCTTTTTTTCCTTCTGTTTTATCGCCATAGAATATACAATTATTTTCCTACTTTGGTTTTGCTCTTTGTTATTTTTTTCCTGCTTCACTGATTTTGTTTCAAGGGAATAACTTTAGTATTCATTTATTCTTGTCGTTTTTTGTCAGTTTTTCCTTATAAAGTAGTAATAAATGGATATGCATTTCCTCTCTTTACTCATTTCTATCTCTTTTGGCTATATTGATTAAGGTCTACAAACACCGTCCTTGCTTTTCTTCTAACCCATCAGGAAATGCGTATACAATGTGTGCGTGCAGTCATAGTCAATGATCCAATATGAGTAACTTGCGTTCATTTTCATTGTGTTTTAGTCCTTCTCTTCCTGTGATATGCTGAAAAGGAGACGGTTGTCAGATCACAGGACTTAAAGGACTGAAGGAAAACACAAACACTAGAGATCAATGTAAATTATGTGACTTTGATCGCGTCTGCACTCAAGCTTATAATGCAAAGAGGCTTTACTTCAGTTCCCCGAGCATACAGATGGGCGCGGCGAGGGAGGAGGTTGTTCACACGCTGCATCAATATTTCATTCCTTGCTCGAGGTCTCGGGTCGGATGACTTGCCGAGGTCTAGGCTGAAGGCAACGCAAGATGGTTCCAGATATGTCTGGCTGCTGCAGCTTTAGGAGACGTCCTGGTTATCGGTGAGGCACGCAGCCGTAACTCTGCTGCAGCGGTTTTTTGTGTGACCCACGTGCAGCTACGCCTCGCTTGGAACGTTACTGTTGTTTTCCGCACCTCACTTGTCTCTTCTTATCCGTAATATGAATGAGGAGGAAGTAAAGTGTAAGACTGAAAGGAATACGAAAGAGATGTTGAAAGATTCAAAAGGGAGGGCAACAATTAGGAAATCAAGGACAGGAGTAGGAGCAGGAAGAGAAAAATAGCTAACAAACTTTTTGACAGAAAAAGATCACCGTTAAAACGTGCGTGTTTTAAAGGAAAAACACGACCCGTGCGCTACAAAACATAGAATGTGGTAGCAACGTGCCCTTGGCGGCCGCATAACACGAGGCATGGCACTACCGGGTGCCTTGCCAGCTTGCGGGAAGACTATCAGGTAGCAGGTAGCATTTAAGTTCATCTGTTGCTGGAAATCAGTGCGTAGAAGAGCGGAAAAGGGAAAGGAGAGGTAAGGAGTGAAGCTGTAATGGTGATGGTGGTAATCATGGGGTGAGAAAAACTGTATAGGCAATCGAAAGTGGCATTTATGTTCGTCTGCTACACGGGAATCAGTGCGTAGAAGAGCGGGAAAGGGAAAAAGAGAGGCAAGGAGTGAAGCTGCAATGGTGGTGGTGGTGATTGTGGGGTGAGAAGGACTGTTAGGCATTCAAGTGACATTTATGTTCGTCTGCTGCTGGGGAATCCGTGCGTGGAGGGACGACACGTGTAGAGGCGAGGCAAGGTTTTTACTAGTTACAACGGTGGGATGGTGGTGATGGTGGTAGTGATGGTGTGGTGATCGCTGGGAAGGAAGGACCAACGGGAGTTTGCGTCATGGTCATCTGAGCGACTACTCTCACTGGAACCAATTCTCAGCTTCCTTCTCTCCTATCCTTCTTGTCTTCTTAACTTCTTCCTCTCCGATTGTTGCTTTTATCTTTCTTCCTTTTGTTTAATTTCATATCCTTCTCTTCCGGTTATCAAGACCCCGGGTACGTTTTTTTTTTTGGCGGTGTTGTTGTTAAGTTACGGGACCAATTCCCCAGTCTTATTTGTTGAGTAAGAGAGTAACTCGAAAAAAAAAAAATTGTAAGTTTTAAAGTAACGACACAAAACTTCAGGAAAGGCATGCACAAGCTTGTGAATGTTTCATAAAACGAGAGAGAGAGAGAGAGAGAGAGAGAGAGAGAGAGAGAGAGAGAGAGAGAGAGAGAGAGAGAGAGAATGATGCAGACATTATAGAGGTGGGTTTTGCAGATTTAGTGATTCGTATTCCCTTCTCTGCATTTTGGAGATTATTTGAAGACCAGGTGACGTGTGTACATTGAGAAAGATAATTTACAAAGAAAGAAAGCTCGTTCTGAGAATTTGCCACCTGTTCAATTAAGGATGATCTTGAATATTCTGGAGGGCAAAATACAGCGACTCGAGTCATTGAAGCTACGGGGTCAGCAGGCAAGTGGCGGCCGGGTGCTGAGAGGCACCGGGCAAGTTTTAAGATCCAGTGTTTACGGCCGTTCATGTCCAAGTAAAAGTGATGAGTTACAGGCACCCACGCTTGTTTATGTCTCAATAACTTATGTTTAGGATAATATGAGTGTGCGTTTGGCAGTGTCTTATTGTTGCCTGTCTTTCCTTGTCTTGTGGCAGAAAAGGCTTGAGTTGTACAAGAGGAAGATAAGTAAACAGATGTGACTTGTCGGTAGTAAGTTGTGAGGTGCTGGTGCGAGCGGTGAAGTATGAGCCCGGCACACCCCCGCCTGATGCTAGATACTAACATCCTCATACTTTGTGTTGCAGGACGCCGGGATGAGGTCACTGTGGAAGCCGCCACCAGCGGCACTAGCGGTAATGTTGTAAGGACGTCTTCGGTGACGGGAGAGTCCGCGACCCGCGCCGTGATGGCCACCAGGCACATCCTTGTCTTCTTGGGCTTCCTCGGATTCACCATCATTTACATGCTGCAACTAAACTTGCTGGTGGCGCTGCCCATCATGGTGAATCACACAGCCATCATTGGCCACGACTACGCTCTCTCCGGGATGGGGATCCAGGTTGTGGTGAAGGACGATCAGATGATGCACTTTAGGAATAATTCCCCGCGGGAGAATAACACCTCATCTCGCACTGTTGTGGGCCATGGAGACGTGCCGAAGCTCTCCAGGCGGGGCAAAGTAATATCCGCGCATGGATCTGTGAAACAAGGCAATGTCTTCGGTCACCAGATTGTCCCAGTCCCATTTAAGGAAGCTGTGCCCGGCAAGGAAGGGGTAGTCAACACAAAACTAGACACTCGAGGAAGTCAACACGACCATAATGAACTTACCACTACTGGCCCTTTCGAAGAAGCAACCTCAACTCTCGCTCCCGAGGAGATAACCACGGAGATTTACGAGGGCGAGGAACGATACACGACAGTGGTGAGTGAAGATGGAGATCCATACTCCTCCACTGAGGCGTACACAGAAATTCCATCTGAGGAATTAACCACAATTATCCCTATTGCTCCTGCTGCAGAGGGTTCAAATAGCCAGAGTACTATTTCTACTGAAGCAGCAGCACCTGACTTCTTTGAGACCACAACGCCCATGACAATTGTTGTAGGGAAGGTCACGTCAGGATTACCAAAGAAAATCGTCACCACGACACCTCTCAGTGCAGTCATGGAAACAACAGAGAGGGTCGCCACCACCACACCAGCGTCTCAACCCGAGGAAACCACTATTGCTTCAGATGATGACGAGGCGACGACAGTGCCGGCAACTTCAGAGCTCGCTGACGATGCTCGCGAGGATATCAAGCTTGAGGTGACCGCCACTCACTCACCAATAGGAACGGAACCCAGGGCGATCTCCACCACCCAAAGCTCCGCTGCCATCTCCACCTCCACTATGGTAAGCACTGAGCGTGCCACAAATGACATAACGCTTACTGACGACACCATCATCCCCACAACTCTCGCTAATGACGAAGACATGATGACCACCACGGAGACCAGCGAAGACATGATTACCACCACGGAGACCAGCGAAGACATGATTACCACCACGGAGACCAGCGAAGACATGATTACCACCACAGAGACCAACGAAGACATAATTACCACCACGGAGGCCACAATAGTGCACGTCAAGAAGCGATCAATCGAAGCCACGCCTCAGACAACTACTACGGACAACAGCACCTTCGAGCATGATCCTCAGAAGAACGGGACACTCGAAAATGAGGACCCCGAGAATCTTCTTGACGTGACTATTAAGCTTTTCGACGAGGAACATGTCCACGGAACCGAATCTTATGTTGTGGAGTCTCCGTCCCATCAGGCCACGGAGTCTCCTCAGGAAACCTCTAGTATTAAAACTGATGCTTATGAAGAAAGTACAGAATCTCATATACTGAGTGGCTCGTCCTTCAGTAAAGCAACCGAAACATATAGTCAAGGGACCGAATCTTATGAATTAATAACTGAAACTAGTGATCAAGCAACAGAAATTAACTTAGCAGGAACTGAGAATTACGATCAGAATCAAGTGACTGAGGCTTATGTGGAGGATGCCACCACCATTAACTATGACGAGACGACCGAGTCTGGCGTAGCAAATTCCACCCTTCCCTGGTACTTGGGCGACAAGTGGGACGTCGTCAATGTTACCAGCAACAATGACAATGATACATCTTCCTCTTCTTCCTCCTCTTCCTCCTCCTCCTCCTCCTCTTCTTCCTCCTCATCCTCCTCCTCAAGTGAGAGTTCAGAAAGTGATGATGATGATAGTGATGAGGACGATGAAAGCAACGAAGGTCGAGAGTTCGATTCGCGAGAACTGGCAGAGTTGAAGCTGTACAACTCGACTCATTACCTGCACGGAGGCCGCTACACGCCCTCTGAGGACAGCGACGAGAGTGACAGTGACGAGTCCGGGGAAGACGACGATGACGATGATGACGATGACGATGATGATGATGATGATGACGATGACGATGATGAAGATGATGAAGATGAAGATGAGGATGAGGATGAAGATGAAGATGAGGATGAGAATGAAAATGATGAGGACGATGAAGATGAAGAAAATGATGAAGATGAGAACGAAGAATCGATGGTAAGTAATTAACAGAGAGAGAGAGAGAGAGAGAGAGAGAGAGAGAGAGAGAGAGAGAGAGAGAGAGAGAGAGAGATATGGCTACTGCACTGGCTTGTAAACATGACTACATTAACAAAACCATGCCGTGGTCATAGCAAGGAACGATTTTGAAATAGATTATGAACAGTGATCATTTTTTAGTTAAGACAACTCCTTTTGTCATCTGATGTCTTTTTATTTCATTATGTGTTTCAGTGTTTAACATTAATTGTTTGAGAGAGAGAGAGAGAGAGAGAGAGAGAGAGAGAGAGAGAGAGAGAGAGAGAGAGAGAGAGAGAGAATAAATCAACAATACCTTCATCCTCTCTATTTCTTAATCAGTCAATCAGTCCTTCACTCGATCATTCAGTCAGTCAATCCTCAACAGGAGGGTTACGGTGCCACTTACGGAGAGATCACACTGCCTGGCCAGAAGTTCCCGTCCACCGTGTGCTTCGAGCCTCGCATGGTGGTGCGTCCTGAGCCTCCCAGGGTAAGTGGTGACGGTACTGCAACTCACATCCCTAGCTGTCATGCTTCCTGTTTACTTCATGGAGTACCTGCCGCAGTTTTCTTGGTATGTTACTTTGTTATGTTGCCGCTTACAGGACGGAGAGTTCGTGTGGGAGGCTGAGTTGCAGGAGCGCCTTCGATCAGCCTTTTCGTGGGGCTTCCTCCTGACGCAGCTGGTGGCTGGTCGGCTCGCTGGTATCCTGGGCGGCAAGCTGCTCCTGCTGCTGGGTGTCGCCCTTGCCGCTGTGCTTACCTTGCTCATGCCTGCTGCCGCCCTCGTCGGTCCATACTGGCTGTTGGCCGCCCGCATCATGATCGGTGCCGCTCAGGTGAGGTTGGACACACTTGATCTTCACCTGAGACAGAATTGTTACCATTTGTTTTGACGATTATTTCTAGTTCATTGTTTCACAAATGAGATTTCAATGAGATTTCTTCGTACCATAAGACATCCTTCAATAGATAGCTTTTCCTTTCCTTTGCCTCATTTCTCCTCATGGCTCCCTCTCTTATTCCTCCATATCTTCCTCGCCATCCAGTAGATCCGTTCTTCTTCTGTTTCTATATCATTAAAACAAATTCATGCTGTAATTCGTGATGATGTTGAATAGGGAAACTTCTGATTAGTTTTCCTTTCGGTGAATACTTTGTCATGGTGCTTCACCAGGAACCTGGTGTGGCCTTATCTTGTCTTTTATTTTTCATTATTTACCTAATTTTGTTACAGGGTGTGTGCATGCCTGCCATGCAGGCCATGCTGGCTCAGTGGTCGCCGCCGATGGACCGCACCATTATGGCTGCCTTCACCTACTCCGGTGAGTTCTCCTGCGTGAGGAACATCACCACCTTCCTCACCTCTTATGTATCATGTCCATAGTTTGATCTTCTGAAACAAAATTAAGTCGAATTTAATAATCACATCACCATCACAAGAAATCTATTCTTCATCTCCCTCTCCTCTTCTCATACGTTGGCAGGTTTGGCGGTGGGCGCGGTTCTGGGAGGGCCGGTCTCGGAGTGGGTGGTCACAGTGATGGGGTGGCGCGGACTCTTCTACTGCCAGGGTGTGGTTGCATTAGTGTGGTGCGTTGCGTGGCAACTGCTGACCACCGAGAACCCCATCCAGCATCCCAAGATAACTCAGCAGGAGCGCCACCTCATCACCACCTCCATCGGGGTGCAACACGCGGGCCGCGGCCTCCCTGTGCCTTGGATGCACATCTTCAGGTAGAAGACGCAAAACATGCGTGACCTTCATTACATTTACCGATGGAGACAAACTGTTCCAGGGATTGCTTTATCATTTTCTTGTATACTTGTATCAAAATCTAACGGGAAAATTAAAAATGTAATCATGTACCTTTACTATTAATTGTAAATACTTAACATAATTAGAAGCTGAATGAATTAAGAATAAACAAGATTGATATAATGGATAGGTAACAGTAACACTAACACCCGCAATAGTAACGAAAGGAGGATATGACTAATGTATGTGTTTGTGTGTGTGTTCCGGCAGGTCTCGTCATGTGATGGCCGTGGTTGTGGCGGAAGTGGGCTTCTCTTGGGCCTGGTTCACGCTGCTGCACCACGCGCGGGAGTATCTAGTAACCGTGCTGCACGTGCCCGACCACCAGGTGAGCACGTCCTTTCCTACATCCCCCACTAACCTTTCTTTTTTTTTAGTTTCTCAACCTTTCCATTGTTGTTGTTGTTGTTGTTATTGTTGTTGTTGTTGCTCAAAATTCACACCAAACAAACAAAGGTTAACATATCAGAAGATAAATGGAACTGCAAAAAGCAGTCCCTTTAAATGAGAGCAACATAGTAAGAGAGGCGATAGCGCTGTGCAAGCATCAAACAAAAAATCCATTCACTACAGCAGGAAAAGCCTGAACAGAGCGGCTTTGAACATTCCAGGTGCGGGTGACGTGGGGCGCGGCCCTGATGGCCACATGGGTCACTGCCATGGTCTACGCCATGATTGCTGACTGGGTCCGCCGCACTAACCGCCGCTCCACCGTGGCCGTGCGTCGTGTCGCCAACACCATCTGTGAGTCACACACGATCGTTTTCGTTTATCGGCTTGTAGTCTCATCTACTTGCTCGGTGCATGAATTACTTAACCAACAGGCATTACGTAATGACCATCTCCCTTTCAACACTTGATAGATCGACAGATAGATATGTACTTGCATACATACATATTTACCTATATACGTACAGTACAAACATACACATACATACATATATACATACATACATAAATACATACATACATGTATAGTATACATGTATACATGTATAGGCTACATATATGAATGGACTGGTAGGTAGGTATAGATAGTTAGATACCAAGGTAAATAGACAGACTGATAGAAGGAATCTTTCTTGGAATTGAATATTTAATTACATTACTGGTGCGCATCATCATTTTTCTGAAGGTCAGGTGTAAGGCCAATTTGTGACGCCCTTCTCGTCACAGTTTCAGTGGTGACCGCGGCATGCTTGGTGGGTGTGGCTCAATCCCGCTGCTCCCCTGTGGCTGTGCTCGTGTGGTGTGCCATGGCCCTCGCCCTCGGCTTGTCTGCCGCCTTCTCGTCCTACTTCGCCAACGTGCTGGAGCTGGCACCCAACCATGCAGCAGCTGTGATGGGAGTGAGTGGCACGGCACGGGCGGTGGTGCAGGTGCTCTCTCCTCTCTACGTGGCGTATCTCACCAATGGACAGGTGAGTTGTCGCTCCTCCTTGCATTGAAGAGTACACTGTCATCACTGAAGTAAGGCATCGCTAGTTGAAGAATATTGAATATATTGTTATGAAAAACACAGTGACTGGAAAAATGTGTTTCTCACTAGCGATGATGTTACTAAGGTATTTTACACTACATGTGATACTGAGGAATGTTTATGCATTATTTTCCTGCAGGCGACTCTGGAACGGTGGCGAATGGTGTGGTACACTGGAGCCATCGTGCTTCTTCTTACCAACTGCCTCAACTTCCTGATGGTGTCGTCTAAGGAGCAAGTGTGGAATAGGCCTGTCACCGTGCCCATCTATCCTAAGCGGGAGGCTAACATCCTGGCCCAGCGAAGGACACGCCCGCCACGGCCGCACTACGTTGGCCCACCACGGGGCAACAAAAACCCAGCCTACGTCTTCACAGAACATTTGTAATACGCTGGACGGAGCCTTCTGCACCTCAGTCATGTTCCTGGTGTTGTTGTCCTGCCAGTGATAGGCTTCCGTTAGCGGACAGCATACATGTTATAAACTTGCTCATCTCTGCGAAGCTCGTGGCACAAGAAATACATCTCATTCACTTCAGTTAAGAAGGAATCCATGTATATACGTTCTGTTATCTTGCACACGAAAAGGGCGCAGTGAATTCAAATGAACTAGATACTCGTACTTCTGTCATCCATGCACGAGGCAGCAACAGTGAGGGCATAATAAAGGTTGTCAAGAAACACTGTAGCAGGAAAGTGGCACTTTGAGACAGAACTCGTGATGTGATTATATATATATATATATATATATATATATATATATATATATATATATATATATATATATATATATATATATATATATATATAGAGAGAGAGAGAGAGAGAGAGAGAGAGAGAGAGAGAGAGAGAGAGAGAGAGAATTTGTTCTCTTTATCGTTGTAAATGTGTTATTAATTTTCGTACATACTCATATATTAAAAAAAAAAAAAAGGAAATCACCCACGCGTAAGTTAATGTTTCATGTGTACATACAACTTTTGCTATTATGTATTTATATCGTAAGTTTCGCTGAATATCATGTGATGTAATATATATATATATAAATATATTCCATGAATATCGTGCTTGATATAGACTGAACATTCTTAACGCCTCCTGTAGGCGGTAGACGGGCGGGCTGCTGCCACAGCTACTGCCCAATTGCTTCACCGCCCTCGAGGAACAAACACTGTGTGTGTGTGTGTGTGTGTGTGTGTGTGACAAACTTGTTGCGGATGTACGTCAGTCCCAGGCTCTGCAGCAAGAGTGTGCCTGTGAGGACTGCGTGCAGTATTATCCGGCAGATACAGCTGGTTGCCATTTGTTGTGGTGCCCAAGCGTGCCGTAACGCTCTTACCATTGTAAGTAACCCTATAATGATAAAAAAAAAAATAAATAAAAATAAATAAATAAATAAAAAAAATATATTATAAAAAGATACATGAGCCTATGATCTTAACCTTACTTATTATTCAAGTGATCTATAATTTGTTTTCAAAAGTATGCAATAGAAAAGATAATCTCACGGGTGTTTTTCACGGAAGCAGCTGCTGTGATGGAATTATCTGACATGAGATTATGACCACAGGTGACAGTATGGTGGCTGGTGCTCTCGATTGTCTTCACTGTCCGTATACTACTGTGGTATTTCTGTCTGGCATCAGAATGCCTTTGAAAACAGCCGAATTCAGTGATGCATAGCCACGTCACTGTAGGAAGACTTCTTATAAGATTATATCTAACTGTTCTCTGAGCATTGAGTGTATTTGCAATTATGGTATTTGTTAATACAAGCTGGTTTGTAGCAAGAACACAGTCATGTGCATTAATCAGCAATACTCTAAAGTTTACCTTCTGCTTATAACATATATGGAGAAATTTTCCTCTATAAAAAGATGATGATAATTGCACTCCCCGATTCGAACGGAGAGATTGGAACTAGATCCACCAATAAGAAACACCCACATGCCCCTACGTCACAGGAAGGACGTCAGTCACGTCACGTGACAGCCAGAAAGTCACAGTGTCGGCCATGTTGACAGAGCGCAGACACCACAGTGGAGGAAGTAAATCAGCTCCCGCCCGCCACGCTGGTCGTTACAGTACCAAGACAGACCGTTTTAATCGACGGAACTATTCAACATACTCACCTGAAGAATCTGATCAGCTAAGTTCTAAGTTAAACTCACTTATAGAACAGGGCATGGGATCAGCAGTGAGAAAATACAAACCTCATTTTAACTTATTTAATAACATACCTATAATTTCCTTGTTGAGATTTGTCTCTCGTTATAACTCCAAGAATTGATAGATTAATAATATTGTCAAAATGAGACAGATGAATATAGGGTTTGGACGGCGGTCTTGCAGTCAGTCTCAAATGACAAAGACGAACGTCTCGGACAACGGATTCAAAGCTTCAATGCGCGCGCGCGCAGACACACACACACACACACACACACACACACAGTCAATGTTTTAATTATGTTAGAGACGGCTGGACAGAGCAGGTTTAGTTGTTGTGATCTCAATAGATTAATATCGGGAAGACAGAAGGATGGTGATGTAATACGTAACCAGATGGTGAAGGTCGAAGCAGCGACTCGGAAATTGGTACAACTCATACGTCTGTCAGTACCAAGGAAATCCTGGGCATTACTATGGTGCAGGGAGACGGTGACTGCAGTTTATTATTGTTGGTAAGTGACCTGTGTGGAGGATAATAGGTATTAAACTGGGGGAATCTGAATGACAGCTATACATAATGTGTTTATCCCTTTTCTGTTCCCTCCAAGCATCACGTGCAATCCTATCATGACTGATGATAAAAAAGAAAATAGATATAGGATATATATAGGAAATGGTGTTATATTAAGGTAAGATAGGTTAGATCATGGCGCAGTCCCTCCATTAGGCAAGATTAGATAAGTATCTCGGGGTGCTTGTACTGGATGTGGCCAACAATTAGGATTTCTGGATTTGGGATTCGAAATTTGCTGATTAGTTTTATTCATAAATCATATAGATATCCATTGATTTTTTCATAGTTATATCTAAGCAAAAATCTTGTGCCGTTATTTCCCTTCATTGTTCTGTGACTAAGACTATTTTGACAATTTAACTTGCATGACAATTAGTACATTAATAGTTGCAGTAGGTGTTCTAAGAAGCAAAATGAGGCACTTGAAAAACATTTAACCTAACACACATGAAGAAAATGTGTGGATACGCCGGGCTTATATGTGTGTTCCTAGCTTCCTCTTAAGATTCGTGTACTGCAGTGCTGTTGCAAAGAGACAGGTAATAATATGTGGAGAAGGATTTGCTGGGCAGAACTTGTGAAGTTTAATTTCGTGTGCAAATGAACTGGATATAACTGCAGCAAATTCAACATTAGGCTACTCTTTGGCTCCATGTCTGTCGCTCCTTGTGACTTCCATTCACTTACTGTTCTTCAAACTCTTCTCCTTAGTGACTCATGCTGGCTTATTACCTACTTATATACAATATCTGTTCCATCTAGATAATTAGATTATATTCCAGAATCTCAATCATCTTTGCTGCACAACATAAAGAGCCACAGCTTCACAATAAACCAGTACAACATTAAACCATACTGAACACTGTTAGCCCAGGCTCTGTCCACCCACTGCAGGAGATGAGGCTAGCCTCACCCCAAGCAGGTGATGCATTGTCTGCAATCCAGACATTCCGAGATATTTTAGACGATATCCAGCACAACAGTACGTATACTTGAAGATGGACTACATCACTTCTTGAAATTAAAAAGGTCTCAGATTGAATGTAGGTGTAAACCATTGAGTAGTGTAGGATTGGTGCATTTGAGGCAGAAGATTAACAGTACGTACTTATTCTTGGGAAATTCTTATTCTTTAGAATTCCTTGCAAAATTCATTACCATTATAACAATGTAGAAATGGAAGCAAATAATGTTATTCACTGTTTTGATTTTCCATGTCATTGTTAATGCACACTGTGTTTGAGGATTGACAAGAAGGTTAGGTTTTGATTAAAGAAAGAAGTAAATACGCCATCTAGCCATCCCAAGAGGCCTCTTAATAGAGCTAACTGTTTGTGTCTTTTAACTATTTAACATTTTAAACATTTTATTAAGAAAAGATGAGAGTTTAGAGACAGAAATATAAGACCAGAAAGGAAATGCATAAGTATCGGAAGAATACAGTTTTCAGGCATTCTGAATTGTGAAGTCAGTACGTATATTGCTTTTCAACTAGGTCGTATATGTTTAACTTTTCCTGGACATGCCCCTACCTGAAGCCACACTACACCATACAGAGTTGACTCTTGTTCCCCAGATGCACTAGCATCCTCCCAGACACCTCCAGTAAGGCCTATATGTACTAGTTTCTGGGTTGGGTATGGGGTTCCTGCCATAGGAATAAACCCCCATTAACACATCTGGGAAGTAGCAGGTGGATATGGCTGTACTGAAGATATTGCTGAAGTGTTGCAAGTGTAACAGTGAGAGGAATTTAATAACTAAATCTAACCTTTAAAAAAAAAAAAAGACTGACTAACCACTTAGTGGGACTATTTGGTATCGATCAGTCTTTTGGCTGCACTTTAACTGCCGTTTTCCAGTCTTGCTTACTTCTTACCTAATTTATCTAGCTACAACAGTGAACAGTTAGCTGCTCTCGACCTGTACTAACCTGCCAAAGGTTGACTGTTCTGAACAGACGGACCAAGTTATGTTCTCATAATTCTTTTCTTCTCTCCATGCTTTTGTACTCTATAAATCCATTCCATCATATTTGTGTTTTTATGTTTTAATCTTAGTAAATGTTCATCCACTCCTTTATTGTAAATTTCTAGTATCCATTTTTCTTCCATACCCACTTCCAAATAGTAGGTCCCCCCAATCTGACTCCTGGAGGTACATTAGTCTCCCTTGTCTACGTTCCTCTTTTCTTATGTCTGTATCTTCCTTTAGTTTTAGTTCCAGTAATATATGATAATTTTTCCAGTGGGATGTTTATATTGATTTCATCCGCAATCTCTGGTGGTTCCTTTGTAAATATTAGGTCTTGTCTTGAGGATTTATCATCAATCCTAAACCTGATGTTTTCTTGAGCCCTGCCCCCCCTGAATCCTCTGTGTCATAAAATGTTCCATAATCATGTTCAGTCATATATATATATATATATATATATATATATATATATATATATATATATATATATATATATATTCACAAGAATTTTCACACCCTGATGTAATTTCCTTTCAACATACCTCTTTGCAGTTGAAATCTCCTATCATTACAATCTTGTTTCCTTTTTCTAATGCTTTGCTTATTGAGAGCTTTGTGTCACTTAGCATCCTGGCATTGTTGGGCTTGCTCCATGATCTCATATTTGGTGGTACATAACACAAAGAAAATTATCTTTTTTTTTTTTTTGCTTCTACTTTTAGTGTAATCCACGGTATGCCTTCTCCAAAGCCAACGTTCATCACTCTTAATTTTTTTTCTTGGTCATTACCATAATTCCCCAACCCTGTTTACTTTTTCTGTTTTACATAAATATTATACTGTCCTCTGTAAACACTGTTTGGTTTTTGTAGTCCCCATTACATCTGGCTATGATTCTTCTAAATTCATTAAATTCAATAATCCTTGAGATAAGTCCATTCACATTAGTTTAGGCCACTTTCAGTGCTAATACCAACCCCTGTGGAACTCCACTTGGACTCTTTTCCAGGCCTATTTTTTATCTCATGATTGTTCTCATTTCTCTTGTCTTTTAGAAAGTCAACCAACCATTTCAGAAGTCCTCCCTTCAGTCTTCCATATTGTTCAAGTTTCCACAGTAACATTTTGTGCAGGACCTTGTCAAATGCCTTCTTTAGATCTAAATAGATGCAGTCCACCCAGCCATCTCTTTCTTGCACTATGTCAACCACTCGAGTAGAAACTTATTGAATTTGTGACACATGATCTTCCTCTTCTGAAGGAGATCTTGTGTGTGTGTATTTACCTAGTTGTATTTATCAAGTTGTATTGTACAGGGTTCGAGCGGGGCTCATAGTGTTCTGCCTCCATTTATCCAATTTTTCTTTAGTTATGCACATTATGTGCTGTAACAACATCATCACTCGATACATTCCACGTTTCCACCGTTATATGTGGAAAACTGTATTTTCCAATATCCTTCACACACTGCCTCATCCTAATCTTCTTTACATGTCCTCTTGTCCTTCTAGCTTTTTCTGTCATCAGCACCAGGTCCTCCTTGTCTATCTTTTCAATGCCTTTTATTATTTTATACATTGTTATTAGATCTCCTTGTTCTCTTCTATCTTCTAAGGTTGACAGTCCCATTTCCTTCAGCCTTTCTTCATGTTATGTCCTTTAGTTCTGGCACCATCTTTGTAGCCATCTTCTTAAATATTTTTTTAAAGCTTGGTGACCACACCACTGCTGCATATTCCAGCTTAGGACGTATCATGCTTGTGGTAATTTTTTTTTTATCATATCTTTGCCCATGAATTGAAATGCCACTCTTATATTAGTCAACATTTTATATGCTAATCCAAATATCTTGGGCATTTTTTTTGGGTTCAGATTTTCCTGTATAATCACTCTGAGAACTTTTTCCTCTTTAGTCTTCATTATTTGTTCTTCTCCCATCAGATGGTTCCATACCATTCTTCTCTTACTCTTTCCTAGTTGCATTATGTGACATTTCTTGGCATTGAACTCCAATTTCCACTTCTTACTCCACTTATAGATTTTCTTTATATCTTACTGCAATAGCAAACAGTCCTCTCGGGTTTTGATTACTCTTAGTAGCTTTACATCATCAGCAAACAAATTAATATAACTGTTTACTCTATTGTGAATGTCATTAACATATATCTGCAACGTAATGGTGGCTAACACTGACACATGTGTTACTTTACCCCAAGATGAGTACATATGTATCTCTAATCACAGTTCTCATCTCCCTGTCTTTCAAATAATCCCTTATCCAGGCTAACAAAGTTCCTCGCAACATTTTAAATGTTATCATTTGAGCAGAAAATAATGTACAAAAGAAACAAAGGCAGTCTCCTAGAGTAACTATTTTTTTTTTTTTTTTTTCTAAGGAAAAAGCTGGCCAAGGGCGACAAAGAGTAGAAAAAACCCCATTTAGTTACCAATCCTAATGTATGTCCAAGATGAAATTGGAACCGATACCTTGAATGATTATGAGCTTTGAGCTGAGGATGCAATATCCACTCCAAAGGCCAAAATATTATGAAGGGAAAAGAAGAAAGATGCTAGACATAAATTAGATAGGATAAACAGAGATAGTGAAAAGATTAGGAAAGATTTCCAGGTGCAAATAGGAGAGAATAAGATTAGGATTCCAAATAAGGAGACAGCATCTAGGAAGGTAGCAGGACTTAAATGTTTTTATGTAAATGCCAGGAGTCTTAGGAACAAGAAGGACAAGTTATCTAGTTATATAGTTGAGGAGGACTTAGATGTTGTATGTGTCACAGAGGCATGGGTAAATGAGGAAAAGTTTAGGAAAATAGGAAAGAATATGAAGTAGATGGATACATTATGTATTTACACCAGAGAATTGGTAGGATAGGTGGAGGAGTAGTTATTTATGTAAAAAATCCTTCATTTCCAGTCAGGTTAATGGTATTAAGGTAGATAACAGAGTAGAGTCCTTATGGCTGGATGTTAGAGTAAACAAAAGTAAGGTTATTAGAGTAGGAGCTTTTATAGACCACCTAACCAGTCAGCAGATGTAGACAACCTTATGGTAGATGAGATAAATAGGGGTGTACTAGTCAGACAATTATCTTAGGGATTTTAATCTTAAGTCAGTAAACTGGGAGAGGATGGTAGGAGATGCTAGTGAAAATAAGTTTATGGAAAGTTTTCAGGATAACTATTTAGTGCAGATGGTAGATAAACCTACTAGGGGAGGAAGGTTTTAGACATAGTACTAACAAATATTGAGCATTGTTTAAAGGAAGTTGAGGTAGGAGAGACTTTAGCAAACAGTGACCATCATATAATTAGATTTATCATTAATTCCAGTAGGGATAATATAGTGAATAAGACTAGAGTCCCAAACTATCAGAAAGGCAATTATGGTAGGTTACGTCAGTTATTAGGAGAGGTAAACTGGGAAGATAGTTTTGGAAATAAAACTGCACAGGAGATGTGGGATATTTTTAAGGTTGTAGTAAAGGGTATAGTGATGCAGTGTATCCCTTACAAAGATATAAGGCAGAGAAACAGGAAGCCATTATGGTGGACTCATGAGATAGGTAGCCAGATCAGAGAGAAGAAGAGGGCATACAGAGAGTTGCAGAAAAGTGGGAAGATGTAGATTTGATTAGGTACAGACAGGTCAGGGATGATTTGAGTAAGGTTATAAAAAAAGTAAAAGGCAGGCAGAGATAAAACTAGCTAGAGCTGGGAGTAAAGATCCCAAAAATTATATAGTTATTACAAGGTCAGTGATAAAAGAAATAAGGATAGGATTGGACCACTCAGAAAAGATGGTGTAGTAGTGGATCAAAATGAAGACATAGTAGAATTATTGAATGAACAATTTTCTTCAGTATTTACTAGGAAAGAATAGGAAATCCTGTTACAAACAGTGCGACGAGTAGTTTAAGAGCTTTAGAAAATATTGATATAAAACCGGGAATTATTAGGAAATTTATTCTTGAACTAGACGATAGGAAAGCTAGTGGTCCTGATGAGCTACATGCCAGAGTACTTAGGGAGGGTGTAGACAGTATTTCTGAAGCACTTAAGTTAATCTTTGAAAGATCACTTAGGTTTGCTGAGATACCTCAGGACTGGAAGTTAGCTAATGTTACTCCAATATTTAAAAAGGTAGGAAGGATGATGCGAATAATTATAGACCGATCAGTTTAACTAGTATAGTATGTAAGATACTAGAGAAAATCATTAAGGGTAGTATTTGGGAGCATTTAAATGAGAATAGATTAATTAGAGATACCCAACATGGCTTTAGATCAGGGAGGTCCTGTCTTACAAATTTGCTCGATATCTTAGAATATATTACCAAGGAGTTAGATGATGGAAATAGCATAGATGTTATATATCTAGATTTTAGCAAGGCGTTTGATAAGGTACCGCATAGGAGGCTAGTGTACAAATTGAGACTACATGGGATAGGGGTAGGTTAGTTGATTGGATTAGTGAATGGCTTTCTGATAGGAAACAGAGAGTAGTATTAAATGGGGCAATGTCTGAGTGGAAGGAAGTGGTTAGTGGGGTACCCCAAGGATCAGTGCTAGGACCTCTTCTTTTCTTGGTGTACATTAACGATTTAGATATAGGAATTAGTAGCAAAGTATCAAAGTTTGCAGATGATACTAAGATAGCATGTGCAGTACAGGGTGAAAAGGACAATTACAGAATACAACGAGACCTGGACAGGCTGATAGCATGGGCAGACAGGTGGCAGATGGAGTTTAATTCTAAAAGTGTCAGGTTATGCATTTAGGTAAAGACAACACAAACTTTAACTATGAGATGGAGGGATGTTGGCTAGAGGCAGTAGAGGAAGGAAAGGATTTAGGAGTAGTGATAGACAGGACTATGAAATTTTCAAAGCAATGTTTAGAAGCAAGAAATAGGGCAAATAGGATCCTGGGTTTTATAAATAGAAATGTTAGTTATAAAAGTAAGGAAGTGGTGCGTAGCTTATATAATTCCTATGTTAGGCCCCATTTAGAGTATTGCATACAGGCCTGGTCACCCCATTATAGGCAGGATATCAACATGTTAGAAGCAGTTCAGAGAAGAGCAACTAGGATGATACCAGCATTAAAGCGCCTGGAGTATAGAGATAGATTAAAGGAATTAAACATGTTTTCATTTGAGAGGAGATGTATAAGAGGGATATGATAGAGTTATTTAAAATGTTCTCAGATACAAACTACATAGATGTGAGATCTTTCTTTACCTTAGAGGAGGAAAGTAGGACTAGAAATCATGGCAGGAAGATTAGAAAGCAAGGCTGCAGGTTAGATATAAGAAAATATTTCTTTAGTCATAGGGTGGTAGACTTCTGGAATGCATTGCCAGAGAGGGTTGTAAATAGCACTAGTTTGACAATGTTTAAAAACAGATTAGATAAGCACTTAAATTTATTAGATTTATAATTATGTATAGCACTGCATGATAGTTTTTATAAGAAATTTACTATAGTTAAACAAGACATGATCCCCATGTATGGGGATCACAGATTGTAGAGGAATTCGCTGCAGGACTTAGCCCGGTTAATGGGCCAAATATTTAGAATTAGTATATAATTTATTGTGTACTTGTAAGTGTATCTTTAAGTACTGATGACGAGGTCGCTGTGCGACTGATACAGGATAACCTAGATGGGCCCTGGTGGCCCTTTGTTATCCTATTATTTATGTTATGTTATGTTATGTTAAAAGATGGCAAAAGGTGTACTTTTTTCAAGGAAGGGAAGATGAGTCCATCTCCACATGGCATGCCTTTCTAGTAAATCCTGTGTTGTGGTGTTGATGGCGAGGACCACTGAAAAATAATTGAATGTATTAGTAATCTTGAATTTAATCTGATATGCCTGAAATTCTATACACATTTATTCTATTAGATTTTCATTTAGCATGATTTAAACTGCACCTAAAATAGTCATTTAATAGAAATTCTTGGGGCCTCATGTCCCTCGACCAGCCATTAACAACCATGGGTATGGGCAAAAAAAGTACTTATGCCTTGGGGAGCCAGTTATGGTTAAAAGTTGCCTCAATGAACATGACAGGTAAAAGATATAATAGCTATGACTATGCTCTTTGGTTTCAAAGGATTTGTGAATCAAGTTTTAAGTTATTAAATCTGTACATTGCCTCAGCCCACCAGTTACCATCACTAAATACAAACTCGTATGCTATTTTACAAAGCTTTGCATTTGAATTTTTTATGCCAAGAGCTTGAAAACTATACAAGTCAAACACTAAAGGAAAGTGTCTTGAAATCTTCTTGAATGAGTTTCAGAGTTTGCCAGAAAAAAGGATGAATGATTTAGAATACCGTGCTGGTTAACTCTTGCATCCAATATGTTTTTGTTTCTAAAATCAATTAGTTCTAAGAAAAACTAATAATAATAGGTATTTAGGCAAAATTTATGCTAAGTTAATGATGAAGACGTAAGTCTTTGTTCACCTTTGCGGCGAAGTAAATCCTGTTGATCTTTTCCTTCCTGAGCTGTTGGAAGGCAGTGTTCGCTCTTAAGAATATCAGTTTCTCCTTCAACTGATGAAGGTGGAAGGTATGTTTAAGATTCCATTTCAGTGTGCCCCCTCCCGCCCCAGAAGCAACTTGGGTGTGTGTGACGTCATAACCGAGTTAACCCCTGTTAAATCAAATAACTCCTCTTATTTAATCATAGCTCCTTAAGTATCAAGTTGCGTTAAATAAAAATTGCGTTATTGAAACTTGCGTTAATTGAGAGTTGACTGTATATGCAAAAAATAAGACTCGCCTCAGACCACTTTCCTGAAGTTAATGATGCCATTAAAGAAATGAGAGAGAGAGAGAGATGTGTACACGTTTATAATAGCACATACCTTACAGTGTTGTTGCTGAATTATGTATCAACTAATATATGATATATTGAAAACCATCATGAACTCACTCACTGGAAAGACATCTTGTAGGAATGAAGACATAAGCAACCAAGTTCAATGGATACTTTTTTTTTTTTTTCATTGTTTGATCTGCTGCAGTCTCTGAGAGACAGCCAGGCTTGAGAGCTCAGATCATTGTTTCCGATCTTGTAGACCTGAGACCAGGCACACACCACACACCGGGACAACAAGGTCACAACTTTTCACTGCTAGGTGAACAGGGGTTACAGGAGACACACCCAAATATCTCCAGGGGGGGAATCGAAGGTCATCTGGTTTGTGAAGCTCCACTGAGCTACCGGGCCGTGTATACCTTGAGAGTGATGTTGTTAGCTATTTTAGTTTACACTTTTTGTGTACAGCTCCCATTTGCACTGATATAGAAAATAAGATCATGTATTTCATTTGACCTGTGTGAAATACGTGTATGCTTGGGTAGGAGTGAACAAAGGTGTTGTATGATTTGAGAAAGAGTAAAGGAGAAAAAGGAGGGAGGGGAGGAGTCAAGGTAGGAGCCTACTGATTCCTGCCATTTATATATGCGATGCTTATATGTATAGGTGGTGTGGAAATTTCCTTGGCAGTAGTGGCCCCTTTTCATGTGGTTGTAATTTCTGCTATACTTGTAGCCCAGTAGGATTGAGAATTATATTGCTACAGGTTATGGTCATGTACCAACCCTTTGTTCACTAGCTTCATTCACCTCATGTTCTTTAAATACCATGGTTTTAGGACTGTTTTTAAAGTTCATGTAGATAATCTGCTAGGTTATGACGGACATTTTTCTCCAGTTAACAATGCTGAATTCATAGTAAACTATTAACAAAATCTTGAAAACAATTGAAAAACCTTAATAATTTCCTCCAGAGCCCTTAAGATAAGATATAGAAATGTTTGAAAATAAGGATTTTGATATTATGACTCTTTTTCCTTGTCCATGCCTCAAATAGTGTTGGTATGTTGGCTGTGATTCAGCCACCATTGTTAAATCTCATGTCTGTTTGATTAAGGAAGATAACCAATACTATTATCTTACTATGTATATTTATGGTTTGTATTGTGGATATTTTGACTCAAGTCGGGAACACCGGAACTGATTAAGTGTAGGTTAAAATACACCTATATGTGTTGTGTAATGCTGCATTATTCATTCATCTTAATAAATGTTCATGCAATTTAGTAAAAAATAAAAATCATTACATTTTCTTTTTATGAACAAGATATTTATTTAGAGGCTGTAAAACTTGATGAAACTTTGCACCTCTTCATTGTTATACATCTCCCAAATCCCTCCTGTCTGTGGTGATTTCCTCCAGTGGGGATGAAATTATCTGGTCTTTGTTGCATTAGCCTCCTTTCTGTTTCTAGAAAGACTGAATATTGTGGAAAGAACATACAACAAGGTAACAAGTTTGGAATAAATTGTTTTTTTTTTTACCAAAAAAAAAAAAAAAAAATAGGTTTTTGAAAATTTGAATAATTTTCTTTTCTTTATAAATTTTTTGCACTAATGCTTGCGTTTTGGCCCTTATTACTTCTTTGTCTTATGAGGTCATTTTCTTGTACCAAACCTAGCTGTCTCAACTGGCATGAGACTCAGTACCATGTAACATGTAAGTGGAGACAGAGTGTATATATATATATATATATATATATATATATATATATATATATATATATATATATATATATATATATATATATATATATATAAAACACAGTCCTATTGTTTAAACCACTTACAGTGGCTAGTGGCTGCTGGTGTGAGCTTAGCCCAAGCTAAACCAGTGAAGGTCTTCCCTAAACATTAGCCTGAACTTAGCTGTCTTAAAGGAGGTTTAGTGGAGGTAGTGTGGGGTCGTAGTGGTGCCACTTGCTTGGTGCTGGTACAGATAGGTGAGCTCTATTACTGCTGGTGCTGAGAGTGCTTTAGAGAGTGAGTGAGTCAAATTTGTCTGCCTACTTTTATAGGCCTATACAAAAGAGGCACATCTGATCTCAATGGATGCTATAGTTTCCTCAATAGTACATTGTTTTAACTTACAACCCATACCTTTATATATACGTATACAAAATATGCACTATCATATTATGCATCAGTTATGATACTAGCCAATATTATATTAAATCATAATTTAGTATGTTATCCAATACAGTGGTACCTCGACATATGATTTTAATTTGATCCGTGACAATAGTTATATATATAAAAAAAATCATATATCAAATCAATTTTTCCCATAGAAACTAATGGAAGTAGAATTAATTTGTTCTTGTGATATGAATTTACCACCCCACCCAAAAAAATTAACATGCTTTAAATACCAAATATAGATTCAATATAAGATAAATACAATTTTATTATACGCATGATATAAATTAACTATATTGCCCAAAATAACAACTTAACCCGCAAAACTCGTGACACATCGATAGACATTCATCACGCAAGACTCGGGGCATGTTGATAGACGTTTAGGCTTTTACGGCTATATTTTGGCTATTTTCTTCCCATTTTCTTTGCTTATGAGCTGGCAACACTCATCAGGAGTAAACACATGCTCTACGTCACTATCTCACCAATGATGGATGGTGGGAGCGACAGTGATTTCACTGTGTCTGATTCCGCCACCTCTCCCACGCGCCTTACTTCTATACCTCAGGTCTCTCGCCATGTTATCAGGAGACAACTTTTGTGAATACAGGCTATTTTGTGTGTTTCTCACCAAACTTTTACTTTTGGGACCCATGATCACAAAACTTAAGTAAAGGGGAACACAGACACATGCACAAAGGATGAACAATGATTCACAACGCGGGCTGAATGTTTGGGTGGACGCAGGGTAGCCAAGGATTCGCTGCGCCGATGGCTATTCGTATCTTAAAAATATCATCATATTTCAAGGCGTAAATTTTATGAAATTTTTCATGTATAAAAAAAATTGTATGTTGGGGCAATCGTATCTCGAGGTATTACTGTACTAGTTTTGACTCAAAAATCATAGTATAACTAATAGTTTAATCAGATTTATTATGTTAAAATAACTTAACTTTAAAAATAATTAAGGTCATTATTGTTTTCAACAAAAAGACCATATTTTATTTCTTTAAGATACTTTTATTGCTGGAGATGACAGTGATTCACTAGTACCTGACTTCCTGCAGGACCAATACAGGATTAGTTTGCTTAATACAGGGCACAAATATTATTGTTAATATTAGTCAGTGAAGTTTCTTTGAATCATATATAGGAAAACAAGTCAGTACCATGATGTATTTCCATTTTCATTCTGCTTACTGTTTAATGATTTTATACAGCTTCATTAAATTATGTAGGAGATTGATATAGTGAAGTCTGTGGGAATTAATCTTCTGTATTCCATGGACCCTTCCTATTGTCAATAAAATGGTTTAATCGCACACAAATCTCAAGGTAAAAATGTGTCCCAGGATTGAAGGGGTTAAATAGGCCAGTTAATCATACCAAATGTTATATGTAGGAAACATCATACAACTGATTATATTTATTAGAAGCTATATACAACTGATTTATACATTATTGGACTCGCATTTATTTATTTAATTATTTTTTTCTAGGTTGAAAATGTTATCCAGAAGTGTTCCACACCATACTTGGTGGTGGTGGTGACACAGGAATCAGGAAGGAAGAGGTGACAAGTTTTAGGATAGAAGACAGATCTAGGATTTTAAGGAGCAAAAGAACACCAAAGAATGAACAGATGAGTTTTTATTATTTTTTTCTTGTTTTACTTTTGTTCCGAAGTCTTGAATTGTTTCTTAAGTTTAAATATAGTTTTTTTTTAACAATTACTGTGATATAGTAGGTATAACATAATTACATACACTTTTTTCTTTGATTTGTTATGTGTGAGGCATATTTGAGAATTCCATTTAAAGGCTAAGAGACTTGTTTTTATGATTTTTTGTTTTTGAGCTTGTAAGAACCAAACTGTAAAAGAAGTACAAACCTAGAATGAGTAAGCTTCAAGAGGCCACGACAGAAGAGGCTGTTAAGGGTGTCACTTATACTATTATGGCTACAACAGAGAACAAAGACTTTGGAACCTGTGATGTCGTCATCAATTGAACCCTGCCCTCCCAAGATGTTTTTGGCTCACTACTGAAGATGAGGACCAAAGTGACTCACTTAAAAACTTAATCTGGATACAACAGCTTCCCAAGTGCACTGATCAGACCAGCCTTCTGACTGCTCAGGATGCACTCTAGCTCTCTACAGAAGATTGTAGAAATGACCATGCGTGCTTTGGGGTCTGAGGGGTCTCCAAGTGCATGGGTTTGAATCATGCATGGTCCGAGTGTAGGCTGGGCTTCCTCATTTGGGGCAATAGTTTCCTAGCGGGTGGGCTTTGAGATAGGAGATACCCTAAACAGTATCCCCTTTAGCCCATAAATTCCCCATGAAAAAAGCCCACATGTATAAAAAAAAAAAAAAAAAAAAAAAATTATTGAATTACCCTTTACGAAGTCTCTAGAGAGTCCTCAAAGTATTTTCAACTTAGTAATTTTTAACTTAGTATTTTTTTCCTTAAGCACATTATGGCCATTTTTCAGATTTTTAGGTAGTTTATGGACATTTTAATTTTTTTATGTTGATTAGGTCATTTTATACTACCATCTTCTGAGAGCAAGAAAGCATCCTAGGCAGTCAGAAGGCTGGCCCAATTGGTGCAATCACTGTTGTACAACATCCACAGTTTCTTGAGCAAGCCACTTTAGTCATCATCATACGTAGTAGTGGGCTGGGGCATCCTGGATAGGCAGGAGGCTGGTCCAAATGGAGTGCATATATTTACATATATTTGGAAAGCTGTTGATCAGACTAGTTTCTAAGGCCATTGGAAGCCACCTCCATCATCTCCTGTACTGCAACTAGAATTTCATCCTGGGCCGGTCCAGCTAGTGAAGCGATGGCCACGCAGGTTGACAAAACCATTGTGATTGGCCCAGATGTGCAGGGGAGGGGGGCAGTATTTAAGCTGCCCCAGCCTGCTATTTATTCTTTACTTCCGTTATTGCATTTTCCACTATTGCGCGTTTTTTTAGGGACCAATTTCGTGCGATAACAGAGGGTTAGGTGCATATACCCCTCGGACCTCCAAGGGGGATGTGCCATGCATGCACCAGCTGCGTTTGGTTTCCTGCTGTGGCACCGTTCTTGGCTTCACAGGTTGCGAGATGAACCTGGCTCTATTTTCAAGAAAATATTGTTATATATATACAGTTGTGCTATGAAGGTTATCGAGATCAATTAAATGTTTTGATACTAATATTCCCAAATCTTAACTTAAGAGAGAGAGAGACTCTCTCTCTCTCTCTTAAGTTAAGATTTGGGAATATTAGTATCAAGAGAGAGAGAGAGAGAGACTCTCTCTCTCTCTCTCTCTTAAGTTAAGATTTGGGAATATTAGTATCAAAACATTTAATTGATCTCGATAACCTTCATAGCACAACTGTATATATATAACAATATTTTCTTGAAAATAGAGCCAGGTTCATCTCGCAACCTGTGAAGCCAAGAACGGTGCCACAGCAGGAAACCAAACGCAGCTGGTGCATGCATGGCACATCCCTGAGGCCGAGGGTATATGCACCTAACCTCTGTTATCGCACTAAATTGGTCCCTAAAAACGCGCATAGTGGAAAATGCAATAACGGAAGTAAAATAACGAGGCTGGGGCAGCAAATACTGCCCTCCCTGCACATCTGGGCCAATCACAATGGTTTTGTCAACCTGCGTGGCCATCGCTTCCAGTCCCCCACTTCCTGTCTCTCGACAATACCACCTCACTCTTTCAAGTAGCTACTACTGACATACCTCGCTGAACACGAATCTCGCGTATACACGAATCGGTAAAATATACCATATTTCGCTGAGCACGACTTTGACTCGATTGCACGATGTGGTCTCTATTTGAATCTCCCGCTGGTCCTGGTCTTGGACTCGCTCCGGGGCTGGCGGTAGCACACTGCCTCGCACCACTCACTCTCTCCTTGTCATGCTGCTGTTGTGTGCAGACGTGGTTCCCTTGCACTCTCATCTTAACCAATGTCCAGTCAGAGACCCATCACTTCGTATTTCAAGCCCTCTCCAACCAGCAAATAAACTAAATAAGGTACAGTAATACTCTGCTTAATGAACGTTCGTCTAACGAATTTCCGGTTTAACGTACTATATAAAGTTAGACCGTAAAGTCCGCATAACGTACAACCACATCCGTTTTAGCAAATTTTCTGGGTTTCAATTTGCCGGGTGAGGGACCGAACACGGCATCTTCGCTGTGATTGTCTGGCTCCCTGCCTGTCTCTAACACTCCTGGAGTTGGATCCAAGATTCCTTAACAACCTCAGAGCAACCTTCTGCCGCAAAATGGCTTCCATGAATGCTTGGAGAGACGGTGATGAGGTTGCTGGGAACACCACCTCTGGAGGTGGTTACTGTCTTATATATGCATTTATGTTCACAAAACATTTCTATTAGCATTTTACAAACCTTGCCCCCAAGAAAAGATTGTTTTGTAATGCATAAAGTGAAATCTTACATGGAATACCAAAAAATAAAGCAGAGATGATGAGATCGGCCACCGACGGCGGAGACTCCGGCGACTTGGCCGCTTCTTCTTCTTCTTGTGACCTTTTTAGCTTGGCGTGTTGTCTTTCACCACGATATTAGATGTTTTCACTCCTCTATTGTCTACTATAATAGATATCATATCTTAGTTTTGCTCATGCCATGAGGATAACCTGGACTCTGGGGCACGGAGTAATAGTGAATTATTAATGAAATACCGCGGTATTTCATTAGTAATTCACTATTACTCCGTGTAGACACCTTCACGAGCAGTTTGTTGACTGCTGGGTTAGGGAACAGCCTTCCAGGCATAGGTCGACCATTTGGATGTCGCATAACACCGACATAACCACCCAACGCATTATAACTACCAATCGCCTAATTTACTACCCTCCACCAGCTAATTGTCCACATGTGATTCCTTCAATGCACGATTCACCTTCCTAGTTCAGCCTGTCCATCCCATCACTGTCACAACATTCAGTATCCACTCACTCACCCATGCGTCACGTCACCCGTTCAGTACATTATTACACAACTTTCTTGTCAATTATCCGCCCCATTACCGTCCCATCATGTCCCAACTTTTTACTATATTAATAGACTCACCCATTCACTGAGCAGGTGGAGCTGGTGGGGCAGGTGGAGTAGATAGAGATAGAGTGGTCAGCGTATTGGCAGGACTCGTAACTGGTGGTGAAATGAACGCCTGGTCACTGGTGGTGGCGGCGTTGGTGGTATGTGAGAGTGAGAAGGAAGCAGGGAGGGAGATCGGTGGGTGTTAAGGAAAGGGAGGTGGGAGGGTGGGGATAGTTGGGGAGATTTAATATCATTTGATACTTTTATTCACAAATTAGGAAGTACAAACATATGATAGAGTAAAGTAAAGTAAGGTATGTAATTTGTGAATGAGACCTGTGGCAAGAGTAGTCTCGGCGTTCAAGGTCACCGTATGTCGATACTTTAGAGCAGTGGTTCTCAATCATCCAGGGGTTCACAAGATAATTTCCAGGGTATTTAGATGGCTGATTTAATGATACATCCTTTGTAGAATACCATAACACTTAAATGCACCAAAACACCTGAATAGTTTGCATGAGTCAAATCCTGTATTAACTGTAGTTATGAACATCTCTTACTCTCTTTCCCCATCAGCTTTCTTGTTACCACTGTCTTCCCTTTCCATATGGTCTTCCAACCTTTGCTTCTTTTGCACCCATTGTAAGTCTCTCTCTCTCTCTCTCTCTCAAATACCACATTTCCTATGGGAAGTTATTCAATTATGAAAGGTATTCACTTTCATGGTTGCCATACAAAATCCCTGGTAAACACAAACTTGATATTTTCATTCACCACCAAATCCTCAAATATTTCAACTGCTTCATATACCTAGCTTTGACAGTAGTACAAAATGAGGACTTACCATTTTCTGTACTTCATCTTTAAAAAATATGGATGCTGCTTTTTGTGCTGCTTCTTAGGAATCTTGGTTAAGGAAAATGGAAGGAGAGAAATCATAGTTTGTATACAAGTTGATTTACTTAGAAATTAAATCTCCATGAAGGATAACTTAACAAAAATTTTTTTTGTGTTGTATTGTTCATAAATATTCACAAATATGTACACAGGGAGTGAGTTCCAACTGCTCTGATGGACATCTCAACTCTTCCCAAACTGCATCTGCAACTTTTTATCAAATGGTGTTCTGCACAAAACCTTAAAAATGTTATAAAATAGCCACTTAGATTACTTCTTTAGAACTTTTGATGTGACAGCTTTTAAGTTTCTGATTTCATGATAAATCACTGCCATTTTCACTACAGACAAAACATTTCAATTAGAGCTGTTAATCCATTAATATTTATGGATGGCTGTGCCTTACTTTGCAGGACTCATTACAGTATAATATCCATCACAAATTTTAGTGAGGGAAAAGAATAATGCAAACACAGTATACACATCAAAATTCTTTCCCTCTTCTTTCCCTCTCAACACTTCACTAATGCACCTGATACAGGGACCTTCAGTAACAAACAACCTTTGTAAATGTGTGTGTGTGTGTGTGTGTGTGTGTGTGTGTGTGTGTGTGTGTGTGTGTGTGTGTGTGTGTGTGTGTGTGTGTGTGTGTGTGTGTGTGTGTGTGTGTGTGTGTGTGTGTGTGTGACTAAGTGCATCACCACCATATTCCTAAGGTGAATGCATATACAGTACAGCAGTGGATAACACATTAAGAACCCACCTCATACTACATAAAAGAAATGTTAATGTGCAAAACTATGACATGGACATACTGATAATTGATGGACTTTGGGAAAGAAATAAAAAGACACCCTGGGATTTAGAAGTTGATGGCCTTTCCAAAGTAAGCTGCCAAGTTAGCCTCACGGAACGCTTCTGAACAGGTGGGATGAGCATGACAGACTCGTGCAACATCTTCACAGCTTGCCCCATACTCCATGGCCAGTGCAGCCTCGTTGATCAGTTCACCAGCACCTGGTCCAATAAGATGTGCGCCAAGGAGACGGTCCGTGTGCTTGTCAGCCAGGACCTTTACCAGGCCGTCAGTATCATTGTTGCACTTGGCCCTAGAATTGGCAGCGAAGGGGAACTTGCCAACGGTGTACTCCACTCCCTGACGAGCAAAATGGAAAGGGTAAGGTTGCATAAGTGTGTGTGTGTGCGCGCGCGCATATCAATGGGTCATTACAAGAATACGCACTAAACAGACTGCTTGGTTGTATGTGCAATGTTATGACAATTATAAAGGTGAGAAAAGAGCCACAAGAAGTAGAAAAGTGTGGAAAAAGCAAACAGATGAACACTAAGTTATTTAATGATTTTTCAGATGCCAGCTCTGAGCCGTGAAGCCGGGCCTCATTTGAAAGGAGGCCGCTGATTGGCTGGCCCCCTCTCTCACTCACCTTGTGTTTAAAGGCTGTGTCATGAATGCTTTGTGGTACATGCTTTTGTTTTATTCGTTATATCTCATCTTATACACATAACAGACAGTTTCTGCTGGTACCGTTACACTCAACAGTAAATGCAGAAGCTTTGATACTCGGGGGAAAAACAATTAATAAGCAACTATAAAGAAGTTTTAGTGAGTTGAAGTGGAAAACTTTTCGCGGCATCTTTATAACACGGTTTACTTATCATCATATCCTTTGGATATATTTAAAGGAATGCTGTTATAAATTATTGCATTTCATAAAAGAATGTCTCCTGAACAGTATGCAACTTCCAAATCATAGTTAAAAGATAATGTAAGCGAAATAGAGAATTATTTATGGGAAAGTATGACTCGCGAGGAAGGGCACGGCGGACTGCCGCCAGTGAAGACACACTGCTGGTTCACCTTGATCCAGTTATAACTGGATTATGCTCCCACCACGACCACTCCTCCGTGCCCTTCCTCGCGAGTCATACTTTCCCATAAATAATACTCTATTTCGCTTACATTATCTTCTAACTATAATTTGATAGTTGCATTACCTTCAGGAGATATCCCTTGATGAAATGCAATAGATTAAAGCAGCATTCCTTATAATATATACACAGAAAATGATGATAAATAAACTGTTATAAAGTTATCGCAATGCAGCCTTCACTTCAACTCGTCAAAACTTCTTTATTGTTGCATATTGCTATTTTTTCCTTGAGTATCGAAAGTTCCGCATTCACTGCTCAGGCTAAAGGTACCAACATAAATTATCTGTCATGTGCATGAGACAAGATATAAGGAATAAAACATAAACATCTACCACGAGATCCGTCAGTACACAGCCTCTCAACACAGTGAGCAGGAAGCGTGCCAGCCAATCAGCTCGCCTTACCTCCATCCTCACCTCCTCCTGGATACAGTATCGTATTGTGTCGTGCTGCCCACTGTCACTTGCCCGTCACCGCGAGTGACACCATCTCATAAATTATGTAATTCGCTTACATTATCTTTTAACTATGATTTGGAAGTTGCATACCGTTCAGGAGACATTCTTTTATGAAATGCAATAATTTATAACAGCATTCCTTTAAATGTATCCAAAGGATATGATGATAAGTAAACCGTGTTATAAAGATGTCGCGAAAAGTTTTCCACTTCAACTCACTAAAACTTCTTTATAGTTGCTTATTAATTGTTTTTCCCCGAGTATCAAAGCTTCTACATTTACTGTTGAGTGTAACGGTACCAACAGAAACTGTCTGTTATGTGTATAAGATGAGATATAACGCATAAAACAAAAGCATGTACCACAAAGCATTCGTGATGCAGCCTTTCAACACAAGGTGAGTGAGAGAGGGGGCCAGCCAATCAGCGGCCTCCTTTCAAATGCGGCTTCACGGCTCAGACTTAGGTGAACAGACTATAGTAATAAACACAGTACTCCTACCCTGACTTTATGGGATTGGTTGAGTCATGCAAGTTGTGTAACACTTGCGTAACTGATCCCCATTAATGGAGTACTCTCCCTTCCCTGTTGGGGACAACAGGCCTAGGAGGTGGTGTGAATGCAAAATTTGCATGCCTTGTCTTTACTACCCATCTTTTGGGATAGACAGCCTTGGTGTATGTATTCATGAAATATGATATCATATAAATTTTCCTATGGGTTTGTTTCCAACTTTATTTCAGTCCTATGCCTGTATGTTGTTGTGCTATACTGTATATGAAATAATGGTTTAAGTAACAAAAATAAGATCTCTAATTCTTAGTCTGATAGACTTAAGTAATATGGCTTGAAACTACTGTGGATGGGTGTTTGATGGTAAGGCAAAATAGATTACTGAATGGAAGAGGTGGTTATGTCTTGATGATGGTGAAACATGAACAGCAGTAGGAAAGAAATATTAGCATCACTGTTGTGCTTGCACTTAATATCCAATGCGTTGAAATGTTCAAAAGGACAGAAATTGGTGAAAACAATCCAAAATTTATAAAAATGAAAAAAAAAAAACAACAGAGTTTAAAGGAATCTGCATGGATAGATATGAGTGGTATCATTAAGTGCAGCATCACATACTTCTGATGATACACAGCTGCTGCTTGGCCAACATGTGAGCCATTACATATACATTTTAAACTTGCAGACCACTTAAAATTCGTAACATAGGGATTCATATGAAAGGATCATCTGTACAGATGGAAACTGCAGGAAACTATTTTGGGAGGGTGAAAGCTGAATGAAAATGTGATGATGGTGTGAACAGATGACAAGAGTTAAAATACTTGTCAATAATCATAAGCTCACATTATACAGCAAAGAACTTACTTCAGCTTTCAGATCCTCTTCAGTCTTGCCAATCCAGGCCACTTCAGGATGTGTGTAGATCACTGAAGGCACACAGTTGTAATCAATGTGGACGGGACCACCAGCAATGCCCTCCACACAAACGATGCCCTCATCCTCAGCCTTGTGAGCCAGCATGGGGCCATGGATGCAGTCCCCAATGGCAAAGATGCTGTCCACAACAAACAATTCTTATAATGCTATATCACAATGTCTGAAGAAAACAGCATCATTACAAGGTAGAATATTTGTAGTTAATACCTGTATATACTTTGTTTTGTTCAGACTAAAGAAAAGTTTAAGTTATGATGAAGGTATAGAGGGATTTCTCAATTTATGCGTGCTTAGAATATGACAATTTATAATAACACAAGGTAAAAAAACTAAGTAATTTTTTTCATATTACATGGATTATTTAGAATAACACAAAGTAGTCAAGATGCTTTACTGGCATGGCAAATCTCAAGTTATAAGATTCTGTGAGATGTTTGTTTGGGCCGCCATATTTGTCTTAACAGCAGAGGTGCTTCAGCTCTAGAAAAGCCAGTGTTGCATGATGAATGTCATCAGGAAGGTCAGCACGTGCTGTCTTGCTGTCAGTTAAGCCGTGTCCACAATATCAAGCATGCTCGACGGGCAAACAGTGATACCAGATCCCGTTCCAATACATAAGCAAGGAGGGTGAATGGCAGGCATGAAGGTGACGTCAGAAGCGAGGAGACTGGCGGCAAACGAGCCGGCAACTGTCTGTGAGTGAGTTTGCACATATGTTCTGGCCTCAAGTGGGTATCTTATTTTGTTATGTATGGTTCCACTTTTTCTACGAGTGTGTGGAAACTATTACTGGATAAAACCATCTTCAGGCTTGTCGTGGAGTTCGCAATATATAGTTGCATGACTTCCCAACTCTCCTCTTCTCCTCAACCAGTCCTTGCACCACACACGCCTTTGAGCTCGGGCTTGTTTTTGTTTTTTCATACACAGGCCATTAATTATCCTACACAAGGCTATTTCCTTCCTCTCGATGGTGTTCTGCATGGTGAGACAGGTCCTGCACCCCACTCTTCAGCAGGGTCAGAGTGAAACTGAACCATGAACCTGTATTTGGCACCACTCATCAGTTTACAACTTTGCCCGCCAGTCTTTGCCCGGTGAAGGAGTAAATATTGTGGGCTGAACTACATCTGGTATCACTGTTTGTTGCCAGATCCCTGCCTGTGGTTTTCCCGCTTCTGATGTCATCAACCCTCATTCTCACTATCTATTGTGATCTGGTATCACTGTTTGCCTGTCGAGCATGCTCGATAGTGTGGACACGGCTTTAGACGCCATTACTATAGCAATGATGATCCTTTGCTTATTCCAGCTGAGAGGCACACAAAAGCATTTTATACAAGATACATGCTGCAGGGAGCATGTGGTGCATGCTGAGACACTCAGATGCAGCCCTTTGAGGAACAGATTAATCTATTTTACATTCATTCCTATGGGGAAAATTGTTTTGGTTTACAGTGAAATCTTGAACAGTGTACAGTTTAGTTTAGTTCAGTAATCATGTTCACTTTATGCAATTTTTACATTGCACGATCCCTTTAGGAACATATCCCTTGGATAATCCTTGTATTATAATTAATAAATCATATGTACATATTCATAGTACCAAGCAATCTACTGTTTTATCAATTGACATATCTCTTTGTCAACTTTACCTGATATACATTCTTTAAAACTTTAAGATAAGAATGTACTTCACTAAAAGCATAAAAATAGAAACAAATTCAATATTTCAACTTTCTTGGTGATACTGCAGTAGGTAGCAATGTGGCCAACTCTAAGAAATAGGGCATACAATAAATGTGTGTGCTGCTTGTGAGTAGTAAGAGACGCACAAAAGGCAAAGGAAATGTCATTAAAGAATGAATTACCATGGTGAACATGTTATTTTAAAACCAAATAGTACGAAACTCATTATTTGATGATTTGATTAATATTCCTCTAAAAAGGAGGACATTTACAAGTATTTCTTAATAGTACAAGAATTATGTTCATTAGTGAGGATTAAACATCACCTACAGCATGCCACTCACTTGGGAATTACAGTCTGGAATCTTGAGTTCACAGGGATCCTACCCTTGGCATCTTTCTCAATGCCCAGCTCCTCCAAGCCCAAGTTTGAAGTATAAGGGCGGCGGCCAACACACACCAAGAGCGTGTCACACTCTAGCTCCTCTTTCTAGGAATAGAGACTTGGTTAACACAAGATTGTCACTTTTGTTTTTTACTAAAGGCAAAGATTATCATAGTCATGAATACTCTGAGAAAGATAGATGAAAAGATGTCTGTGACAATGTCTTTTACCATCAATTCACTTCAATATAAAAGTGTAGTAAGCAGATGACAATGATCCAGATAAAATCTAATATTCATCAAATGAACTGGAAATGTACATGTGAAGCTTTATTTATTATAGGATTTTAATAAAAAATTAAAACTTGCTTATACGTTTCATTAAAATGCATAATGTAATATGAGTGACTTTGAAACTGCTAAAAATATAACATTACTTAAAAAGTATCTTAAAACACATTATAAACAATCTGACATTTAAAAATCCTTATGTTCAGCACCATTTTTTTTACTTTCAACCTTAAATAACTTTTATTTATCTATTTTTAATACAATGCACAACACAGTTCACAACCTTAACAATTTTTCTTCCAGCAGTTACCAGCACTTACTTTGTTATTCTTCACTCCCTCTACAGCAACCTTGATGGTGCTTCCTTCCTTGGATGCAGATAAGACCTTTGTGCTCAACTTGAATTTTATGCCCTGCTTGGTGAGGATGCGCTGGAAGTTCTTTGAAATCTCTCCATCAATGCCCAAGCCACCAATGGAATCCAGGAACTCCACAGCTGTCACTTTGGCTCCAAGGCGAGACCACACAGAACCCTGGGGCAGAAATGGAGCAGAGTAAGAGAAAAGGAAGTAACATATAGTAAATGTGAAAGAATAGATGAAAACATGACTCAGATAGTGAGTCTTCAGCAGTTACTATTTGATTAAGGAAGGTATATACTAGATTCATGGATCTAAAGAAGGTAAGACAATAAATTAGGATGGAAGAGCATGTAATGTCATCATGATTCTTCAGTTTATTAATGAACCAGTTGTTAAAAGAAAAGCATGATTGGTAATATGAAAATGGAAATAAGTAGAGATAAAAGATAATGGGAACTGAATATTATACTGTCCTATTACCAGAGTGAAAGATAAGAAAAAGGCAAATTAATTTAGTTCAAGAAGGTATTTAAGAAATTTGAGAAAAAGAATTGATCTAGTTATCAGTCTAAAATAGGAATTACGAGCCAAAAGCAGTGTAAAAATAGTTAATTGCATTCTCCTCCTAAAATAGGAATTACGAGCCAAAAGCAGTGTAAAAATAGTTAATTGCATTCTCCTCTCTCACACACAATCATTACTCCAACATTACCAATGGATATGAGGATCCTATTAGTCAATAAGATATAGTTATGGATGAACAACAATACTTAACCTATACAATGTGAATGAAATTATAATGAAAGATGAACCACATAATAGAACTCAAACTTAATTTACTACAAATACAAATACTACACAAGTTAACACCAATGAAAGACCCACCAGCTCGAGACCAATGACACCAGCGCCAATCAACACCATGTGTTCAGGGACACGGGACAGCTTGAGAGCTCCAGTGGATGACACAACAGACTCCTCATCCACCTCAATGCCTGGGAACGGTGTCACCTCAGATCCTGTGGCAATGAGGATGTTCTTGGTACGCACTGTATCATTCTCACCATCCTCCTTCATAACTGTGACCTCTGTGGGGCTGGTGATCTTTCCATGACCCTGCAGAAGAGATAGAGGTCTTAGTGATAACAAAATTCTAACTTTGATTCTTTTTCCTTCTACCACTACTACATCCATACAGCTACATGTCACTATGATACCCAGGTTCTAGGTGATTCCACCAAAGATGGCACTTTGGTGGTGATATGGGCCCTAATATGGACACCACTATAAATAAAACTGGCTGCACTACTAATGGGTGGAAGCTTAACAGAACTTCCAATACTCTTCAAGTTACCTACAGGTGCTATAGAAAAAAAAAAAAAAAAAAAAAAAAAAAAAAAAAAAACCTACCTTGAGGCCAAGGACCTTGTTGTTTTTGAAGAGGTGGGCAATGCCCCCAGTGAGTGCAGTCACTGCCTTGTTCTTGGAAGCCATTAGTTTATCCAGGTTCACTCTTACATTTTCCACCTGGAAAAACAAAAAAACGGAGTAAAGATTATGTGGCCATATCACAACCACATGGAAAATTCTAAAAGTAAAACACACACACACACACATATTATATATATATATATATATATATATATATATATATATATATATATATATATATATTACAATGGTATTTGGCATGCCTCTTTTGGCTTGTTTATCATGTCATATGTGTATTCATATGTATGACCACTTGGGAACTATGGATTCGTTGGGGTAAAAAAGAAAGCAGCCATAAGAGTCTCAAAAAAATTGGTTAGCGCAAAATCTGTTACTGAGAGATCCGTTATCATGAGGCACCACAGTACACACACACACACACACACACACACACAACACACACAAAGAGGATATTAGAAGATTATTAGATAATTTGGATGTCAGAAAAGCAATAGGACTGGATGGTGTATCAGGCTGGGTGATAAAAGAATGTAAGGAGCAGCTGTTAGATCCAATTTGGGAAATTACTACAAGTTCATTAAATGAAGAGAGAGTACCACTACAATGGAAGAGAGCCAACGTAATACCAATATTAATACAAAGGTACAGTATAGTGTAACAAATCTGCCAAACCTCTATGCCACGTTCTGCGAAGTCTTTGCTCTTGGCCATGTGGTAAAAGTGGGAGTTGTTGAGGAGTGCCTTGGAGGGGATGCAGCCCACATTGAGGCAAGTTCCTCCATATGTTGGATTCTTTTCCACACACACAGTCTGCAACACAAGATTCGATTCAATTACAATACTAATGGAGTCTGTTTAGTCATCTTGGAACAATTTCATCTCATTTTATCCCATAGAAGGATTTCATCCAGGAGAGAGAGAGAGAGAAAA
Source organism: Portunus trituberculatus (assembly GCF_017591435.1). Lineage (NCBI taxonomy): Eukaryota > Metazoa > Arthropoda > Malacostraca > Decapoda > Portunidae > Portunus > Portunus trituberculatus. The sequence goes on from NC_059270.1 coordinate 11,810,699, forward strand.
GGCAACCTCAGCTACAATGGTACAGAGCTCCTGATTCATATACAGGCAACCCCCACTTAACGAAGGTTCACACAACGAAATTTCACTACAACCAAGGTTTCATTTTACTACCATCTGCTCGTTTAACGAACACCAAACTCGCTTTAACGAAGTTTTATCCAGGTAATTTTTTCCAAATTTGAAAGCACCGCTGTATCACGCAAGCCGACAGTCTTTTGAATACACCAGCGCCTCTTGTGGACAACACGCGCACCACTCACTCCCCTAGTTCAAAACAATAATAGCATCAGCAGCAGCTCGTCTTCCCTCGCTCAACTTACCACCAAAACGCCCTGCAATGTCGCATAGCGTTGCTAAGAAGACCAGGAAGTCTCTTACTCTCGAAGTGAAGCTGGATATTATTCACAGACACGAGGGAGGCGAGAAAACTAATAGCATTGCTCGCCACCATCTGACTCCATCTACTGTCTACTATTTTCAAGTCAGCAGACTCTATTAAGAAGGTTGGTGAGACTGTATCTTCCTTGCAAGCTAAAAGAACCACCTGAACTTGAGACTCTACAATGGATAAAATGGAAAGCCTTGTGGAAATATGGTACATAAGTTTTGTATGTGATACAATGATGCGCCCTTTGTTTACATTCCACAGGTTACCGGTTAGTACCTTTCCCCGTTTCACTCTCCCTCCCTTCATAATTTAAGATCATCAACATTATAAAGTTACGTACATACATACATTAGTGTACATTATAACGACTTAAATTAAACTGCCTAAATGTTTAACTTCATAATTTTTACTTTCATTAAACCTTTCACTGTACTATGATGCACTCTTGCTTTGTTTACTCTCAATGGAAGTTCAAGTCAGGGGTTAAACTTGTTATAATCGGTTCTCTTAACAAAGGGTTTTTTAGGAACGTAACCCCTTCGTTAAGCGGGTGTTGCCTGTAATACAATCAATCTTTTTCTTTTCTTTTCAGACATCAATCACATCAGGATTAGAATAAAATGTTTTGATGGTAACAGAATGTAATGAAAATTTATGTAAATCCTTCACTTCATAGAGATGATAACAGCTAATGAGGTTAAGAGCTTTGAGAATGACAAAGGTGCAAATGTACAAGATGACATTGTCTTCAATCATTTAGATACTCACCTTCATGCCCAGCTGAGCAGCCTTGATGGCCGCCACATAGCCACCGGGGCCTGAGCCAATCACCACTAGGTCAGCTTCATGTGAAGCATGGCGGCGCTGACTCACAGTTGCTAGGGCTCCTGTCGGCCCAGAGCCCAGACCCAACTGGGTCTTTGGAAGGAAAGAGACATTGTTAGTCATAAAAGTTTGATTCACATAAATTTACAGTACTGAAATAACAAATTCCCCGATTCCAGAACATTACTCATTACACCATCTGCTAAAGTAGAGTAATCCTTCATTTAATGCATAAGATAAATATATTCTTACACATTTGTGAGATAAGTAAAAAAGCATTAAGGGGCATCTAGGGGTATTGGACAAATATGCCTTTTTGCTCAGGATGTGCAGGATAACCTAAATTACCAGATAGTAAGGATTATTTTCATAAAATTAAATCCATTTCCCCTCGAATGCTATATTCAAATGTCCTCCAACGTTGTAAGAACATGATTTGCACACCATTTACACTTGCTATTATTCAGCACTTGTAATGTGAATAAAAATAGCATTAAAATTTTTCTTCTCCATAAATTTTGTTATCTGTTATATCTTGGAGCCTAACTGGGAGTTGTGAGTCATGCACAAGACAAGCTAGTGCCTACCTAGTCTATAAAGGGTAAGGTGTATCATTCTTTCCTCTAAGCAAAAGCTAAATAAACACTTAGAAATAACCAACAAGCACAAGGTAACAAGAAAGAAACTACTGAACATTGAGAAGGCTTATGGAGCAGGATGAAGCTGACCTTTGAGTGATTAACGCTTTTTGTATAAGGGCACTGATGCCTTATCAGTCTCCAGTAACACAACATATACACACTCATATGTACAAATTTCATGCCAGTCAGATAGGTACAAGTGGTAAGAAAGGGATGAAATGGGCAAAAAATTGTTAGGATATGAATTGTATATAACTATTTTTATGCTTCTTCACATATAGTCATGAGAATGGGGCTGATGTTAGCCAGATCTGTATAAGTTCACATTCTTTTTTTCCTTCGCATGCACTTCCAACAGGGGACCGTGCTGAAATCAACATCCGCTCTCATACGTTCAGTCTCTTTATTTTTTTTCCCCATGCAAGAGGGCAAGCTGATCAAAACAAAAAAGAAATTTAATTGTCAGTTCCCTTAAAGATAGTTAAAGTTAGCCAAAAGTGTGGTACAAATGTCTGGAAACCTCTCTCTTAAAAGAATTTGTCGTAAGAAGATGGAAATACAAAAGCAGGCAGGGAGTTCCAGAGTTTATCAGAGGAAGGTATGAATGATTGACAGTACCAATTAACTCTTCTATTAGAGAGTTGGACGGAATAGGGGTGAGAGGAAGAAGGAAATCTTGTGCAGTGAGGCCGCAGGAGGAGGGGCAGCATGCAGTTAACGAGATCAGTAGGACAGTTAGCAAGATAATAGTGATAAAAAATGCAACATTACGGCAGTGAGAAAGAGATTGAAGACAGTCAGTCAGAGGTGTAGAGTTCATGAGACGAAAAGCTTTTGATTCCACCCTATCTAACTAAACTATGTGAGTGGAACCCCCTAAACATAGTCATTCAGAGGAGTAAAAATCATGAGACTAAAAACTTTTGATTCTACCCTATCTAACAAAACAGTGTGTGTGGAACCCCTATGAACATGCAAGGAGTAGCTACTCTATACAAGGACAGATAAGGCCTTTGTACAGAGTTTGTAGTTGGAGGGATGAGAAAAACTGGTGGAAATGCCTCAAAACCCCTAACATCACAGATGAGATGTGAAGTTTCCAGTTAAGATTATGAGTAAAGGATAGACCGAGGATATTCAGTGTAAAAGATGGGGACAGGTGAGAGTCATTGAAAAACAGGGGATAGTTGTCTGGAAGGTTGTGTCAAGTTGAGAAATGGAGGAATTGAGTTTTTGAGGCATTGAACACTACTACGTTTTCTCTGCCCCAATCAGATATCTTAGAAAGATCAGAGGTCAGGTGTTCTGTGGCGTCCCTGTGAGATAAAGTTGCACAGTGAAGGATAGAGACTGTAGGAGGGCAGTTTTCAAATCAAAGCTTTGTGCCAGACTATCAAAAGTTGTTGATACATTTAATGCAACAGCAAAAGTTTCACCAAAATCTCTAAAAGAGGATGACCAAAACTCAGTAAGGAAAGCCAGAAGATCACAAGTAAAGTGGCCTTGATGGAAGCCATACTGGGGATCAGAGAGAAGATTGTGAAGTGACAGATGTTTGAGAATCTTCCTATATAAGATAGATTCAAAAACTTTAGACAAGGAAAGAAATTAAAGCTATAGGGTGGTAGTTTGAGGGATTAGGACGATCATCCTTTTTAGGAACAGGCTGAATATCAGCAAACTTCCAGTATGAAAGATATGTAGAAGTAGACAGACAGGGTTGAAAGAGTTTGGCCAGGCAAGGTGCAAACACAGAAGCACAATTTTTGAGAACAATAGGAGGAACCCCATCAGGTCCATAAACGTTCTGAGGGTTTAGATCAATGAGGGCATGGAAAACATCATTATGAAGAACTTTAATTGAAGGCATAAAATAGTCAGAGGAAGAAGGAGAGGGAGGGACAAGCCCAGAACCATCCAAGGTAGAGTTGCTAGCAAAAGTTTAAGAGAAGAGTTCAGCTTTAGAAACATGAGATAGAAGTGGTGCCATCAGGATGAAGTAAAGGAGGGAAAGATAAAGAAGTAAAGTTACTGGAGATAATTTTGGCCAGATACCAGTCTTGAAGGGAATTGGAGTTTCAAACATGGCATGATTCCAGGCAAAAATATAAAGTGCATGAGATTCAGGTGATGGAAAGCTCAAGTACCTCTTGTGGGCAACCTCTCTTATCATGTAAGCCCAAGAACAGACTGTGTTAAATCAAGATTTAGGTTTAGGTTGAGAAAAAGAGTAAGGAATGCAAGCCTCCATGCCAGACACAATCACCTCTGGTATGCATTCAGCACTCAGAGACAGGTCTCTGACACAGAAACAGTAATCATTCCAGGGAAAATCAGCATGTCCTCATGTCCACATCTGATCATAATAAAACACATAACACCCTCACTGTTATGGCAGCAGGAGGAAAAGATTGAGTAACACAATCTCCTACAAACTATAAGTGATAGATTATGGGAAGAAGCATGGCAATAGAGCAACAGCAAGGGCTTTTAGGCTGTGGTATAATGAATGCAGCTGAGTGTGTTGCGTTGGCAAAGCAGCTTGATGCAAACAAACCAACAGCAGGGCTACCACCAAAGTATTTTCAGAGGTTTTTTTGCTGATTACTGACCCCCTTTTTTGCAGTGCACATTACTCAATTTAATGCTCCCCCACTCAAAAACTTCAATTTCCCATAAATATTCCAAGATCATTGGGAATGAGAGGCAAGCATAACTTAGAGTTCAAAAAAACAATAATAACTAATAAATCTAAATTTACAGACGGAAATGACATGTACCATCAATCATTTCACTACATTTCTCTCCAGAAAAACATAAGCGATGTTGATGCCATATTCTATGATTGGGTGAAACTGAAAACTGGCCATGTTTCTGCTTGTATAATATGCTGCTAGATTGCTTTCAACAGTATATGCTTAAATACACAATTTTTTTTTTTTCCTCAATGACTGTGTGTCCTGCACGCCATCAAATACTGTAATTTCTTAGCATCCATTGCCAGTTAGGTTAGGCTACTTTACTTTAGTTAGATAACTATTAATTGGGTTAGGTTAAATTACTTTAGTCTGAAGAAAACGTCTACCATTGATGTGTGTTGTATTGACTAGGTTATGTTAGCTTAGGCTTGATTAAATCAGATACATTTGATTAGGTTGGCCTAGCCAGCCCAACGCAGCCCAGACAGAATACTTGCCATAGCAATACTTGACGACAAATCTATATTTTCTGGTATATACATTTTGTATTTATCTTTTTATCCTTTCATTTTGACTGCAAAACAGTACTTTCTTAGGGGATTGGGGTTACGGGTAGGTAAAAATGAAAAAAAAAACAATAAATTGTGACAAAAATAATGTGTAGATGCATTCAAAACAAGTAAAGAAAATTTTTTTTTTTTTTGTCTGGAACTGAGAGGCTGATGAATGAGTAAAACACTTGTCCTTTGACACCTCAAGAATCATGTGCGAGAGAGAGAGAGAGAGAGAGAGAGAGAGAGAGAGAGAGAGAGAGAGAGAGAGAGAGAGAGAGAGAGGGGTAAGGGGGGAGGGGTGGATGGGTGGTAGGGCGGAAGATCGAAACTTACCTATAAACAATACATTTACATAAGAGTTGACATTCCTATAATTTCCTTGTACATTATGAAATTTTAATAATTTTCTCTATTAAAGCTTTTCTCATATAAACTACTACTAAAATATTATCGAAATCTATATGCAATACCTATGATTACATTACCAAGGTCAATAAGGGCGAAAGACGTACATTTTTTTTTATGAATTAAAACTGACATTTTTTTTCAGCTATGCCCAACTTACTCTCACGAACTCTTTTACCCCATTCTGCAGCATTGACACAGGCACTGAACTGCGTGATTCACATCCCCGTGACACCACAGACAGGCTGGCGAGGTCGTCACGAAGTACCCATAGTAAATATGGTCTGCACACACCGGTTGCCACAAGCGCTGGGTAGCGGCCAGGTAGTGGCAGGCGACCCGCCCCCTCGCTCACACTGTCTATCCGCCTCTACTACATTCCTTATCTCTAACGTAAGTACCTCGGAGACTGTCCTTACCCTGGCGGCGCGGGTCACCCTGGAAACCCTGCACAAGACGGTGGCTTGCATCGTGATGGCGGAGCTCAGCTGACGGAGACTGGCGGCTGCTCCACGCTAGCCGCTGCCACGGGTTTACTAATTGCACAATTGCCTTTATTTCAGTATTCAAAGATACGTAACTTAATACTGATACGACGCATATAACGATTTCTAATTGATTTCACGAGTTCCATTTATGATTAATGTCATTTTCGTTACATACAGTACTATATGTTATTTGGAATACGTCATAATCGCCTTGCATAACTCCAAATCCTGTCATTTATCCTGAACTATATTTTTTTTGTTCCTGTAAATACACGTGAACTTTTGAAAGACAAGATGTGCCTAGTTTGTAGTACTTAAGCCAGGTAGATAGTAAGAATCTGATGTTATCAGTGTTGTTGAAACCTTTTCTTCACATGTATATATAGTCGTTTTCTCTGGTTGTCTCTTGTTACTTAATATGAAATCTGACACCTAGATATTTACCTAACACTAAATCAAGAACCATTTTAGTACATCATTTGTAGGCTACCTAAACATTTATCTCATTTATCCGAGTCGTGACGTCATCCAAGTTCGTGACATCACACATGTAAACAACTCGTCACAAGTCCATATAGTCACTGCTTCACTATACACTCTGATAGCAATGGCGTCTGCACCTGTCACAACAGCAAAATGCACCTAGTAAGTCCGTTGATGTTGGCAGAATGAATGTGTCTAAGTGGAAATTATCAAAATGCTAATGGTTGTTTTGAAAACATCAGAATAAGTTGGGATATGGTATTCTGAATACTTTGCTGGGCGTTACAATGCTCCATTCATATTCTGCTTGTTGTGTTACAGCTCCATTCATATTCTGTTACATATTTTTATTCTAGAAATTAGTACAGGATAGATTCTGAATTCTTCAAGCCTGTCATAATTATCGTTATTTCGGCTTCACATAATCGGTCAATTTATCAGCTGAATTAAATATAAGAAACAAATAGCGACAGTAATAGCACATACTACAATGAATACTGCGAGGTCAGTGTAATATTGTTTGCTGATACGTAGAAATGACACAGTGACTATTTGATTATTTAAAAAAAAAAGGAGACTCAAATCATGCCATGAAACTTCATGTCATGAACTGAAGCTACAAGCTTTCTCCCGATCATGGAGTCAAATGATTTATCTGTGAAAGGACTTTACTGATGAATAATGTCTTTGGAGGGATTTTTGGCAGTAAATATCACAATATTTGCTTCAGTCATTATGAGTAATAACTATCTTATTTTTCGTACACATGAAATCAGTTGATATGTTTATTCACAGAATCTGCTACAATTTTCAGAGTTCATCTAAATATGACAGAATTGTGCCATATCTCATCAAATCATCAGTTATTATTCTTATTTGCAAAGTTGTGGCTAAAGTAACCCATTCTTCTTCATCAACCTTTCATTTTGCCTTCCATAGGTAGTCATCCTGGAGGATAAACATGATACTTCTCTTCATATTCAAATTTTTGCAGACTGTAAACTGATGGTAGTTACAGTATTTGTTGCCATCACTGTGTTAAGTGAACAATAATTTTTCAGTTGCACAAACCCATCTAAGTACACCTGTCCACGCTGCAACACACACTACTGCTCCTCCTCCTGCTATAGGAATGCAGATCATGTACAGTGCTCTGAAAACTTTTACAGGGAGCAGGTAGAGGAAGAGGTGAGTATTCCTCATGGCTGTAAGCTGAACACCTTCAAGAAATATAAATTACTCTTTTTGTTACTTATTTCCTTTAATATGTTGTAAATAGGTATAAGTATGTTTCTTATAAGAAAATTATATGAAAAGAAATAAATAAATTACTTCTAGATATTAACTGTGACCCCTTGATTATTGAGCAGCACTGAAATCACATGTATATAAAAACTGCAACTATAGTTGTTCTTCCTATCCTCATTATCATAGTAAACTGACCAAAATATTCACAATACAAAATATCAACACAAGATTAACTTAAAAGTACTGTGGTGTGTGTGTGTACTCACTAGATGCAGGGATGTACAGTGTCAGATGAGTCTAAAAGAAAAATGATGGAGATCCTGCAGCGTGTGAAGTCTGGGGAATCAGTAATGGAGGCAGAGGATGGACCACTGGACTCAGATGATGATGAGAATGAGGAGGACTTGAGTGTCAGGATGGCAGGTAGACCCATTATTACTTTAATCCTTTCACTGGTGTTTGGCACTTTTTTCATTAATCACCAACCATTCTTGGACATTTCTTCTCGTTCTGCAGCCATCTCCAAACATTACACAGACTGGAAATTGTAAAATGTATTCTTTTCATCCTTTTCTTTCTTGTACATGTTTATAAAGCTTTCATACATTGCTTTCACTCCTGGGAATTGTTGTTCTGTATTGTAATGAAAGAATTGATGCATTATAATCCATGTTAATTAACTATAATCAGTCACATGCATTTATGGATCTGTGCTTAATGTTTTTCCCACATAATTGTACTAGCAACTTCCTTCCTCGTAATGTCATCTTGTTCATAAACCCTTTTCTAATCCTCAGTAATACTCTTACAAATATAATCAATTGCATTTACTTTCATTTTTAATTCCTCTTTTTTCTTATTTTAACTTATCTATTACTATATATTAATAATAAATGGTAACAAAATCAAACCTGCAGGGGTAGACTTGAATGATAGTGAAGCTGTATGGAGGAACATGACAGAAGAAGAGCGGCAGGATTTCCAGGAGCTGGTCAAGAAGGGAAACTTTGAGGAGCTGATCCCTGCCTGGAATGCATGGTGGGATCAGGAGGTGCAGCTAGTACAGGAGGTCATCTCAGGCTCTCCAACATCTCCTTCATACACTGCCAACTGTCCTGGTATTGTGGAGGTTCCCCCACTTAGTGAAATCACGGTAATTTTCTGCTTCGTGGAGATGTGATGAAATTATTGGATTTTCTGTTTTGTTCTCTGTTGTCTCTCCCTTGATCATTTTGACACTTAGGAATGGTACCTAAATGAACATCCATTGTGTGGTGCAAGCATCTTTGTTTACTGCAAATATAGGAAGGAAAAGAAAGGAGGATTGAACTTCTCCATTACATAAATTGTCCAAGTGAAGCACATCATTCTGGACAAACTCCATGACTGCCCTGACCCATGAAGGCAAGGCAAGGCACTAAATAGAAGTATGCAGCACTTGGCTCATACCAGTAAGAATATTTTTTTTTTTGGTGGGGAGGGTGGAACAAAGTAAAAATTGCAATGGGGTAGCTGTACTATCTCATGACAGATGACAGAAGTAACACAATTCATTGCTTTCTAAGTTGTCTTATTTACTTCTAGGGCATTATAGGAAATAATAGTTCTTGCTTTTAGACACACATTATGAGCAGTCTATGTGCTACTGATGCATTACTGTAGCTCTTACAAAGGAGATTATGAACCAAACTTTTGCTTTGATTGCTATTTAGGGATGCAGGCCACCAACACTTTCCCCTCATCAACATTCTTTATATTGTTTGTAGTATTTTAGTGTATTACTGTATATCTTATAATTTTCTAGTTTTTTTTTCCCATGGCTACTGCTCCTGTAAATTTTTTAACTTTATATAATTTCTTGCTGCCTCATTATCCTTCTTTTCCATTGTACAAAATATGGTTGGTTTCTAGAGAAAGTCCATTTACTTTATATCTCCACCTCTAATCACTAATCTATTCCTGCAGAAGGTTACTCCATCCCCCTGTCTTCCCTACAACATCCTCAACGTACTGGCAGCTTATGTGTGGACAGTGCGTCTTTTCAATGGTGACCACCAGGACAGCAGTCAAGATGCCACTGAGGCCATCCTTACCTTGTCTTCTGTCCTGGCCTCTGGTGCATCCTATGAGGAGGCTGCATTGGCTGTTGAAAGCCCCAAGATGGAAGCACAGAATGTAAGTTTTTACAAGTAAAAGGATAAGGCAGGGCAAAATATCACAAGTATTTGTTTTAGTATATGTATATGTCATTCTTCTCTAGTTTGCTGGTCACCCAGCTAGTCATTACCCAATGGAAAGATCTCAAGAGCTCATAGTGACCATTATTTGAGTAGGACTGAGACCACTAACACACCACACACTGGAACAGGGAGGTCACAACACCTAAGGTTATATCCCTTACCTGCTTGCTGCTAGGTGAACAGGGGCTACACATTAAGAGGCTTGCTCATTTGTGTGTGTGTGTGTGTGTGTGTTTCACTGTTTGATCTGCTGCAGTCTCTGACGAGACAGCCAGACGTTACCCTATGGAACGAGCTCAGAGCTCATTATTTCCGATCTTCGGATAGGCCTGAGACCAGGCACACACCACACACCGGGACAACAAGGTCACAACTCCTTGATTTACATCACGTACCTACTCACTGCTAGGTGAACAGGGGCTACACATGAAAGGAGATACACCCAAATATCTCCACCCGGCTGGGGAATCGAACCCCGGTCCTCTGGCTTGTGAAGCCAGCGCTCTAACCACTGAGCTACCAGGCATGTGTGTGTGTGTGTAATTCACTGTTTGATCTGCTGCAGTCTCTGACGAGACAGCCAGACGTTACCCTACGGAACGAGCTCAGAGCTCATTATGTGTGTGTGTGTGTGTGTGTGTGTGTGTGTGTGTGTGTGTGTGTGTGTGTGTGTGTGTAATTCACTGTTTGATCTGCTGCAGTCTCTGACAAGACAGCCAGACGTTACCCTGTGTGTGTGTGTGTGTGTGTGTGTGTGTGTGTGTGTGTGTGTGTGTGTATTTACCTAGTTGTAGTTTTACAGGGCCTGGGCCCTGACACCACTTCTTCACTCAAACTGTTCCACGTCTCAACACATCTTTGTGGAAACTATATTTTTTAACATCTCTCAGACATCTTCCCTTTCTCAGCTTTTTACTATGCGATCTTGTGCTAAGATTGTCATATTCTTCTATCAGGATCAGTTTCTCATTATCCACTTGGTCCATTTTGTTGATCAATTTATAAACTTGTATCAGATCCCCTCTCTTCCTTCTCTGTTCCAGAGTTGGTAGATCCATAGCCTTTAGTCTCTCCTCATATGTCATCCCTTCAAATTCTGGAACCATTCTTGTAGCTATTTTTTGTAGTCTCTCCAATTTCCTTATGTGTTTCTTTTTATGAGGAATCCACACTACTGCATATTCCAATCTGGGTCTTATTATAGTACTTATCAATTTCTTCATTATTTCTTTATCCATGTAGTGAAATGCTACTCCAATATTCCTTAGCAAATTATATATCTCTCTGAAAATTCTATCAGTATGGCTTACCGGTTGATTGTTTTCTTCCATTGTCACTCCTAAGTCCTTTTCCTTTTTTACTTTCTCCAGTTCTACTCCATCTCCCATCTTATAGATTCCCACAGGTCGTCTTTCACTCTTTCCCATTTCCATGACATGGCTTTTGTCCACATTGAATTCCATTTCCCACTTTTTACTCCATTCCCAGATCTTATTTAGGTCTTCCTGCAGTATTTCACAATCCTCTTTTTGCTTTATAACTCTGCACAGTTTCGTATCATCCGCAAACAGATTTATGTAGCTGTTCACTCCTTCTGGCATGTCGTTAATATATATGAGGAAAAGTATTGGTGCTAATACTGACCCCTGTGGCACTCCGCTTTCTACTGCTCTCCACTTGGACTTCATATCTTTAACTACCGTCCTTATTTCTCTCCCCCTCAAATAATTTTCCATCCATCTCAATGTGCTTCCTTTTAAGCCACCCTTCTCCTCTGTGTGTGTGTGTGTGTGTGTGTGTGTGTGTGTGTGTGTGTGTGTGTGTGTGTGTGTGTGTTCACCACGGTCGCCTGCTGGTCACCCAGCCAGTCTTCCCCATTACGGAGCGAGCTCAGAGCTCATAGACCGATCTTCGGGTAGGACTGAGACCACAACACACTCCACACACCGGGAAAGCGAGGCCACAACCACTTGAGTTACATCCCGTACCTATTTACTGCTAGGTGAACAGGGGCTACACATTAAGAGGCTTGCCCATTTGCCTCGCTGCGCCGGGATTTGAACCCGGCCCTCTCGATTGTGTGTGTGTGTGTGTGTGTGTGTGTGTGTGTGTGTGTGTGTGTGTGTGTGTGTGTGTGTGTGTTTACCTAGTTGTTGTTGTAGTTTTACAGGGCCTGGGCTTTATGCTCGTGTGGCCCGTCTCCATATCTACACTTATCTAATCTTACTTTTAAAGTATGCACACTTGTTGCAGACACTACTTTTTCATTTAAACTGTTCCACGTCTCAATACATCTTTGCGGGAAACTATATTTTTTAACATCTCTCAGACATCTTCCTTTTCTCAGCTTTTTACTATGCGATCTTGTGCTTCGGATGTCATATTCTTCTCTCAGGATCAGTTTCTCATTATCCACTTGGTCCATTCCGTTGATCAATTTATAAACTTGTATCAGGTCTCCTCTCTCCCTTCCTTGTTCCAGGGTTGGTAGATCCATAGCCTTTAGTCTCTCCTCATATGTCATCCCTTCAAATTCTGGAACCATTCTTGTAGCCATTTTTGTAGTCTCTCCAATTTCCTTATGTGTTTCTTTTTATGAGGGGTCCACACTACTCCTGCATATTCCAATCTGGGTCTTATTATAGTACTTATCAATTTCTTCATCATTTCTTTGTCCATGTAGTGAAATGCTATTCCAATATTCCTTAGCAAATTATATGTTTCTCTAAAAATTCTATCAATATGGCTTACTGGTTGATTGTTTTCTTCCATCGTCACTCCTAAGTCCTTTTCCTTTTTAACTTTCTCCAGTTCTACTCCATCTCCCATCTTATAGATTCCCACAGGTCGTCTTTCACTCTTTCCCATTTCCATGACATGACTTTTGTTCACATTGAATTCCATTTCCCACTTTTTACTGCATTCCCAGATCTTATTTAGGTCTTCTTGCAGTATTTCACAATCCTCTTTTTGCTTTATAACTCTGCACAGTTTCGTATCATCTGCAAACAGATTTATGTAGCTGTTCACTCCTTCTGGCATGTCGTTAATATAAATGAGGTAAAGTATTGGTGCCAATACTGACCCATGTGGCACTCCGCTTTCTACTGCTCTCCACCACTTGGACTTCATATCTTTAACTACCGTCCTTATTTCTCTCCCCTTCAAATAATTTTCTCTCCATCTCAATGTGCTTCCTTTTAAGCCACCCTTCTCTAACTTCCATAGTAATCTTGCATGTGGCACTTTGTCAAACACCTTTTTAAAATTCAAGTAAATACAGTCAACCCATCCCTCTCTCTCTTGTGTTTCACTGTTTGATCTGCTGCAGTCTCTGACGAGACAGCCAGACGTTACCCTACGGAACGAGCTTAGAGCTCATTATTTCCGATCTTCGGATAGGCCTGAGACCAGGCACACACCACACACCGGGACACAACAAGGTCACAGCTCCTCAATTTACATCCCGTACCTACTCACTGCTAGGTGAACAGGGGCTACACGTGAAAGGAGACACCCAAATATCTACACCCGGCCGGGGAATCGAACCCCGGTCCTCTGGCTTGTGAAGCCAGCGCTCTAACCACTGAGCTACCGGGTGTGTTGTGTATGTGTATTTACCTAGTTGTAGTTTTACAGGGCCTGGGCTTTATGCTCGTGTGGCCCCGTCTCCATATCTACACTTATCTATAAGTGTGTGTGTGTGTATTTACCTATTTGTATTTACCTATTTGTGTCTTACAGGGCCCGAGCTAAGCTCTGTGTCCTGCCCCCTTGTCCACACTTGTCATATCTCTCTTTCATCTGGTTGATAGACACCGCATCTACATCATCACTATTCAGTTTGTTCCTCTTGTCAATACTACGATAAGGGAAACTGTATTTCTTCACATCGTTTAAACAAATATCTTTTGTTAGTTCTTTTGCATGTCCTCTCAGGTGACTACTTGGGGCCGCTTTTATAAAATCCCTGTCCAGTATATCAATTTTGCTCACTATTTTGTACATTGTTGTCATGTCATCCCTTATTCTTCTCTCTTCCATTGTGGTCAACTCCAACTGCTCCAATCTCTCCTCATAAGTTATCTCCTTGAACCCTTGTGTCATCCTTGTTGCTAGCCTCTGCATCCTTTCCATCTTCTTCACATGTTTCTTCATGTAAGGTGACCAGATGACTGCTGCATACTCTAACTGAGGTCTTATTACGGTGCATAGTATTTTCCTCATCATTCCTTCATCTAGATGGTGAAATGCAAGTCATATATTCTGAAGCATATTATATGTTTTTCTAAATATCTTGTTGATATGTTTCTCCGGTGACAGATTGTTTTGTACAATCACACCCAAGTCCTTCTCTTCACTGGCCTCTCCAATGATCTCTTGTCCTAGTTTATAAACCTTGTATGGCCTGTATTTACTTTTTCCATTTTCATAACATGACACTTGCTTATATTAAACTCCATTTGCCACTGTTTACTCCACTCATATATCTTGTCCAGGTCCTCCTGTAACCCATTACAATCTTCTAGATTTTTTACTCTCCTCATTATTTAGGTATCATCTGCAAACATGTTCATATAACTATCTATTCCTGCTGCCATATTGTTAACATAAATAGAAAACATGATAGGACCAAGCACTGACCCTTGAGGAACTCCACTGGTCACCTTTTTCCACTCTGATTTCTTTCCCTTCACAACTGTTCGTGTGTATTATTGTTAATACTATTTAGTAGAGTTATAGACTGTGTCTTCATATTTCTCCGAAACTCATTAGTATTTTTTGAAAATCATATTTACATAAAGGATGTTTGACTAAATATGTTTATATTTTTTAATATAATAACCAATAAACAATTAGTTATTGCATTTGAATATAATATTTATACTGAATTTCTTTTTTCAGGCAAATTATAATATTTCTATTAAAGTTGTTAATTGCACATAAAAAGACTTTATACATTAAATGAATGAAATAGATTACCACTTGACATTCAATGAGATAGTATTGTAAGTCAGAGAAGCAATGCTAACAGTTTAAGTAATGTCACACTGCATTATTGAAAGATGCAGAATGATACTACCTGTAGCAACATTGATCATAACTGCTGTAGACAAAGCTGATCAAGAAGGCATATCCTGCCTCCCGCCTCCCTTCAACTAGGCAGCTCATTGGTGCTGTCATTATGCTCTTGCCTCTGCTCCTGTCTTTTTGATATGAGAAATATTTTTGATTACATCATAATATGACAGTAAGCTTTTTGTTAACCATGTATTGGAGAGATTAATTGCACTTATGCTAAAACCAGAACCAATTACCATGGAAATAGTTTAGGATTAGTATTTTGAAGTAATCTTTGTCACCTTTACATCAGCACTTGTGGCTTCAAGAGAGTGAAGAGTTTGCAAACACTGTTAGAAGAGATGTGTGGAAGATCCTGCAAGGTCCAACCCCAAGTAACAAGACCTACTATATACGAGCAGCTCTCTCTGAGATACACGTCCTCCTCAACACCTGCAAGACAGCCCTGGCAAAGAAAAAAAGGCCCTCAGGTTAGAATTTCATACCTGTGTTTGATGTTGATAAGGCAATGCATGTCTAACATCCTATTGTCAGATCCATCATAACATTATTATTTTCTGATGTGTTATAAATTATTTGAATTATCAATAACTTAAATGAGCTGTTTAGCTAGTAATGATGCATGGTCAAGTAGGATTAAAATTCCTGTGCCAAGTGTATATAAGCACTTGCATCCAAATCAGATAAGCTTCAACCTACTACAAAGTAACACAAAATCTTCAGCAACCACCCACACGGTATCATCAACTGACTCTTCCACCACTTGTAACACACAAAACACTTCAGCATAGCAGCTTAATACACACTTAGATCTGTGGACAGTAAGTTACTTGGTGCTAATATAGATCCAATACATAGCAAGCAAACACTTTGATTTCTATAATAAACATTAGCTTATGATGATAGTTAGTAAACAAAATGCTTAAACTATCTTACATATTTATTTTCTCAGTAATTTATAGACCTATCTGGAAATGGACCTATCTGGTATCTTGAGAGTATCATGTTATAAATTTTGTATTCAGCCTCCAGTTTTAAATGATTATATATAGGAAAATAATTCATAAGTATTAGACCAACATTTATTATCTCATCCAGGACAAAGGAAGGGGATGTTTACCTCTTCATTTCCAGAAGAAAACACTCAAGTGGAACTTAAAATCGCTACATTACCCATGGTCAAGTCAGTTATTAAGAAGGTGGAGTTCCTCTTGTCTTATGCAGTGGAGTACTCAGAGCTCCTGGCTGCCATGTCTCCTCCCTAGGATGCCAAGTCCGGGAGAAAACTGAAGGAGCTATGAGAAAAACATTGTTACACAGTCATCGTCTTTTATCCACACTTAGTAATCAAAGAAATCTAAGAGTATTTGATGAGCAATCTGAAAACTGACCAAGGTTGTGGTTATACTTGTGTATTTTTAAAATTGCTCATTAAGAAATCAAGACCTTTGAGAATCATTGAAGGGATCCCAAGTGGAGATTTTAACATCTTTTCCTTACATTTATCCCCCAATGAATCACAGCAAAGGTAAAACTTCCAATAATGTGCCATAATTTTGTAAAAGATAATATTTTATCATTGTACAGGAAATCCAACAAGTATTTTTGACCATATCCTGCAGTACAAAACTACCAAGATGAGGAGTGTGAATGAAGGGCTTGCTTTATCTTTGGCATGGTGCCATGTCATTGATTCCTTATACTGTATTGTGGAAGGTTCTTGACAACCTCTACCTTTTATGTAATTCACATTAGTCAAAAACAAGATTATACTAAAGGCTAAACTGATCCTGTGAAGTATTTTGAATCTAAAGTGTCTTGACTTGTTTTTTTTGGTTATTCACTCTTCATTCTCTTGTAGGTCTTCCTTCTCAAGGGTAACCCACTAACCTGTTCATGTAGATGGGCATGATATTCCAGTTATTTAATTTCAGTCTGCTGCATCTTCTCATTTCATGAAAAGTTTCCACTTCAACCCACTCTTTCAAGTTAATTTTGTTATTTGTACTTGTTATTTTTCAATATTTTTTTAATGGCCTAACAAAGTAAGAAAGGCAGTTAAACGATGAGGAGTGTGATAAATAAGGAATTTCAGGTAAATAAAAAAAAATTACATAAAGAAGTCTGGATTGGTGTTAGTAGTATGACAGACAAAACACATGTACAGCACAATTGCTAATGATTATATGGAGTGAGAAATTCTCTCTCTCTCTCTCTCTCTCTCTCTCTCTCTCTCTCTCTCTCTCTCTCTCTCTCTCTCTCTCTCTCTCTCTCTCTCTCTCTCTCTCTCTCTCTCTCTCTCTCTCTCTCTCTCTCTCTCTCTCTCTCTCTCTCTCTCTCTCTCTCTCTCTCTCTCTCTCTCTCTCTCTACACTTAATTTAGATGTACATTCCTCATGTTGAAAAAATGCCACACAGATGTGGAAGAGGCAATATTAGTTGAGGACAATATGTTTCTTCTCATATGCTGGCAGCAAACTGCAGTATATGTATATTAATTATTGTGATGTAGCTAATGTTCTACAACCCTTGGCTTGTGAAGTGTCTTCCCCCCCTCCAGGATGCATTGTATCCTAATGTTTGTATTAAGGCTGCCAGTTACCAGTGGACCTGTAGCACTTCTTCAGTCCAGTCTGCAGAGTGCCAGTGTATGTACCCATGGTGTTCTTTCACATAGGTGATAAAAAACCTGGTAGAATTTGCTTCAGGGTTTTAGAGGGCATTATGGAGCTTGCAACCTGTGTTCAGTGAGCTATTTTTTCTTTTTTTTATGTAGAATGGGAACTAATCAAGGGCAATAGAAATTGATTAAAAAAAGAAAAATCCACTGAGGTACCGGTCCTTTAACATGATCGAAAGAGTTAGCCAACTTTTTTTTTTTTATGCAGGAGGAGCAACTGGCTAAGGGCAACAAAAAATGGAAAGCAAAGGCCCCACTGGGTTGGCAGTTCTCTTAAAGGTCAAGTGAGTTATCAAAAATACAGGAACAAATGTCATGAAACCTCCCTCGTAAAAGAAGTCAAGTCGTAGGAAGATGTAAATACAGGAGTTCCAGAGTTTACAAGAAGAAAGGTATGAATGATTGAGAATACTGGTTAACTCTTGCATTAGAGAGTTGGACAGAATAGGGAGGAGAGGAAGAAGAAAGCCTTGTGCAGTGAGGCCACAGGAGGAGAGGAGGCATGCAGTTAGCAAGATCAGTCGAGCAGTTAGCTTGAAAATAGTGATAAAAGATAGAAAGAGATGCAACATTTCGGCGGCGAGAAAGAGGCTGAAGACAGTCAGTCAGAGGAGGGGAGTTGAGACGAGAAGCTTTTGATTTCAGCCTTTCTAATAAAACTGAGTGGAACCCCCCTCCCCCCAACATGCAAAGAGTACTCCACACAGGGACAGATAAGGCCCTTGTACAGAGTTAGCAGTTGGAGAAGTGAAAAAAACTGGCAGAGATGCTGCAGAGACTTCATAGAGGCTATTATAGCGAGAGATGAGATATGAAGTTTCCAGTTATGGATAAATATCTTTAATAAGTTTAAGCCATAGGAAGGTGGAAATACAGTAGCAGATAGGGAGTTCCAGAGTTTATCTGAGAAAGGGATGAATAATTTGGAATAGTTTATCTCTTGCGTTAGAGAAGTGGACACAATAGAAAAGAAATTCTCATGCAGCAAGGCTGCATGAGAAAAGGAGGCATATAGTTTAGTAAGATCAGAAAAGCATGTGGCATGAAAATAGCAATAGAAGATAGCAAAAGATGCAATATTGCAGTGATGAGAAAGAGGCTGAAGACAGTCAGTCAGAGGAATAAGATGAAAAAGAGCACTATGAATGAAAACCCCACAATGTGAAGCATACTCCATACAAGGATGGATAGGATAAATTCCCTGTACAGTGTTAGCAGTTGGGAGTATGTGAAAAACTGGCAAGGTTGACTTAGAAAACCTTACTTCATAGAAGCTGTTTTAGCTAGAAATGAGATGCAAGATTTCCAGTTTAGAATATAAGTACACAAAAGACAAGATTTTTTTGTGTAGAAGAGGGGGGCAGTTGAGTCTCATTGAAAAGAAGGGAATAGTTGTTGAGAAGGTTGTGTTGAGTTGATAGATGAAGGAATTGAAGTTTTGAGGCATTGCCTCAATCAGAAATTTTACAAAGATCAGAAGTCAGGCATTTTGAGGCTTCCCTGCATGATCTCTTTATTCTCTGAAGGTTTGATCATCTATAAAAATATATGGAAAAATGCAGGATGGTATTATCAATGTAAAAGTGGATAGGACAAGAAATTTGGTTTAGAAGATTATTGATCTATAATAGGAAGAGAGTGAATGACAGGAATGAAAGACAGTGGCCATCTACCACATCAGCAATAGAATGGTTATCTAAAGCTTTTGATATGTCTAAGGCAACAGCAACAGTTTCACCAAAACTTCTAAAAGAGAATGACCAAAGACTTGTAAGAAAAGCCAAAAGATCACCAGTAGAGTGGCTTTGATGGAAACCCCATCAGCGATCAGATAGAAGATTGAGAAGTGATACATGTTTAAAAAATTTCCTCTTGAGGATTGATTAAAAAAACTTGATTAGTTGGAAATTCAACCACCAGTAACGATAGTTTAAGTGATTTGAACTGTCGCCTCTTTTAGGAACAGGCTGAATCTAGGCAAACTTGCAGCAAGAAGGAAAGGTAGATGTTGATAGAAAGGACTGAAGGAATTTGAATAGAATGGGTACAAGGCCAAAGGCATGTTTCTGAGAATAGGAGGGACAATAAGCATTCCAAGGGTTTAGGCCAGCAAGGACATGGGAAACATCACTGCGAATTTAATAAGTAGCAGTAGAGGGTGAGTAAAGGGAGGAATAAGTCCTGAATCATCCATGGTAGTTTTTAGAAAAGGTTTGAGAGGGGAGTTCAGTTTTAGATACAGATGAGATGGCAGTGGTACCATCAAGTTGAAATAAAGGAAGAAAAATTAAGCAGCAAAGTTATAGATGTTTTCAGCCAGAATCCAGAAGTCTTGGTGAGGAGTTGGATTTCAAAAGATTTTGACACTGAACAAAGGAGTTTTTGGTTAGTTGGAGAATAGATTTACTCTGATTTCAGGCAGAAATATAAATTGCATAAGATATAGTTGATGGAAGGTTCTAGTACCATTTGTGTGCCACATCTATATCAACTATAACATGATAACAGGCTGTGTTAAACCAGGCTTGGAAGGTTTATTAGGCTGAGAGAATAATGCATGCCTCCATGTTAGACACTATCACTGTATTGCACTCAGCACACACAAATGGATCTCTGACATAGAAGCAGTAGTTATTCCAAGGAAAATGAGCTTAATAACTCCTCAGGTTCCCCAGACTAGCAGATCCAGAGGCACCTCTACTATGGTAGATCTTGAGAAAGGGTTGGAGCATTAGGACAAGATACAGATATGAGATTGTGATTGGAGGAGCCCAATGGAGAAGATAGTAGAAGCAGAGGTTGGGAAAAGGTAGAAATGTTGGATGCATCTTCTAGACTGTCAGGAATATAAGTAGGCTGTTGTTCTAGGTCATGGAGGATAGCAAATTCAACCTCTTCACTCTAGGATATAGAAAATGGCCCTAGCACTGTATCTGGGCTGGGAGGTGGTGGGAGAAGCAGCACTCTCTCTCTCTCTCTCTCTCTCTCTCTCTCTCTCTCTCTCTCTCTCTCTCTCTCTCTCTCTCTCTCTCTCTCTCCAATGGAAATAAGAATGATAATAGTAAATGATTTTTCATATTAGGTACGTACATTAAGAAATATAATCTATGCAAATTTTAGAGAAAAAATTAGTTTGCCTGCCTTCAGCCATTTTCTGAAGATGATGAACAATAGAAAACATTCACTTTTATGGTAAACTAATCATAAGTCCTATACTTACATATTGGTTCCATATATATCACGAGTACTATGAGGACACAAAATATGCATCCTTATATTGAAGGGGTTAAAGGCCATTTTAACTGAATAGTCATAGAATGAAGAGGAAAGCTAAGGCTGGTGGTAAACACTGAAGTCTCTAAGAATGTAGATCTCTACAAAAAGAAAGAGCATCAGAAAGTGCTATCGCATTTCATTGCTATCGTGCATGCTTAAAAAGCTGCACACGTCTATATTGCACATAAAATTACTGCTATAGTGCACCTGTCATTCAAAAATTCCCTGGTTATGAAATCACATAGTAGTTGAGTTTCACTATATACTTTTATTGGGAAATACTTCTTCACATATTTCCCAATTTACCTATCCACCTTAGCTCCTAAATGTCCACAATGAGTCACATATTGGATGGCATATAGGACACACCTTTTTTCCAGTACTCTTACCTACCGTAACTGTATGCATCATTATTTTATTGCTGGTATTATCATTACCAGTATTATCACTTTAAAAAGTAGTTATCATAAAAATGAAAGCAATCTAATCTGTGAAATTGTCATGGATGCTTACAAATATCAGCTGATTGGCACTCTGACTCAATGCCATCTAGTGGTGAGAAGTAACAGCAAATTTCTGATCATAAGAAAACACATGAACACCCTTACTGTTATGGCAGCAGAAAAGAAAAGATCAAGCTACACTATCTTCTATAAACTACAATTGGTAGATTATGATAAGGAGTATGGCAATAGAGGCTTTAAGGCCACCACCTACAGAAAAAAAAATTACAAGTGTCTGGCAACAGCAAGACAAAATGAAGAGCACAAGGAAAGATAAATGTTTTCTGTTTGTGAAATGTACTGCTAGATTGCTTTCAACAGTATATGCTTAACAAAATTTTTTTCCTGAATCTGACTTGTTGCAATGTGTGTGCGTCTTATACCCATGTGTCCTTTATGGCATTAAACATGTTAAATAAAATATTTCAAATGTATGTTGTTATGATTCTTGATTAAGATTTTTTCATACTGTACTATTTCTTCATTTTTATACTATTGTATGGCATAAAAATTGGGCAAAAAGTGACAAAAAAATGACAGCTTGGAGGACCTAGTGTCAATCTGAATTATTACCATAGGTTCTTTACTTCGGTTATTGTGATTTTGGGTATCGCACAGTGATAGATGCATCAATTTTAGCACGATAGCAGAGGGTTGAATGTATAGTCAGAGGAGTAAGGTCAAAGGTATACAGCTCAATTAAGTGTAGGTAGAGAGTGACTCTGAAGTCACAGTGAGATGGGGGGAAAACTCACAAGGTTCAAAAGTGTGGGCATTAGAGGAAGTTAAGTCCCTGTGCACATAGAAGCCGCATCCTGCTTTGGAGTGAAAATGAGGATAAAGAAAGGAGGGAACAGAAAAGGGGCTACTGTAATTTGTCTCAGACACCTGTGTGTCAATGAGGAAAAGAAGAGAAGGTTTAGTAGGGGAGCATAACTTTGTTAATGAGGCTTATATCAATATGTAATACATTTGGGAGCATGTAGGAATTTATTGTAAAAATCTAACGCTTTTGATATTTTTGCAAAATGTATTTTCTTATAGCTTTCCTGTTTTATAGAATTACCATTTTTTTCTGACCTGTAAGATATTCTGGAGTCCTGTTGTGTGGGTTCTGTGGAAAACTGTCTAACCCTGTGGAAGGGAGAGGATATCGTACCCTGTGTTTCTATGATCAATCTTTTGTGACATTATCACACTGATCTTCCCACTGACTTCAATAATGTGGATGATGATCTACATAGATTAAAATGACAATTACTATCAATTATGTAACACTTCAACTTGAGCAGTTCTTTTCTTACTGTAATGCTGTAATAGAAATGTTGTGAGGATACCTTCCCCTTTTTTACTGTGATATTACTTAAAATAAAATGTGATTTAAAAATTATTGTCACTCCTGTCTTACCTCATTAAATATTTTATTTGAATGATCTAAACTAGCATTTCCCGACCTTTTCCAACCATAGCACCCCCTGTTGTCATGTCTAAGCGATCCAGCTCCCCTAATTAATATCTTGTTATTAGAAGGGTAAAAAAAAAGAAAGTGAAGTGTGTGCATCACTTCCCCAGCACCCCTTATAATTGATTTCACCTCCCCCAAGTGGTGCTAGCACCCAAAGTTGGGAAATACCAATCTAAAGGAATCCCATGACCATACAGTCACAGAAAGCAACACATATAAAAAACTTACCATGGTTTACTACACATGTTGGTAAACATATAACACTAATTTTTTTATGACATTTATTGGTTCATAAATATATCTAAATTATTCTTTCTAATCCATGGAAGAACAAGACAGTAAATAAGTAGCATTCTTGAATGGCAATAATCTTACAAAGACATACACATAATGGATGCATTGTTCTACTGAGAATCCATATGGAAGTCAGATTTCCTGCACAGAAGCCTTCTGCAGTCTGTACATGTGGCACTATAGCATATGAACAATATCATCACAACAAGAAATTCTGAACACTCATATCTAAGCCTAATATCTGACTAAAACTCACTGCAGTATGCATAACACTAAGTCTAGTCTTTGCCTTGAGATAGGATTCTATCATAAGGATATCTCCTTTTTAATTCCTGAGTTTTTTTAACAATATTAAGCAAAAAGATTCCAGTAATAACTTTTTCCATGTAATAAGTAGTGAAAATAAGCCACGTGAAAGTTTTCAATGTGTAGATTCAAATTCCCAGCTTGGTTTCTGACAGGTCTAGAAATTTCAAGACAAGAGTAAAATTGTTAATCAGTACTGTCCATAGTCATATACCTAATGAAACACTAAATATAAAATGAAAACAACTAATAAATACATATTCTTCACACTGCAGCTACTTAAGCTATACCAGCCACTTAAATACTACTTAACAATCAACAATATCAATACAAGAAGATATAGTGGAGGAAGACAGAAGGATCAACATGCCAGGGTATAATTTGAGCACCACAACACTACACAACTGCACCAACACTACCATATGGATCCCTCTTAAGAAAATTTGAAGAAATGTATGTCACATTCAAACATGCTGCATAATACTCCATATTTGGCTTGTCTTGACTGCACAACAAAAATGGTGGAATTAATGCACTGATTGAATGCTGGGCAAATCAGTCTCATATCTCCATTAGGTATTAACAAAATTACAAACAGTCTCACTCCACACTGCTTATGAAGAATTCTTTAGATATTGTGCAATCAACACATACACTACAGCACCAACTTGCCATGTAACTACACCCCAGCAAATAAGACCACTTTGTAAAGTGCTCTCCATCAGTTTAAAATAAGTTTTGAAAATCTTTTCAGAGGGTCAGGCTGTCAAACAGTATGTTGGTATCCTTGATTAATGGCTGAGATATTGGATGCAATAGTCCATAATTATTTTTATCATTACTATGAAATTTTGACTAATACAATGTAAATTTTAAAAGGATAATAATAACTGTGACAAATAACAATTATGTGCAACACAAGAAAATGCCAGCAATTACTTCCTTAGAGTAAACATCTTTACAGGCAATGCAAGACTGTATAATGATAATATATTTAATTTCTATTTATAAAACCCTCATGATGTACTCATATATATGATACAAGTCTATTACTCACATGTATTCATTCATCTGCTACTGGATTGCTGAATGTTGACTCTTCCTGGGCATCAGAATGAGCTGCCCTGTCTTCCTGGTCCTCAAAGGATGAGTCTCGGGAAAACTGTGGTGATGGGGGACCAGGGATTTTGAGAAGAAAAGTATGCTGGGTGCATTTTGATACAAACTTCAGAAAGTCCTGCTTGCTGCATCCATAACTATCCATTGGAAAACCAGAGTACAGCATCTTCGTTTGTTGATAGATCTGCCAGGATAGTAGATAGTAGATAATATAGATTTAGCTGATAAAAAGATACTTAGAAAATATGAAAACAGGTTATTAATTGACACACACTTTCCATGTTGATGTTCTTCTTGATTTTCATATGATTTGATGTAATTTTGGAAAAGAGATTAGCCTACTATTTAATCACAAAATGAAATTTTTAAACTTACAGCTCCAGATTTAAAATAAATAATAATTCCAAAATTTCTATCTTATGATGAATATGTTCCTTATTAAAAAAAAAGTTACATACATCATGCATATGTAACTCATAGTAAAGATGAAAGGAGAGGCTATGACATCACAGAAATAAAGTCAACTCTAAGCATTGCTTTGCCGATGATATGTGGCAATCAGCCATCTCAGAATTTTGCAATTATGCCAGCTTGTTCAGCATATGGCTGCACCAGGAGGAGTGACAAAGGAGACATAAAATAAATATATTCATGGCCTATCATCACATGAAATGCTAGGAAAATGGGTTAGATCATGAGTGTGCCAAAAAAGTTGTAGGAGATTACATGATGAATTATTTCAAGAATTTCATTAGCAATTTATCTTCTGTGACATCCACATGCAAACAAGTTATATCAAAGTATTGCAGAGTTCTACATATATAATCAGAAGAACAGTAAACACTTACTATTAACAAAAAATTATGAATGATGCAATAAATCTTTGCATATTTGTATGTAAGACACCTTATGCTCGAATATTCCCTTTTTGACTGACAGTTATGACTTACACTAGTAAACAGTGATCAAATTAATAGAATATATATAACTTTTATTGGCTTCATAGTTAACATTAATACATAGTAATTTCTTAAAACCTTGAATATTTCTGCAAAAACTGTTGAGCCCTAGCAAGTGAGACAATTATGGGTCTCTCTTAATTCCCAACCAACTTTATTTATTTATTTAACTATTAATTGGAACATTTTCAGGCCTAACCATTTTAGGCCTCTTTTTCATTGCCTCAGGATGGCGTGCAGTAAAGAAATTCATGGGTTGCCATTACCATCCCTTAATTAATTCATCACTGCAAATAATATAGTACCCAACTTAACCTTACTATTACGTACATTGTAGAACAACAAACAGATATTATGCACTTTCTATACAAATTAGGAAAAGGATTCAATAGAACCTGATATTAAGATGGTCATATATATATATATATATATATATATATATATATATATATATATATATATATATATATATATACACACACACACACACACACACACCAGAGGACCGGGGTTCGATTCCCCGCCCGGATGGAGATATTTGGGCATGTCTCCTTTCACATGTAGCCCCTGTTCACCTAGCAGTGAGTAGGTACGGGATGTAAATCGAGGAGTTGTGACCTTGTTGTCCCGGTGTGTGGTGTGTGCCTGGTCTCAGGCCTATCCAAAGATTGGAAATAATGAGCTCTGAGCTCGTTCCGTAGGATAACGTCTGGCTGTCTCGTCAGAGACTGCAGCAGATCAAACAGTGAAACACACACACACACACACACACGGCCCGGTAGCTCAGTGGTTAGAGCGCTGGTTTCACAAGCCAGATGACCGGGGTTCGATTCCCCGGCCGGGTGGAGATATTTGGGTGTGTCTCCTTTCACGTGTAGCCCCTGTTCACCTAGCAGTGAGTAGGTACGGGATGTAAATCGAGGAGTTGTGACCTTGTTGTCCCGGTGTGTGGTGTGTGCCTGGTCTCAGGCCTATCCCAAGATCGGAAACAATGAGCTCTGAGCTTGTTCTGTAGGGTAACGTCTGGCTGTCTCGTCAGAGACTGCAGCAGATCAAACAGTGAATTACACACACACACACACACACACACACACACACACACACACACACACACACACACTACTGGCTGCTATAGCATATTAGCATAGTACAGTACATATAAGCAGTTTGTGATTTGCTGTGTGGGATTTGTAGTTTGAGTTTGTAATAAAGTTTAGTCTGTGGTAGTGATAGTTATGAGCAAGTCTCTTAAAGTGTAGCCCCTGTTCACCTAGCAGCAAATAGCTACGGAATGTAACTCCAGGGGTTGTGGCCTCACTTTCCTGGTGTGTGGAATTTGCTGTGGTCTCAGTCCTACCCGAAGATCGGTCTGTGAGGTCTAAGCTCATTCCGTCATGGAGAAGGTTGGCTGGGTGACCAGCAGACGACCATGGTGAGTTACACACACACACACACACACACACACACACACACACAATCGAGAGGGCCAGGTTCGAGTCCCGGTAAGTGGCGAGGCAAATGGGCAAGCCTCTTAATGTGTGGCCCCTGTTCACCTAGCAGTAAATAGGTACGGGATGTAACTCGAGGGGTTGTGGCCTCGCTTTCCCGGTGTGTGTTGTGTGTTGATGTGGTCTCAGTCCTACCCGACGATCGGTCTATGAGCTCTGAACTCGCTCCGTAATGGGGAAGACTGGCTGGGTGACCAGCAGGCGACCGAGGTGAGGTGAATTACACACACAGCACAGTTATAAAGCAAAAAGAGGATTGTGAAATACTGCAGGAAGACTTAAACAAGATCTGGAAATGGAGTAAAAAATGGGAGATGGAATTCAACGTGGACAAAAGCCACGTCATGGAAATGGGAAAGAGTGAAAGACGACCAGTGGGAATCTATAAGATGGGAGATGGAACAGAACTACAGAAAGTAAAAAAGGAAAAGTACTTAGGAGTTACAATGGAAGAAAACAAACAACCGGTAAGCTATATTGATAGAATTTTCAGAGAAACATATACATGTAATTTTGCTAAGGAATATTGGATTAGCATTTCACTACATAGACAAAGAAATGATGATGAAATTTATAAGTACTATAATAAGACCAAGATTGGAATATGCAGGAGTTGTGTGGACCCCCCATAAAAAGAAACATAAGGAAGTTAGAGAGACTACAAAAAATGGCTACAAGAATGGTTCCAGAATTTGAAGGGATGACATATGAGGAGAGATTAAAGGCTATGGATCTACCAACCATAGAACAGAGAAGGGAGAGAAGGGATCTGATACAAGTTTATAAATTGATTAATGGAATGGATCAAGTGGATAATGAGAAACTGATCCTGAGAGAAGAATATGACATTAGAAACACAAGATCGCATAGTAAAACACTGAGAAAGGGAAGATGTCTGAGAGATGTTAAAAAGTATAGTTTCCCACAAAGATGTGTTGAGACTTGGAATAGTTTGAGTGAGGAAGCGGTATCAGGAAAGTGTGTGTATAGCTTTAAAGAAAAATTGGATAAGTGTAGATATGGAGACAGGGTCACACAAGCGTAAAGCCCTGTAAAATTACAACTAGGTAAATACACACACACACACACACACACACACACACACACACACACACACACACACACACACACACTACGTACTGTTACTACTGCTGCTACTAGTACTGCTACACTCCCGTCCCTCATTGATTCCTTCTGTCACTCCCTTACACAATTCCATTGCACATTTCTCCCTCCTATCACTACATTTTATGCATTGTGTGTGAGCAAACAGAAAATGCCTGGGAAACACGAAGAATTGAAGGAAAAGTTGACATGAAGAGGGACAGAGGCTGTCTTTGTCCAGCTCATGGTGGGCGTCGGACGGTCTGAACACGAGATATTTAGTATATAACCATAGCGTTATTTAACAGTAATGGACTATGCTATTTATCTATATTGGTAGTTGATTTTGGCTTTGCTTCACACTCTGGCCGAATCTAGAAACACTAGGGAGTGTAGGGAGACATTGACGGACTGACTTGGGAGAATGGTATGGGTGAGGTGCTCGTGGCCCAATATTTACGTACATAATCAACTTAAAAAAACGTGAGAAGAAAAAAGAAGGCACTCAGACTGGAATGAACTACATTTTTATATGTAACAAATACTTTAACTAATAACTAAAATATGATAATGTTACCAAGTCTATTTTTTACAAATTTAGGGTCAACGAACGGTCTGTATTTCAAATTAACAGCACCACAAACAAATCATAATGTCAAAAAGGAAAGCACAGCCACACTACATTATTCTACATTTTCTGAATACAAAAAAAAAAAAAAAAAAAAAAAAAAAAAAAAAAAAAAAAAACTGCTTTCCATCCAAATACAGAAAACACAGATTTCTCATCATTTAAAGATTCTTTGTTTCCTATTTCAATAAAATATTGAATTTAAAAATATGAATAGTTAGACTAGGGATTAGAGAATAGACTAAAGATTAGAATTATTAAAACGAGAAACCACAAAAAACTAAAAAAACTAGACAATCTCATTATGGATTATTATACATTCCTATCAATAAATACAATACAAAAACAATGTAAACTCCAATAATAAACGAAAAAAAAATTGTGGCATAGAACCAGAATAGTTTTTTTTACCTTTTCTCATCAGCTCCATCTCATCCTTCCCTCCCTCCGTTATTCCTCCCCACCCCTCCACCTACTTCCACACATTGAGCCTTTAAAATATCTGCAAACATCTGTAAAACACTCGAAAAACGCCCAGAATCACTTGGTTGCTGGATGAAGTGCAGCTGGCGTAGCTCTGGTGGGGTGAGGAGGGAGGGGTTAGCGGTAAGGGCGCCAGGGATTTCTTGGTGGTGGTGGTGGTGGTGTGTGTGTAATTCACTGTTTGGTCTGCTGCAGTCGTGTGTGTCGGTATGTGTGTGGATGTGCCTGTGTGTGTGTGTGTGTGTGTGTGTGTGTGTTTAATGTCATGGCCTATAGCACCTGTGGGTAACTTGAAGGGTATTGGAAGCGCTGTTAAGCTTCCACCCAATAGTGGCGCAGACAATTTTATAGTGGTACCCATATTAGGACCCATACCACTATCCATGCGCATCTTTGATGTAACCACCTAGAACCTGGGTATCACGGTGACATGTTGATAAATTCAAACCACTCGACAAATGGCAAAGTAACAGGACGATACGTGGTGAAATTCGAACCTACGAGTGGACATCTGTCCGCTCCCACGGTATGGTTTGGTGTGATGTGGTGTGGTGTGTATGCTCGTGTGCGTACCGTATGTATATGGTGTGGTGTGGTGTGGTGTGAGCGTGTGTGGGGTGGTGTGGTGTGGTGTGCGCACGCGTGCTCGTGTGCACGTGTGTTCGCGCGCGTGAGCGTGTAGCTACATATATTATGATACACGTACTATATACCTATGTGTGATTCACCTCGGTCGTCTGCTGGTCACTAAGCCAGTCTTCCTCATTACGAAGCGAGCTCAGAGCTCATAGACCGATCTTCGGGTAGGACTGAGATCACACAACACACTCCACAGCGTGCTAACCACTACACTACGCGATGTGTGTGTGTGTGTGTGGGGGGTTGGTGGGGGGTGGTGGGTACGATACTAATATTGCAGATAAAAACAACTTGAAACCATTAAGAATGCCCAACACACTCTTAACAACCACAAAACATCTAAGCAATTCTTAATTATCACACGTGCAACCACTTAGCAACCACGTAACAACTAATTCACCTTGTTTTAACTTAATATTACGAAGAAACACCAAAACTCATTAAATCTTGCAATATCACCAATTATCCTTACAAAATATAATTATTTATCTTACAACACCTGCAGGTAACTAATATGACAGGCAGACACACGTAAATACCCAAGGAGCCAGGTGGGTTGGAGGAGCGGGGTGCGACGTGAGTCCGCAAAGGTGTCTGACAACCAAATGAATGGACCTGGATCGTGATTCGTGAAGGGCGGATTGTGACGGTATGGCGTTGGGCGTTTCTGATTGGTGGATCTGTTCCTCTACTTATTCTTTTTAGAGGGCTTTGAAATAAATATACGAGTTTGCTGAAATATAAAATGGTGACGTTTTTGTTTGTTTATAGTGTTAGTTTGCGAATATTGAATGCTAGAAGATATTTGCGGTATTCACTTGTTCTGATACTTATCGTACCAGTATCGGGGTTTCTAATTTAATTCCGAAACACTTCTACCCTAAGTTTCCACTGCTTTAATATGCTCTAGCTCAAATGGTTCGGGTTTTCAAGGGTGTTTTTAAGGTTCTAGTGACAGATTAACTTTATTTGTTCATTATGAGCAGGAGAAACACTCTTGGGAACCCAGCTAATCATCTCTGTGGTGAGTGTGGTCTTGGATAACAGTTGTGGTGAGAAATTCTGAACAAGAACCACTGCCTGCTCTCTCTCTCTCTCTCTCTCTCTCTCTCTCTCTCTCTCAAAACACACGTACGCACAATACAAAACGCCAGACACATAGACGTACATACACATACGTAACCAAGTAACAATATATATGTATGTATGTATGTATATTTGTCTGTCTGTTTGCCTGTCTCTCTGTTCCTCGGATACGTAGGACATTCATTTGAGCTTTTACTATTAGTCCGTAGACAGGTGCTGTATTTTACATTTACAAGTTTTTAGAAAGTGAAAATAAACATAAATTCGGAGCTTAGGGAGATAAAAATCTCATTTTGGATTCTTTTAAGTATGGACATTAAAAATGGTCAAGTTGACTAAAGTACGTGGTAACTGGTGTCACGGAAAAGGTAACCACAGTAGATTGATGCCTACGCCAGCGAGATATCACTACTAACTATACAAAAGACTCACTGTCCTCATTACCCACCAGAATCATGCCGATCTTAATGTGGCCGCCGTTGAGAAGGGTTGGCCCTACTCCTCTGCTGTGTTCCCTCCGCCTCATCCTTCCTTTGGTCATGTCGTACTTGACGAAGGCAAGGGATGGCTCACTGGGGCTTTGGAGGCACGGCCGCAAGCCCGCCAGGTTTTGGGCCCTATACACAGCCTCAATGAGTGACTCCCCGCCCACCACCACTGATCCCAAGCTGGATAAGAAGAGAATTATTATGTTAACTGACAATGAAAGTTATATAAAAAGTAAGATATCTCTTTAAGAATTATGTTTACTACATGTGATGATTGCCAAAGAATCAGCATGAAAGATGCTATATGCTAAAGCACAATAGCTAATTATTGCTTGTAAATCAGTCATACAAACATAAATGTCTATTCTTCTGCACAGGGTTTTCTCGTACAGCACATCTGAATTACTTGAATGTATTGTACGAGGAAGTGTTGACGTTGAAATGGAGAATCTCAGGGATCCAATTAAAAAAAATGTTTGATTCCTCTTCTCTAAACAGTCATCATTTTCTGTGAAAGGACTTGACAATGATCAGGGAGTAATCATGTTTTAAAAGTTAAAGCCTCCATAATGAAAACGTCAAGTAATACGAAAAAAATGACAAAGTCTAATCACACACACACACACACACACACACACACACACACACACACACACACACATTAACATGTGGGTATCTATTAAATGTAACGAACCCTTTGATAACTTTTCAAGCTTGTTAAAATGATGTGATATATAAGGTTCCATCAAGTATGGCTTCTATAGAACTATACTGCATGGCAGAGAGTTCAATTATAGTGGTTGTAGTTCGAGTAAAAGTCGCGTAATATTACTCAAACGGAGCAACAAATTTCATTGTGATTAGCAAATGAATAGCTAAAAGACTTCGCTAAACGAAATTGCGCGGCCCAACCTCTCGCTGGAACTAGTGACGATGAAGACGACGAAGCGATGAGAGGGCGTGAGGGAGAGCAGAGGCGCCACCTCCTTCTCCCCGACACACGGCACCTCATTCGACACACACAAACACCTACTCCAATAAGGACGCGTCACCAACAGCCTCTTCACTGTCGCCAGGGACGCCAGTGACCATTGCACACCACGACCACTCCTGTAGATAATGATGGATAGAAAAAAAAAAAAACAAAAACAATAAATAAAAATAAGTAAAATTCAAAAGATGTAATGAAATAATACAAACAAATAAATAAGATAATAAAGTTAAAGTGCATGTTGAAAAGACGCAAAACTCAACAGGTCTGTTTTGTCTGTCTATGTATGTTGGTCTTTCAGTATTCACGGGTCACGTGTCGCCATGATGGAACTAAGTAATAGCTATAGTCATTAGTAATTATTGTTTACTGCTTGCTTTCTAATTTTATTATTCCTCCTCCTCCTATTGCTGTTACTACTAGTCTTGTTAATACTATAAGTACTCCTATTATTACTGCTGCTGCTGCTGCTGCTGCTACTACTACTACTACTACTACTACTACTACTACTACTACTACTACTACTACTACTACTACTACTACTACTACTACTACTACCACTATACTACTACTACTGCTTCATTCACGAAAATCCTCCCACCCCTCCTCCTCTCTCTCTTCTGAATGACTTGGAGAATTTTACATATATAATGGCACTTCGTAACCAAGTCTATTAATTATAAACAAGAATTCCCCATCTGGTACATCAATTTAACCATAATGCTTACGTAGTAGTACCCACTAGACACACACACACACACACACACACACACACACACACACACACACACACACACACACACACACACACACACACACACACACACACGAATTTTTCACAGCTGAGCGTGCAGTTATTGTCCTTCCTGAACAAGAGAATGTGGTGTGTAGTATGTGAAGGAACTCAGTCTTATTAATAGATCAAGCTAATATGATCTCTAATCTCTCCCTAGAAGGATAAAGGTGCTAGTAGCTGGCGGTTATGAGTCCATCCAGTGATTTCTAAGTTTGTGGTGATGATGGTAAACAAAATACAGAAACTTCAGCATTATTATTCGCAGATCTGCCGTGCACCACCATAACACCACTGAGGCCAGCAGCAGCCAGTCATTGCATGATTATAACCGTTAACCTTGGCGTGCTTCAATGCTTTCCTCCAAATTCAACGTATATTTCTGTTCTGTTATTTCTCTGTAAATGGTTCCTTCCCCCTTTGGCCTTTCCTTTCCCCTTACCGAGTAGGTGGTGACGATGAGGCAATTAGAGCGGAAGGGCTTGATAAGTGGTATTTGGTGAGGCAGCGTACCATAGGGCAAGGCGGTGGTCAAAGCAAGGGAGGCGCCGAGATGTTGTATAAACGTTTGTATAACTAATAGTTAAAGATGAGGAGGAAGAAGAGGTAGATAGTGAGGATGTCAGAAAGGAAAATAAATAAATAAACAATGAAGAAATAATGTACTGCTGATTTCATTGTCAAAGGAGACTATTATAGATGTACGCAGGTTACATAATTTCTTTGTCTCTTGTAAGGCGTGTACTTTCGTGGCTGTAAAATAGGAAAATGAAATTCAGTACTATTTTACTACAATTTCTGAGAATATTACCATTTCTTTCATCAGTGTGTGTGTGTGTGTGTGTGTGTGTGTGTGTGTGTGTAATTCACCACGGTCGTCTGCTGGTCACCCAGCCAGTCTTCCCCATTACAGAGCGAGCTCAGAGCTCATAGACCAATCTTCGGGTAGGACTGAGACCACAACACACTCCACACACCGGGAAAGCGAGGCCACAATCCCTCGAGTTACATCCCGTACCTATTTACTGCTAGATGAACAGGGGCCACACATTAAGAGGCTGCCCATTTGCCTCGCCGCTTACCGGGACTCGAACCCGGACCCTCTTGAATGTGAGTCGAGCGTGCTAACCACTACACTACGTGGTGTGTGTGTGTGTGTGTGTGTGTGTGTGTGTGTTACATGCTAAAAAGAGTAGTCAGATAATGAGTTTAATTGAGAGAGAGAGAGAGAGAGAGAGAGAGAGAGAGAGAGAGAGAGAGAGAGAGAGAGAGAGAGAGAGAGAGAGAGAGAGAGAGAAACTATGAATGCAGTTAGTTTACTTTATATAAAACACACACACAAACACACAAAATATCCTTATGTTGAATAGGTGACATGAACAGAAAAACAAAACAAAAAGAAAAGAAAAAAAAACAAAAAGAAAAAATACTGAAGAAACGAAGAAGAAGAAGAAGAAGAAGAAGAAGACAGTACAGGGAGACGGTGGCGTAGTGGATAAGATGGTGAGCGTGGGATCAGGCAGACGTCCCTGAGCAGGTTGGAATCCCACCACGTACCGGCTTGAAACTTTGTCATGTGTCGAGTGGTTTAAAGTTACCTACATGTCTCCATGGTACCCAGGTTCTAGGAGGACGTGTAATTGCCTTACACCAAAGATGCGCTTGGGTGGTGATATGGGTCCTAATAAGGGTACCACTATAAATAAAATTGCCTGTGCCGCTAATGATTAGAAGCTGGACAACGCTTCCCGTAATCTTCAAGCATACCTACATGCGCTATAGGCTATGAAAAAAAAAAAAAAAAAAAAAGGAAGTCCAGTCATAGAAAACGTCTGGAATGAAAGGACAGACTCACGTACTTTGAGAGACGCATCTGACTGCACACTTGACTCAGCACGGCGGGACACACCACCACGCAGTCCACTCCTGTCCCGGCCGCCTGCATATTCACCAGCCTGCAGAACACCACATCACATCTTCATCAGTTTTCATGAATCCATTGCAGAATCGAGATTTTTCCTAAACCTTCTCTATTTATCTCTCTTTATTCCAGGCCATTTCAGCAAGATATATAGTTTCTAATCAATCTAGTTATCTTCAACTTTGTTTTCTTCCTTAAGCTACATTCTTGGTCACTGTCGTGCTTAATTTTCCCTCAATACTTTAGCATATTCATTTCTAGTCTAAATATTTTGCTTAATTATGGATCTTTGACGTTTAAAAATTGTTCCAGTCACTTCAAAATAAGGGCGAAGGTCGGCAATGGGAGATAATGGAATGAACACAGCTCTAGAGTGAAGGGTGTGGTAAGGGAGGTGTTGCGAGGTGTTACTCTGCAATAGTTACCTACCTGCACAGCCTCCTAACGGGGTTTATTTTGGCAAACGAGGAGCATCCATCACTCTCCCTCCCCTCCTCTTCGGTCATCTCTTTCTCGCCTCCACTTTGCCTCTCCGTCCTGTGGTCCTTGAGATGATCCTTGCTCAGACGACGCGCACCTCAACAGGGAAGAAAAAGAAGCTGATTTAACTGTGATGGAAAAAAAATGTACATTATGAAATGGGAGATGAAACGTACTTCTCTTGCTCCTCACTTCTGTCTCCTTTCTTCCTCATATATGCATAGTCTCTTCGTAATGCATGTGGTATCATTTAAGGAGGATATCTATTTAAAATCCTTGGCACAACCTTTAAATTCTAACTGGGATTACTTTGAGAGACCACAGAGATGATTAGATGGGTTTTCATGGGTATTTTTCCTATTGTTAATGTAGGATTCTAAATAAATTATCACTAGCGTTGTTGTAAAATATTGAAAATTCCAAAATCTCTACCTAAACATTGTTACGTGTAGGAGAAATCACGAAACACTTGACAATACAGTCTCTGTCATTTGGTAGCTTTGATGCCTTCACCACTATGCAACCTCACATAAACACCACTAATCTAACATTCAACAAATCTCGTGGCTCACGACTAATTATCTCTATACTCTTTGAAAACAGTCCTAATGAGAGAATAAACGTTTAATACACACTTTTAATAATCCTTTATTTGAAACTGTGTGACGGAAAGGACATACTACTACTACTACTACTACTACTACTACTACTACTACTACTACTACTACTACTACTGCTGCTGTCACTACTACTATTACTACTAAGAGGCAACCCGCTAAGTCAGCCTCCATGTTCTTATTGGAATAAGCAAAGTATTCCATTCATCTACCATAGCTTGTTAAGAATGACACAACTACAGATGCTTAAACATTAAAACTTCTTCTCACGCTTGCAATATGATACGTCTCCCTCCCTCCCTCCCTCTCTCTCTCTCTCTCTCTCTCTGGAAATGATTTACAATATATCTTTAAGAGGATTTTCTGTTTGTTTTCCGCTGTCATAGTTATCGGTTCATTATTTTGTTGCGGCACACTTGAAAATGAAGGATGAGTCAGTCTGCAATTTTCGCCAGCCGTGAGGGAAAGGGGAAAGGAACCGAGAGAGAGAGAGAGAGAGAGAGAGAGAGAGAGAGAGAGAGAGAGAGAGAGAGAGAGAGAGAGAGAGAGAGAGAGAGAACGAAAAGGAAAGGAAACTAAAGAGGAAAATAAAATGAAGTGATAGAAAAAAAGGATCGAATGAAAAAGGAAATGGAGGAAAATAAGATAAAGGAAAGGAAAGGATAACGAATAAAAAAAGAACGATTGGAAGAAAGAGAAATTGAAAAAAGGGAATAGAGGGAAATGTAAAAAATGGAAAGAAAAGACGATTGAAGAAAGGGAACTGGAAGAAAGAGAAGGGAGTGGCTAAGTAAAGATAAACAAATAGAAAGTGAAGGAAAACGAGAAAAAAAAATAGGAGGGAAAGAAATGGAAGAGAAAGAAGGGTTTGGAATTCATGTTTATTCATCTATTTTCTTATTTGCCTATTGTTCCTTTTCTTATTTTCCTTTCCTAATGATATGTTCACGTAGAGACGAATCCCTCGACACACACACACACACACACACACACACACACACACACACACACACACACACACACACACACACACGCCAATCTCCATTTTATCTCGCGTTTCATGAGAATTTCTCTCCCCTAATGAGAAACACAGCAAGGAATGAATCTTTTTTACACATCTTTATCTCGTACCTTCGTTTTTTAGCATAATCCTGTTGTCTGTCGTGTTACACTGACGCTCATTATCCAAAGAAACTAGATTTAATTAAAGCACGCGTAAAATATCATTATCATCGCACTATTATTATTCTTATCATTACTTTTGTTATCATTACTGACTAGTTAGTGAAGCGCCTGGTGAACTCGACTCACGAACAAGAGATAGTGGGCTGGAATTCTCGTCAGGCCAGGGATGTTTCCAGTTTGTTCCGATTTTACCGCGAAGACTTTGTACAGAAGATGAATAGGACGTGAACCAAGGAGTCACGCAGTAGAGGAGTGCCTTAACATCTATGTGTGCGTGGGAATGGGTGGGCATAACTAAAAGACGACAGAAATGCTACACTGCAAATTGTAATAAGTAGGGAATTGTCATCATCGTTATTATTATTTTCATTACTATTATTATTCCTATCATTCTTCTTCTTCTTCTTCTTATTATTATTATTATTATCATTATTACTATCATTATTACATTTGTTATCATTATATATTATTATTATCATCATCATCCTTATGATCATAATTATCATTATCATTGTCGTAAGAACAATATATCTAAGTGATTATTTAGTGTCTTGAAATAGAACCTTTCCCATCAATATGCAGAAAAAAAAACATGGTTCGGAGAGATACGTTAGGATAAAAATAAAATCATAGCGAAAGGTCGTGACGCGATTACGCAACTCTCTCTCTCTCTCTCTCTCTCTCTCTCTCTCTCTCTCTCTCTCTCACAGTCAGTTTCCTTATCAGTTTATCCCTGCCATGCAATGTTTAGCAGGCAATCAGCAGAAAGCATGGCGAGTCGCTGTGAATGAGACAAATAATTAACATCAGCCTCCATGAGCGCCACAATGGTCTGCGTCAGGCTCCGTGATGGCGCCAGTCACGCAAGTCCTCCTCCCCTCCAATCACCCTCTCCTCCCTTACCTCCCACGCCAACACACGTCATTCACCCTCCCTTTCCACACCATCCTTCTCCCATTCTTCTTGTTTCCTTTTCCACCTCTCCATCTTTCAAATTTCATCCGTTGCGTGTTTTCTGTTTTTATTTCATTTTAATTTTCTTTACTGAGTGTTGCCTTAGAGTTTTAAAATCATTACTTGCTTAAAGTGTCTTCCCTTCGACGCTTTCCTAACATCCTCGTTTTTTATGTTTTCTTTCTTTCCGTAGAAAGTTTTCCGTTCTTTCTAAACCTCACCTTAGACTCAAGTGTGTGTTCCGCTTCGAACTTGGTTATTATTTCCTTCCTGTTCCTCTATTCCCCTGGAAAACAAGGATTTTGCAGTCACAATGATAATTCATGTAGCGCTTTTTAGTTTTGCTTTTGGAGTTGTATTTTAAAGTTTATTCAGCTACTTTACGTTCTTGAGAGATGTAAATAAGGAGTAACTCACTTCTAAGGCATGTTTTGGACGGACTGGCACTAATTGTGCGTTGGGAACTATGTTTGTGTAATGTTTTATGATTATAATGTGACGTGGCGTGACAACACGCTGCCACGTCTACTAGTAACAAGCTTACGAAGGAAAGATTGCAGGATAATAGAGTGACAGGAATATGTTGTCATAATACGAGTAATCACACCCATCAGTTTCTCTCCTCTGTTCTTCTAATTCATGGCTTGACTTATAGTGGTCAGGTGTGAGAGTTCTTATTATGGTACAATTCACACACATATGCTACTTGGTCTGTGCACAGAATATACTTTTGAAACCTTCATCAGTAAGATTGCATTCAAATCTCCACTTTCCTGTTCCTGAAGTGTCACGCGAATGTGACGATACTCAGTATTTCTCTGTAGGTTAGAATTGAAAGCTAATACAGTAGTACATAACAAATCTAGAATAAAAAGGAAAGAAAAAGAAAAAAAGAAACACACACACACACACACACACACACACACACACACACACACACACACACACACACACACACACACACACACACACACACACACACACACACACACACACACACACACACACACACACACACACACACATATATATATATATATATATATATATATATATATATATATATATATATATATATATATATATATATATATATATATATATATATAATTACTAGTTCTAAATAAATACACTGTTCGAAATGTATAAACATACGACGTTCTTTCACAAGAAGAAGTGTTTTCTTTCCTCCTTTCCTGCCTTCACTTAACAGTCACCACAAGTCAGCCACCTGCAGTCAGTACCACATTACTGAGACAGCAGCGTTCATCTGTCACCCAAGACACACCAGGTTCAAGCACAGTCATGCGCTTATAACCACCACCCTCCCTCTGCTGCATAACTGACATGCCACCGTTATCTTTTTTACGGCTGTCATGCAGTGATCCGCATGAGGGACAGAGGGCTGCGTTCAAGGCTCCTTTACAGTGACGCACGGCGTGGAATGGAAGGTTGGTTACTTGATTCATAAGTCCCGGGAAAAAAGAAATGTATAGCATGGGCTGTGATGACAAGTGTGATGTGAAACTCGACTCTTAACTTTTAAATGCTCGTGACAATATAACGCTTTTCTTTTTACCTTATCTGAGACACCCTAGACGATTTAATGAACCAAATTAAACCTGCATACATATGGACGTTTGAACTGCTTGATCACTGCTTTTACTGTCACCACAACATTTTAAATCGGAAAAGCTATAACACTAATGGGATTGGATTTTTATTCTTGACGAGGAACATACACATGTGATTCACTCATTACTTTCATCACTAACTATTCTGAAACGCGAGGGGAGAATGCCAAGACTAAAATGAAATTCGCAGGACAGGTATTACAAGGACAGGCAAATACAGTTATTGGACGTAAGTTGTAGTCAGTGCAGATATCACAACAACAATAATAATAACAATAACAACAACAACGACAACTTTGAATGATTAATAGTAAGTAGAATTCTAGTTTATGTCTTTATAATGAGCAAAGATGATATTTTCAAGTCATAAATTATGCAACTTATTCCTTCAGATATTTACAGAGGGAGATGGAGACTACGATCTATAAGAGACACACGCACGTGAGACATTGTTTAAAAATAGACCAAAATAATATGGAGAAATAAATAAAACAGAACAAACAACATTAATACAATAGAAGTTCGTGCTAAAAATAAACGGAACCGATTCACAACTTGATAAAACCGCTAACAACTGAAGACACACGTAAAATATTATACTCATAATACACAATAATTAGGTTAGAAATAGAAAAAACACACACGATTTTTAAATAAAATCCAACCATAAAACAACAAGATGGCGTCAAAAGCACGCAATTTAACTCACCTTATGATGATGTGGTTTGGTCAGACTCGCGCGTGTGTGTGTGTGTGTGTGTGGAGACTTTACAGAGCGATGTTTGGGGTGTAAGGCGTATAATGTTTGGTGAGGCGTGTGCGTGTGTGTAGGTGCGGGGAGACCTTGGTGTGTGTGTGTGTGTGTGTGTGTGTGTGTGTGTGTGTGTGTGGACGAGGAGTGGTGCAGTAAAGTTGTCACACCAGCGGCGCTGATGGTGGTGACGGAGCAGCAGACGAGGTACAGATAGATAGTGAGTGAATGAGAGAGTGAGAAACCAAGACCACGCACTGGGCAACACCACGGCGCCACCACCACAATACTGCACCACGCTGCCTGATGCTACTACCGCCTCACCTCTACCACACACCCCACACCACCACCACCACCACCGCCGCCGCTACCGCCACCACATGATCACTCCATCACTC
Source organism: Portunus trituberculatus (assembly GCF_017591435.1). Taxonomy (NCBI): domain Eukaryota; kingdom Metazoa; phylum Arthropoda; class Malacostraca; order Decapoda; family Portunidae; genus Portunus; species Portunus trituberculatus. The sequence goes on from NC_059270.1 coordinate 11,852,013, forward strand.
CCTCCATCCCTCACGCCCTCCCCTCTCTGCCTCCACCGCTCCTTGCCCCTCTTCCCCTCTTTCTCTGTCCTTCCCCTCCCTCCTAGTACGAACCAGATAAACCTTCATTCCATATAGTTTCGTTCAGTATACACCGTTGCTGTTCATCTCCATTAAGACCGATTTGTTTATGTGGCTTTTGTTTATTTTTTTGCTCAGGCACGCACGTACGCACGCACGCACATACACATGCATGCATACGTACACATCTATAAGTACATGCACCTAATTCTACATGCACAGGCACACACACACACACACACACACACACACATGCATGCATACGTACACATCTATAAGTACATGCACCTAATTCTACATGCACAGGCACACACACACACACACACACACACACACACACACACACACACACACACACACACACACACACACACTCGAGCGTGTCACAAGAAACAAAGAAATAATGGCTGTAGACACATAATCCTCTTACACACACACGAAAAGAATAAAAGAAAAAATATCAAGACAGGATTGTAAATGAATGGCGTCATCTCTTAATTTGTCTATAATGATTAATTTCTCCTTCCTTGTGGCTCTTTTTCCACCCATGAGAGAGAGAGAGAGAGAGAGAGAGAGAGAGAGAGAGAGAGAGAGAGAGAGAGAGAGAGAGAGAGAGAGAGAGAGAGAAAGGATGGCGTTAATTTTTATACTCTCGGAAATAGAAGGAACGGGTTTTTAATCTACTTAATTGTCGCTAAGATTTAAAGAAAATTTTCCCCTCTAAGAATATGATTTACACTCACTGCCGAGACTCTTGTTACTTTTTTTCTCTCTCTCTTTCGTTCTTACTCATTTTCATTTCACTGAGAATGATCTTCGCTGTAAATGAGTAACTTAATTAATTCATATGTATTTTGATTTCTATTTTCTTAGTGTGTTTATAAATATAGTTTTTTTATTTTCATTTTATTAGTTATTTTATTTTATCTAGTAATTTTCTTCCCTTTTCCCCAGTCTCTCTCTCTCTCTCTCTCTCTCTCTCTCTGTAATGTACTGTTTCTGCAGTATCAGCTTCGTTGTAATGGTACTGTCTTGTTGTCTTTTTCTTCGTGGTTTCTATTTTCGTAATTTCAAGTTCATTTCGTGTTGCGTTCATCTTACTGCGTACTTTTTTTTTTACCTCTTTCTTTCTCTCATTCTCCCCTTTACTTTCACAACCTTTAGTGCCGCATTCACTGTAACTGGACAAATTTTTATTCACGTCCGCATAAGTTTACGTCAAGACCCTTTAATTTCCGCTGAGTGTTTAATCATTTTCAGTCTTCCAGGTAACTTAACTACGTTTATCGAGTCAACACTTTTGCCTTGCTCTTTCCTACAGGTGCTCGCGCTCACCAGTTTAACATATCGACAAGCTTAATACTCAGTCACCACACACCTCTGATTAATTCCGGGAAAAGCTTTATTTGATTATGATTCGACGAAAAGCATACCACGTAAATGGAAAATTGTGTCATAGAGTTAGGGGAGGGGAGGAGGATAAAACCTTGACGTACGGCAACATTAAGCACCATTGTTGTATTCTGTCCCGGGAAAGGCATGGGCGAGAAAACCTTAATGCTTTGATTAATACGCCGATATGACGTCCTTATATAAAATGAGAGAGAGAGAGAGAGAGAGAGAGAGAGAGAGAGAGAGAGAGAGAGAGAGAGAGAGAGAGAAAAAAACCCATTAAGGAGAACACGGTGAGGAAAAAAAATTTCTTAGTTTGTATGCTAAAAAAGGGAGAAAAATCTAAATTTTACTCTTACATCACCATAAAATAACATACATTACACCTTTCGTTGACACATCTGGGTTAAAACTCGATGCGTTTAAGGAAATAAAAAAAATTTGTCCGAATATTACAAAAAAAAAAGAAAAGAAAAAGAAAAAGGAAAGCAAACAAGGGATGGAATTTCTCCTGCATTACTCTAAACCAAAGACCAACACACTAATATGTCGTCAAACTGTTGGAGAGCACGTGTTAGAGAGGACACACAGAGGCCGGTAAGGTTAATACTGAGCTCTTATTCACCTCATCATCATGGAATGGAAGGGGAAAAACTTGAATCTGATTCGTAAATATCTGAAAAAAAGTAATGCACTTATGTGGTCCCCTTCTGTTAACATTTGATTTATTTTTTCTCATAATATTCAAGCTATGAAACCTCTTTCTTGTTCTCTTTCAATTTCTGTGTTCACGTGTTTTCTCAACAGTGTTACGTGGACGTAATATTCACAATTTCATGTTGCTCAGGGGGAAAAATACAAAAATTCTGCTTTTTCCCCTCATTCCTTATAATATTCAAACAAGGAAACGTTCCTTTTGTAATGTGTTTTCTCTCTTTTTATCTTTTATATGGGAGGTACGATCAAAATTTAATTGATTGAATACATTTATTTTAAGTAATCAATTTCATAAATTAGCCTTCATACCTTTTTTTTATTTATTTATTTATTTTTTAGCTAGATTCGTAAGATATCAAATAAGCCACACCTCCTTTCTCAACTCTCAGTCCACGTCCACTTCCTAATTCCCATTCCCTCCATGTTCCTAAATTTCTCATCCCCTCCTTATCACCTCCATCTATACCACCCTCCAACCGATCCCGCTCATCTACCCATCTCTCTCTCTCTCTCTCTCTCTCTCTCTCTCTCTCTCTCTCTCTCTCTCTGAGAGAGAGAGAGAGAGAGAGAGAGAGAGAGAGAGAGAGAGAGAGAGAGAGAGAGAGAGAGAGAGAGAGAGAGAGAGAGAGAGAGAGAGAGAGAGAGAGAGAGAGAGAGAGAGAGAGAGAGAGAGAGATATGAGTGAAGGAAAAGGGATCTGGAGGGAGAGGAGATACACGTCAGAGGAGGCTCTACCCAATAAAAGCTGCCATGGAATGAAAAAGATAACATAATTCACTCATTTTTAGAAACATTGATAAGAAAAACAGTTCCATCAAGTAGAGAGCTGACTGTACACTGGCGTACTATGAGAGTGAAAAGTAAAATGCTATGAAACCGAAGAAAAAGGGAGAAAACGTTGCTAATTTTCACTCGTGCGGTCTTACAAGGTTATAAAAACAATCTACTTTGAAAAAAAAAAAAATAGACGTTACGAAAGACACAATTATGATGATATGAAAAAAACCCCAGCATCATTTTATCATCTGGACACAAAGAAAAAAGAAGAAAAGTCAAGTTGGCTTTCCTCTATATACTCCAAGAAAAATAAGAAAAACACTGCAGTAAAACTCACAACATAAAGAAAAAAAACTTTACATATCACACTAAAACCGAAAAAAGAGAGAAAAAAAAAAAACACTTCTTTCACCAGAATACTACGAAGGAAACCAAATATAGGACGACCTGAGTTTCACATTCATACATCTCCCTAAAACACGCCGTTGCCGCCAGAAAGCGTGACTGATAGATGACGAAGAAAGGAGCGAGTGAGCAGACCAACATTTTCCCTTACCATCCTAGGAAGCATTGACATGGAACTCAACTCTGGCTGAGAGAGAAGGAACGACGCACTGCAGAGCCCCAAGTTCTCCCACCCCTTCTGTCCCTTATATACCCTACCTACCTTTATATCACCTGTTTTCCTCCTGCTCCCTAACTCCTTTTACCTCTCTTCCTGCTTCCTTCAATACCCCCTTCGTTTATTTATTTTTTCTATTTATTTTCATTCCTGTTGTCTTAGCTTTTCTATCTATCTGGTTTATTATGTCGAAATTACATCCTTCCGTCTCGCACTGTCATTTCATCTTCCCGTCCTCTGTTATTTCTCTTCTTCCTAAAGCTTCCATCTGTTCGTTCTGCTTCCCTCTATCCTTCTTTTATCTATATTTTTCCATTTATCTCCCTTCCTCCAAAATCAAGACAATACTCAATTATCACGTACTCTTCCTTTCCTTCTCAACTCTGCCATTTCTCTCTTCTTTTATCCTTATTACCACTTCTGTTATCCTCTATCTTTCGTTATCTTTCTATCTATCTCTAATGACGAAATAACACTCATATTTCTCGTATTCTACTCTTGCACTCTTCTGCTGTCTGTCCTTCCTCTCTTCCATCCTGTTTCTTTCTTTCATGTACTCTTCCTTCCCTTCTCTCCTCTGCTACATCTCCCCTGCCCGCTGCTGGCCACCGTGAGGTACGTATTGTATGCAGAGACAGGAGGTGCGTGAGGCAATAATAATAGTGGTAATAATAGTAATTGACCCATTAGCCCCAATAGAGATAATGGTGATGACCAGGTGTGTGGAGGCATTAGGAGCGCTTCGTGTGTGTGTGTGTGTGTGTGTGTGTGTGTGTGTGTGTGTGTGTGTGTGTGTGTGTGTTACATGTTAAAAAGAGTAGTTAGATAATTACTTTAATTGAAAGAGAGAGAGAGAGAGAGAGAGAGAGAGAGAGAGAGAGAGAGAGAGAGAGAGAGAGAGAGAGAGAGAGAGAGAGAGAGAGAGAGAGAGAGAGAGAGAGAGAGAGAGAGAGAGAGACCAACTGCTCAAAGACAGAATTTATATATTATTAATCACACACACACACACACACACACACACACACACACACACACACACACACACACACACACACACACACCTTTCTCCGCAAAATAGTCATTACCAAATTTTCACAAACAAGATCCGGGACTATGAAACCTCCCAAATAATGATAATGATGATGGTGATGACGAAGATGAAGATAATAGTAACAACAGCAATAACACCACCACCACCACCACCACCACCACAAACAACAACAACATTAACAAGCAATAACAAATCACCACCACCATCACCACCACTACCACCACCACCACCACCACCACCAGACAGCCTCCCTCGTCACAAAGTTCATTAGGCTCCCCGTCACGTAAATAACTGAGACTTACCATCCCTCATGTTTACCTTCTGGAGTTCCCTTCGTCACCGTCACCGTCCTTGTGTGAATCTCCTAATAGTCTCGCTGGGGGGAGGGAAAAGGGGAGGAAGGAGATATTTTTAGCACTGCGACTCTCTGCTGCGATAGAGAGAGAGAGAGAGAGAGAGAGAGAGAGAGAGAGAGAGAGAGAGATGCGTCAGGACTAGATATGTTTGCGATAATCCGTACCATCCCTCATGTTAGACAAGACTGCACCCTCCTAATGCTTTAAGACTGCATGCCTTGAGTTATGTCCACCGTTCCTGCTCTCTCTCTCTCTCTCTCTCTCTCTCTCTCTCTCTCTCTCTCTAAAAGCAATAATCATGTCGGGAGAAGGTTTTTCTTTATTTATTTCTGCTCTAAAGGAAATATCACATTGTATTTCAGCCTAAGTCTATGTTTCTCCCTATGATTCTATGTCTGTGTTTGTCTTTCTTCTCTTGTGCGCAAAATATCTGAAAAATCTCAAGTTATCAACGAAATGCAACCATATTCTAGGAAGGCAAGAACTTTGAACCCAGACGCAATTGATTAGATTTCGAAGTTCATCCGGATATGTATACGAAATCAAGGCTCCATTTATAAAAGTCCACATTTTTTCGGAATTCGTATTTACGGAGAATCTTTGTCGTATATTGCAGTATACGGATATTTTCTTTTAAATGTTAATTTTAAACAATGTCGTTAGCAGTGGTGTGTGGTCTCTAAAATGCCTTGACCCTCATACATTTCTTATATTAAAGTGAGTAGGTAAAGTTTACTGAAGTCATCCATTCTCACGTAGACTGCAATGGCTGCATGTGTGATATCAATGCGTGAAGCGAACAAGAAAAACGACCCAATTAATTCTCGTGATCATGTCATTAAACACTGTCTGTTCAAACAAGCTATGTGGCTGCAACCCGCGCCCTTTCACTCCGCGACAATCAGTCACACGCAATAACTCCCACGGTGCAGGAAGGGCGAGATTAATTCACCCAGC
>NC_059270.1:11862944-11870444 GCF_017591435.1 Portunus trituberculatus
ATATGTATTATATCTAGAGTATGGTGCTTCATATGAGAATGGTAAGTTAATGACGACGCTCAGTGCTTTACATGGGCAAGCTGTGGAATACATAATTTTATAGGGTGGTGTGACAAACAGCAGCGAACGGCAAGGATCAGAGAAGACGGCGGTGAGTTACACAGAAGGATGACAATTGAGTTACATAAGGAGAGCAGCTTAGTTATTGATACAAGGAAGATGAGATAAGAAGGAAGGGTGGTAGGAGAGATAATCAGGAACAGCCTTTTATACGAAAGATAGTCCTTATTGTTTTATGTTCTTAAACGGGAAGAAAAGAACTAGAACAAACAATAAAAGACACCAAGTAAAAAGGGAAAGAAACGAGAGGAACTGAAAAATAAGTAGGCGTGCAAGGTAGCATGGCGAGAAGCAAAATGTATCTAGAGAAGAATTATGAAGGAAATCATGTTGTTGTGGAAAAGATTCGCTAAAGGTCCTGATATTCCCGTGAGGTCTGGCAAGGACATGTGTAAGCGAGGCACGGAGGTGGGCGGAGGAGGCAGCAGAGGCACGATAACTATTAGCCAGAAAGGATTTTAGTCAATAGTTGCTGGGCCATGGAGTCCAACGAAATAATCTATATGAGGGATAAATTAATCTATCAGAATAAGTAATAAAGGGGAAAAATGTGAGGAAAAGAAACACAGGGAAGAAACAAAAATAATCCGGACGAATGATTGAGCAAGAGAGAGAGAGAGAGAGAGAGAGAGAGAGAGAGAGAGAGAGAGAGAGAGAGAGAGAGAGAGAGAGAGAGAGAGAGAGAGAGAGAGAGAGAGAGAGAGAGAGAGAGAGAGAGAGAGAGAGAGAGAGAGAGAGAGAGAGAGAGAGAGAGAGAATGGGAGTTGACAGCCAATTTATAGGACAAACACAGCTAAATCAAGGGACTGACAGACTGGCTGGCGCAGAAGGTAACCAGGGAGGAGAGAAAATATTCGGTAGACACATTTTCATAACAAGATTGATAAAACAAGTACACATGATCAAAAATCTTCAACAACGGGAAGACTTACTAATATGCTGTGAAATCATCAACACCATTACAATCCCAGACGCGTTTGCTAACAACACATAGTAAAGAAATACCAAAAAAATATCTTACAGTAAAAGAAAAAAATATTCTAAAAAAAACCTGATAAATCATAAACCTATAGATTCCCATTAGAAGTATTTCAAAAAGCCACGAATATGATTAAGTTCTTAGATATGTTTTTGCCATTAATAGAGCAAAATCTATTAGAAACTATCACTGGAATCGTAATAACACCACTGAAAAGCTATGAACTCCACTATATCCTCTTAAAAAGGCACTAGATATAAGACCTCGAATCCCTTTCAAATGTGATCCATAGAATTAAGTGGCGTGATGCTATAGAAATGAATAAGATTAGTTCCGCTATTGCTGGTGTTCTGATTGGTCTGTATCTCCTTGGGAAAATAGTCCATTTATTGCTATCATGACTTGAGGCTATTCTGACCATTAAGCTGATTGTGAGGTGACAGTGATCAGTTATACTTACTTATTTGTTTGGCTGTATACTCACTGTCACCTTCAATCTCCCATCATCCTCTCTCTCTCTCTCTCTCTCTCTCTCTCTCTCTCCATGGAGCATGATAAAACACAAGATAATGGTAACGCATGCCATGATTTATTGAAAACTAAAAATAAATTATAACTAAGGAAAAAATGATGACGATAATGATAATAAAAATCATTAATGGTGATAATGATTATGATACTACTACTACTACTACTGCTACTACTACTACTACTACTACTACTACTACTACTACTACTACTACTATTACTACTGTTACTACTACAACTAGTACCACCACTACTTTTACTACTGCTACTACTGTTGCTGCTACTACTACTACTACTACTACTACTACTACTACTACTACTACTATTACTACTGCTATTACTACTACTACAGGTACTATTACTACTACTACTAGTACTACTACTACTACTACTACTAAAGATAATAATAATAAGAACAAAAACGAATAAAGAAAAAGAAGAAAAGATCAATATTAACAATAACAAACAACAAGAACCACAATAACAAAAAAAAAAAATGGAAGAGGAGGAGGAGGAGGAGGAGGAGGAGGAGGAGGAGGAGGAGGAGGAGGAGGAGGAGGAGGAGGAGGAGGAGGAGGAGGAGGAGGAGGAGGAGGAGGAGAGGAGGAGGAGGAGGAGGAGGAGGAGGAGGAGTAAAAGAAGGAGCAAGAAATTATTAGGACTCTTTGATGCTTGCAGGATATTAAACTCTGGTGATCCGTTCAAAGATGTAATTAGCAAATGGGCCCGAGTCCTCCCTGGCAGACCATTAAACTCCTCTTCCCCATCCCCCACTCCAACCCACACACACACACACACACACACACACACACACACACACACACACACACACACACACACACGGCGAGGCAAAAGGGCAAGCCTCTTAATGTCCCCTGTTCACCTAGCACCAAGTAGATACGGGATATAACTCGAGGGGTTGTGGCCTCGCTTTCCCGGTGTGTGGAGTGTGTTGTGGTCTCAGTCCTACACGAATATCTGTCTATGAGCTCTGAGCTCGCTCCGTAATGGGGAAGGCTGGCTGGGTGACCAGCAGACGACCGTGGTGAATTACACACACACACACACACACACACACACACACACACACACACACACACACACACACACACACACACACACACACACACACACAATCTATATAATAAAAAATTTGGAATGAGATTTGCTAGCAAATTATGAAAGTGAAAATGTTATAATATTTCACTTCAATAAAAGAATATTGCATATTTTTTAAGGCAACTTGACAAACCACTAAATAGACATAAAAATGAATATGATTTGCAATTCTTTCAAGATTTGATGAAAAACGTTTTTTTAGTAATTTCAATCAGCGTTATATTCTTTAATAATGACTGGATGATTATTTCTAAGACTCAATAAAGAAAAAAAATCCAAAGCTCTAAGGCGGCAGTTTTCCCTTGACTTTGTATATGTGTTGGAGATTGTTGGTTTTAAACTATCTTTTTTTTTGTATACCATGTGGGCTTTTCACGGGAATTTATGGGCTAAAGGGGATACTTTTTGTGGCATCTCCTATCTCAAAGCCCACCGCTAGGAAACCGTTGCCCCGAGTGAGGAAGCCCAAACTACACTCGGACCGTGGACAGGATTCGAATCCATGCGCTTGGAGACCCCTCGGACCCCAAAGCACGCATGGTTCCACTGTACCACGGCGGCCCAGGTTAATGTTTGTTCTTCATGTGCTTGCACGTATTCCTTCTCAGATTTACGTTAGTCTATGTTCCATCATGTGTGTGTGTGTGTGTGTGTGTGTGTGTGTGTGTGTGTGTGTGTGTGTGTGTGTGTGTGTGTGTGTGTGTGTGTGTGTGTGTGTGTGTTTCCTTACCTTATTGTTTGTATTAGTTCGTTTATTCTTTGTGCATGTCATCCTTCTTTCGCTCTATTCTTTTTCACTAATCTTGCCATTTTTTTCAATTTCTATATTATTTTCCTCCCAAACACCTATTACGTCATTTTCTTCTTTCATAAAGCACCTAGGTGATGAGAGAGAGAGAGAGAGAGAGAGAGAGAGAGAGAGAGAGAGAGAGAGAGAGAGAGAGAGAGAGAGAGAGAGAGAGAGAGAGAGAGAGAGAGAGAGAGAGAGAGAGTGCTCGTGACCAAGGTTTGGATGAAAGGGAGAGAGGGGGCGTGCGCTCCCTAATCAGGTGGTTGTCGCAAGAAATCAATCGTTCTATTATCGAAGCCTGGGAGATGGGAGTGGCTGCTTCCCCTGAACTACATAATCTGCAGCCACTTTGCTAAATATACAGTCACCTTCCTTCCCTACACCTTCACCTTATCTAGTAGCGGTAATGGTGGTGGTGGTGGTAGTAGCAATGCCAGTACATGTATCTTCTCATCGCCTTTATTACTTTTCCTCCCATTTTCTCCTCTTCAATACCCCGTCAGGTTATAAGCATGGTGTAATTTCCTCACGCCAACTTACAACTTTCCTGGCAGCTGGAAATCGCACGAGGAAAAGCGACATATTATTAGCAAGATGTGTAAGTAAAGGTAGAGGTGGAAGGGAAGTCCATCCATCATCAGCCATCCTGCATCAGACCCCTCCCTCCCTCCCATCCACCGTCCCTCCGTCCCTCCATCCCTCCCTCTCTTCACCTGTTGCTGTGGTCGCGTGCGAGGGCTGGAGCCGAACCAAGCACTCTCCCACATCCCAGCATTTATGGCCAATATTGCTGAGCCATGGAGGAGATTGGGAAATCGATGGATATTCAGACGTCAGGCTCATCCAGTGGACAGGGGTGAGCTGACCGAGTGAGTGTCTAAGTGTAATTTCTATTTCGTTTTCACCGCATGTTGCTCTACCTCTGTGTCCGCCTCGCTGTTCTTTTGATCGAAATGTTATTAAAGTTGTGACTGCCGCACTGGTGGGGAATGGAAAAAGAGAGAAGGGGAAGGGTTAGGTTTTAGTCTGCGTCAGGCGAGGCACGTGCCATTTCTTTCTTTCCGCGATTCTGGGCGGGCCCTGAGTGAAAAGGGTTGCGCCAGACGTGGTGCGCAGGGTTGAGGGTTACCGGCGGCGCGTTGGCGGAGATAAGCCAGGCAGAGGGTTTGTTTACATCGCCAGTGTGGAGCCCAGTGTCTGTGAAAGTTTACACACTCCTCCTTCGCCAGTCGTTCCTTCATCCTGCGAAAACTCAGCTGCATTTTCCTTCCGCAAGTGGACGAATCAGCCGAGGCCGGTACCGCACGACTGTCTCCGGTAAACTGTTAATCTTCACATCGAAGGAGAGAAAGATAGATAGATAGATAGATAGATAAATAGATAAATAGATAGATAGATAGATAGATAGACAGATAGATAGAGAGAGAGAGAGAGAGAGAGAGAGAGAGAGAGAGAGAGAGAGAGAGAGAGAGAGAGAGAGAGAGAGAGAGAGAGAGAGAGAGAGAGAGAGAGAGAGATACTATTTTTTTTTTAGCATTATTAGCCAAAAAATGTGTTAATAAGTAGTTATACCAGTGGCACACTGAGTGAGTTATTTTTTCCTGATAGTTACCATGTGGCAGAATACGTCACGAACACATTTAAGCCCTGTGTGGCAGCGTTGTTTGGGTTATATAGAAAGTACTCGACATGAACTCTATCCGAAACATATCATAGTCGTAATGATTAAATCTTTGATAATTAATCTAAAAAATGACCAAAGAAGAAACAAAAACTATTAATAAAACTAAAAACAGTTGTCATACTAGCAATAAACTTATTACAATCAACTATTATCAATCAAATGGGTTCTAAATCTTTTTTGTTCTTTATGTTTCTACCATACTTTTTTTCATCGTATATTCAGAGTAGAGCAAAATCACTTCAGAAATTTCTTTCATGGACTTACAGCAATGCAGATGTAGAGAAGGAGGAAGAAAAGGAGGAGGAACAAGGATACTTCATTAGGAAAAGAAGGAAGGTCAGGAGGACGGAGGGAGGGATGGAGGAGAGAGGAGGAATCACAGGTGATGAGGGAATGAAGAAGAAGAGGCTTATATGGGAAGACGGAGAAGTGAAGCGAGTTTAAGCCAAATTGGATTTCACTCGGAAATCAAGGAGAGAGAGAGAGAGAGAGAGAGAGAGAGAGAGAGAGAGAGAGAGAGAGAGAGAGAGAGAGAGAGAGAGAGAGAGAGAGAGAGAGAGAGAGAGAGAGAGAGATGCACACACTCTCTCTCTCTCTCTCTCTCTCTCTCACACACACACACATAAGGGAGACGAAGATAAACACACAAACACATTTACATAATATTAATCGTTAATAGGACACATACATACACACACACACACACACACACACACACACACACACACACACACACACACACACACACACACACACACACACACACGGCGGGTGGTCGTGTTTTTTTAATCATAATCCTTCTTCCCTGGCCAAGGAGTGACTGTCTTTCGTCATCACATCATTGCCAATACTTGCAGCATGCCTGACTAATAAGCACAGATAAACATCCATCTGGGAAATCTGAACGTAACATCAATTGCACATTACAATGTTTTAATTTAATTCTTTCTTTCGTTAAGGAATTTTCTTGTAATAAATGTGAAAAATACATTCTTAATATGTTTAGATTAGGCAAAAGAGTGAATTATGATGGTGAGAAAATATGATGAAGGATGAAATCTTTATTTCTCTAACGATAGTCAGTCTTCCCAAGAAGAAATAATTTTTTTCGAAGAAAATTTCCCATCGAAATATCATAGAAATAGCGACATTTTTCTTTATTCTCCTGCTTTATCACCTCCATAATCCATTCAGTAGTCATCATATTCATGCACCAATAACAAAGAAAAAAAAAACTTGTTTTCTTATCAGTCTCTGAAATTGAAGGCAAAACCTTTAGAAAGCTAATTATTACCCCCAATAATGAAGGGGAGGAGGTGGACTAGTTTCAGTAAGTCTGTATTTGTTGAGAGTTATATATTCGTATCTACGGCAAGACAAGTACTGTAAATAATTTTACGATATAAAGGTAAAGCAATATAATGCTTTCAGTGCTTTAGGGTGTCCTCAAATATTATGAAGTGGTGTAGCTCATGTTGGAAGCTTGATTGGTATGGACGTCACTGATGGCTAAAGGAATGATCAAGTAGAGAGTACCTTCATCTGCCAGTAGTTTTATTTTTATTCGATAAATCAACTCGTAACTTAAATGAAGTAACAAGTGTCATAGCCTTAGTATCAGATAAAGGTTTATTACTTTAAAATATATAACACTTAATAAAATAGTTACATTCCAGTGAGATGAACAATTAACACAATCCAGTTTGCTCGCAGTTCTTCCACATGTATGTCGAGCTACGAAGGAATTAGTAGTCCTGATAAATCGTGAACGGACTCTTTCTTCAATGCAAGCCAGACAAGATGAAAGATATGAGTAAGATATTCTGTAAGTAACATCACATGTGTTTCTTACATTTTGTTATCAAAGATTCTGTTCCCCGCTCATTAATTGATGTTGTAATGTGCGCAGGAAGGTGCTGAGAGGTTTCAGGCATATCTTACTAAAGTTAATTTACACATTCATCATGGCTCATTTCGTAAGACATTGCTTCTGGGATAAAAACATTCTGGTAAAAAAGAAAGCAAGGGAGATAGAAAAAACAAAATAAAGAAAGAAAATAAAGAAAAGAAGAGAGAATGAAGAATAAAAGGTTGAAAAAAAAAGTTGGCCAGTGGTTGATGTGAGAGATCCTATGAATGACAGTCTCCAGTGGAAACTGTTTGCAGGGCTGAGTGCGAGAGTCACACATGGCCTCAATTCCTATCTTAAAAGCTCTCGGAGGAATTACAGTCAAAATATACTCAACGAATGGATTCTAAGGGTTAACTGTCAAGGATAAT
>NC_059270.1:11877944-11882944 GCF_017591435.1 Portunus trituberculatus
TATGTTTTTTTTTCTGTTGTAGTTTAGGTGTGATTAAGAAATATTGTTTTGAAACATATGTATGAGTAAAGGTGTGTTTGTTAAGTGTGTGTGTGTGTGTGTGTGTGTGTGTGTGTGTGTGTGTGTGTGTGTGTGTGTGTGTGTGTGTGTGTGTGTGTGTGTGTGTGTGTGTGTGTGTGTGTGTGTGTGTGTGTGTGTGTGTGTGTGTGTGTGTACGTGCGAACAATGCTATGAATTTGTGATTTTGTTTTGTGTTTGAAACCTTCATATTTTCAAAAAAAATTGATAATATACAATTTCTCTCTCTCTCTCTCTCTCTCTCTCTCTCTCTCTCTCTCTCTCTCTCTCTCTCTCAACAAGCCAAACACTCGTACGTGTGCCTCCCTTTTAAAATATAATTGAATTGTTTTTTTCTATCCTGTGCTCAAACGAACACGTCAACATACACTGAAACAAACACACACAATCCAGCCCACCAGTGATACACACACATTGACATTCCTGGAAGTAATAATAACTTCCAAAATTCTGACTCAAAATTCAGTTACTATTGAACAAATACATATAAATACTGATACTGAAAGAATGTTAACAAATATATACACTTTTTCATTATCCAACATTCAGGAATAGAATAGGATCATGCACACCTTAAGTGACGGCGGCGTCGGCGGCGGCAACGGTGGTGGTGGTGGTGGTGGTGGTGGTGGTGGTGGTGTTATTGGATGTGTTGTTGTTGTATGAGTAATAAGATAATGAAATGTGTCATGAACCTGAATGATTATAATGAATACAACGGAAAAGCAATTATTTGATATGTCCGCTGCACTGTTCCTCCCTCTACCAAACCCTCCCTCAACACACACAAAGCCCCAGCATCCTAGCATCCATCACCTTCCCACACACGATTATACTAACTAAATATATCCATTGTATATCGTATACTTGCTAAAGGTTTTCCATATTTAATGAGTCCATTAACGCCGGCACCTAATCTCGTTGTAGCGGCTCATTAAATATATCAACCATCCAGTAAGTGTTTCCGTTTTAACTCTGACATAACTCGCAAAACTAAACTGGCTTTGGGTATCCGTTTATACAAAAAATAATCTTGCCATAATAATATCTAACATTATACTTAATCAAATATTCAAATGGTTAGTTTCTTCTCTCCTTTGATCTAGAATACTGATAGGAAAAATGTCCTGTTTTGCACTCCATAGGAGAGTTGATGAAATATGTGAACTTCGATTCATTATTTATGGAATGCCACCCTAATCAATCATATACTATTTTTCATCGTTCTTTACAGGACAAAACACATGCAAACGTATCTTTTTCTGATATATACAAAAGGTGACCCTAAACCTCTCTAAGTCTGAGTCTGTCTTATCCCCTTTGAGGTCCCCCAGCAGGAGGCCCGCGCAACCCCGGAAGTCCCGCCCAGTATGGAAACACAACAGTCGCTCCACCAGCCTCAATACGTTCCCTTCTGTGCTAAGGCGTCGCTCCAAAAGGCCTGAAGATACAACGATACCCAGGTAGTATTCTGTGGTGGCACTCATTGACTTATCTAATGACGCACTGACTTCAGCACGCGGGTACACGCCTCCGTCCCTCACTAAGAGGGGAAATGTACATACACAGGGAAATGTAAAGAAACATGCGTCACAGTGAAACTGTCTTTTCGAGGTCACCCAGAAAAATATAACAATTGAAAAGTTTAGTAATATACAAGTGGACTTTTAAAAGTTTGCTACCAAATGATAATAAAAGAAGAGATTGCTGAGTAGCTGGTTGCTGGTATGGGGCAATGCACTTCACATACTCTAGTTGGCTCATTATTTATTTTTTTTTTCAATGTGATAAAAAGTCTCCAGCCTTTTAGATATGTTTCACTGCTGTTTTAGTCAAACAAGGGGATGGGTGTTTCCAGCATCAAGGAAAGGTAAACGCAATATGTGTTACAGCCAGGACAAGGTGTGAATCACCATCTGTCTCCAAGTGTATCATGCAGAACACCATTAAGCAGCACACTGAATGTATATGTAGAAAGGAAAACGTCTGTTGCTTCAATCAAAAGCAAGAACAATTTCGTAGGAGAAGCTGCGGTGCCTGATGCACCTTTGTGAGCCACCTAGGCGGAACAACAGCGACAAGCACCAGACAAGCAACGCCAATCGTACCCAAAGGAGGGAACGTCACCTGCACCTGGGCTGCGGGCCAAACGGCTTCCTTGCTCTCGGTCCCCGAATACCAATCCCTCACCCGCCTCTTGCACACAGCACGCAAGTGAGCGTTGAGTAGGATTTGGTCAACAATTTTTATGTCAGAAAAGTTGTCCAAGTTTTGGTGCATTGTAGTGTATCACTGGACACATCTGTGTTCAGCAACTGCACCAACAAGATCAGAATTGCACATCATTTTGGCACATTTCTGTATGAACATTTTAGTAAACACTGATGAAATTGATCAAAATAGACCACTTTAGTCCACCATTAATGACTCATACTAGATACCAATGAAAATTATCCTTTCAGTTTGGATACGATTAAAAAAAAAAGTAATTCGTCTTTAAAAGAGTTCAGCAACTCGGTGAATAATGAACATCAATAGACCAAATCAGGATGGGAGTGCAGTACTTTGTATGGATGGTTTGCTCTCTGAAGGAAGTAAAGGAAGGTATGGGGGGCTACGGGAACTTTAATGAAAAAACGGGATGCGTATCTTTTAAACCTTTTTGTAAACTTATTTTTTCTGGAAAGGATCTGAGGGACTTCAAAGATCTGAAGCAACTCCTAATCACTCCCCTGGCGCTGTCACCTTGATGGAGGGTAAAGATTCATGAGCTGCTGGTTTCCTTCATGTTGGTGTACGTCTTCTTCTCTCTCTCTCTCTCTCTGAAAGGACCTTCTTGACTCACCTCTCCCTTGTTACAGGGTGTGCATCAAGAGCCCCGACAAGTCCCCCAGGGTGCCGCGTCCCTCTGGTGAGTACACAAACTTTCTTTTTTCCCCGCACGGTCATCAAGGTTCTGTATGGAGAGCGAACATTTACTTTACTTACACTGAAAATAAATAACTAGTTGGGAGAAACGTAATCAAAACAAAACAAAAACAAAAACAAATGAAAGAATGACGGGAAAGTTTCACTGTCCTACTTTTAAAGATATTTTATGATTATACACAAAGAGAAGTGAGTGAATAGCAGTATGAAGGAGACATTGCCGGAGAAAGGTAACTTGTAGTACAGTGTTAGGGAGAAGCAAGAAAGTATCGATAAAATAAAAGAAAAAGAGTAACCATACACGCAATATAAAATGCTGACTTAAGAATTTATGATGACTAACTAACAAACTAACTGACTGACAAAATAAATAAAAAAACACAAAAGAGAGAGAAGAGTAACAGAGACGACGAAGCAGAGGAAAGATAGGAAAGACTGCTTAGGACAAGGAATAAACCGTTAGAGGATCAAGGAATGGTTGGGAGTAATTACGCTAAGACATGACGTAGAAATAAGAAACGAAAACGATAAGAAAAGCAATCACGAATGAGACAGCAATTCACTTATGAAGGGAGGAATGCCAGAGCTCAGTGAGGGAAAAAAGAGTTGTCGAGGGGAAGAAAAAGATAAAGAAAAGGAATAATGTTTCGTCGGTTTTTATTTATCTATTTCGCCTTAATATTCTTCTAGTCTTTTTTCTTCATTTTTCTTTTCATTTTATTCACCTTTGGGTCGTATATTACCAGTGATCATGAAGGGAACTGAATGAGGAAGGAATAAAATGTTACAGCTGCAAACGAAGAGCGAAAAAGAAAACACTGAAACCAAATAAGAAAAAGAAATGTAGGAACTATTTAAACTTCAGAAGATATAGAATAATGTCCTACAACTTCTACTATGCAATCTATTTAACATGTAACTTTAATTCCTTTTTCTTGTTCAATGAGAAGTATTTCTATGCACACTTTCAAATTGCGAGATTCCTTTGCAAGAACGTAGGACGAGTAATAATGTGCGTTTATCCATTATTGTGATTTTGTTGCGCTGGTCTGAGGTGTTCATTTGCACTTCTCAAAATTTAATAATGTACTACTGAGGTTTTTTGAAGAGATGTGTAGGCCTATAGTAAATGTTATTCATCCACAGGAAAATATTCATTCTTGTCATAGGTACTTTCTCTCTCTCTCTCTCTCTCTCTCTCTCTCTCTCTCTCTCTCTCTCTCTCTCTCTCTCTCTCTCTCTCTCTTTCAAAATTATTCATAAGATGGAAAAATAATTAGCTTATCGTGAACTTACGTGTGTTGAGCAAGACCGTGATTCTACTAAAAGAGTTCAAGAAATAAATAATAATATTCTGGATTGTGAAAGTCAAGGTTCTATTTGGTATTATATATTATTTACGTTACCCTTCAACCTTATACTCTTCTTGACAGCAAATTAACACTGCAAAAGAAAATGTGAGTAGCAGAGACTAACTTAATCTAAGCTATTTATCTTTGACACATTAATATCTTTTAAGAATAACCCCATGCATCTCTAACATTCTCACATCTACGAGACGAAAAAAAAAGAAAAGAAAATAAATAAATAAATAAAGGTTAAGAAAAATCAATATGATGTACTTAAAAAATAATCGTTTCATAACATTATCGACAACTCAAATCCGGAAAGGGAAGATTTAGTTGAAGCAATCTTTACTGCAATATTCCGACACCATCATATCACAGTATCAGGACAAAACGCCGCACTTCTTTGCATTCTCCCATCTATGAAAATATATATATAAAAAAAAAAAAAAAAATAGAACACTACAATGGATAATGAATGTTAGGAGAAACGTGTATCTAAACCTTAGCTGAAGTTGTTTATTTTCGATACCAATACATTTTTAATCCAAAAAACAACGCGCGCCATTGCACTCTCACGCATGCAGAAACAATAAAATCTCTTTGAAACTTCTTTTTACGTGACCACAATACCGCAATGAAAAATAC
>NC_059270.1:11887944-11907944 GCF_017591435.1 Portunus trituberculatus
AAAAGAATGAAAAGAGAAGAAGAATGGAAGTTATGGGAGGGAAGAAAGGAAATATAAAAAGAGTAGAAAGAGGAATAGAAAAAAGCAAGAGAACTGCAGTAAGGAGAGAGGAAGAGACAAGGCAGGAAGAGAAGCAAAAGAAGCGTACGAGTGAGAAAAGACAAGAAAATAAGATTAGAAATAGGAAGAGCAAGAGATACAGGAAGAAAAAAACAGGAAAGAGTAGTAGTAGGAAGAGGAACAAGGTGGGATAAGGAGGAGGAGGAGGAGGAGGAGGAGGAGGAGGAGGAGGAGGAGGAGGAGGAGGAGGAGGAGGAGTAGGAGGAAGAGGAGGAGGAGGCTGCGTGATGTCGTGTCTCGCTGCTACAGTGCCTCTGATTAAGCCTCTTCTCTTTATATTTAGCTGTTCGTCAGGGGGGGCCGGAAAATGATCAATTCATATCGATATTTCTTCCTATACCATCCTGCCTGCGGGGGACACGGCTTCCACTGAGCTCCCTGGGTCAAACACACACACACACACACACACACACACACACACACACACACACACACACACACACACACACACACACACACACACACACTATTGTGCGAGCCTTAAATAAGTAAGTTAATAAGTGTATTCTTGGTTAAGTTAGATCCATAGTTAGGTTAAGCATTTCATTTCATTGTTTTAATGTCCCTCCCCCCGTACATTTTCAGTGTAATTTTTTTTACATTGCCAAATTAATAAACCGTATATCATTATTATTATTATTATTATTATTATTATTATTATTACACACACACACACACACACACACACACACACACACACACACACACACACACACACACACACGATGTCCCAGCTTCTTTTCCTATCCGTGTCATGCATTTTCTATTTATGGTCTGTTACCTGAGTCCTCCCAGAGCTCAACCCAGATTGGAAGGTGGAAGAAAGTAGAAGGAGGAGGAGGAGGAGGAGGAGGAGGAGGAGGAGGAGGAGGAGGAGGAGAATACAAGGAATACAGAGAAGGAGGAGGAGGAGGAGGAGGAGGAGGAGGAGGAGGAGGAGGAGGTGAAGGAGATGAAGCCAGAGGGTAGAGGGTGTAATGGTGATGAAGGTCAGGATCTTAATTTTCCTTATTAATGTCACTCTCTCTCTCTCTCTCTCTCTCTCTCTCTCTCTCTCTCTCTCTCTCTCTCTCTCTCTCTCTCTCTCTGTGTGAAGTCGTAGTTGTCTTCTCATTCATCCATTATTTTCTCCCCTCTTCCTCTTCCTTCTCTTTGTTCTCTCACTTTATCTTTCCTCGTCTAAACCATCGTGGATTTGTCTGCCTCACTACCTGCATTCTTAGCACATAAACTCATTGCTTTCATTCATCGTCCATCCTCTCTCTCTTTCTTTTTCACCCCATACGCCAATAAACTCATGACATTTTTCTCTCGTAATCAACAGTTTTACCTCTTCATGTTACCCACCTACACATACTCTAATTACCTTCCTTCAAGTATCTTCTCTTCCTCCATTTCACCACTTCCTCCTCCTCCTCCTCCTCCTCCTCCTCCTCCTCCTCCTCCTCCTCCTCCTTTCGTGCAAACGTAATAGGAGTGCATAGAAGGGATGACGAAAAAAGGAGGTATAAATAACTGTAGAGAACGCAAACGAAGATGGACAGTGAGAGAAAAGAGATGGAAAAAGGTAGGAATATTAGTTTGATTAGAAGAAGGAAGTGAGAGAAGAGTGAGAAAAAAAATAAAATAAAAGACGTGAAAGACGAAAAATGCGAGACAAAAAGAGAGAAATGAGGGATAGGTTAGGAAAGGAGGAGGAGGAGCAGAGGCAAAGAAGGAAGAGAAAAGAGAAGAGAATGAAAAGAGGAGGATGAAGAGGGCAAGGAGGAAGAATAGAGAGCAGATGGACGGCAAGAAAGAGATAGAGATAGAGAGAGAGAGAGAGAGAGAGAGAGAGAGAGAGAGAGAGAGAGAGAGAGAGAGAGAGAGAGAGAGAGAGAGAGAGAGAGAGAGAGAGAGAGAGAGAGAGAGAGAGAGAGAGAGAGAGAGAGAGAAAGGGAGAGAGGAGGGAGGGAACATGTGGAGTGGAAGTGGGATCGGTGGGGAGGGGGTGGAGAGAAGGGTGATGTAATTGGTGAGGAGTAATTAACTAATATTAAGGTCATCACGAACGATCAATCCAAGCTTCGATGGGTCTCCGCGCTGCGCCTCTCCCTCTCATTCCTATATCGAATATTTGCTGCAGGCACGGCACACTTCCCACCAAGGTCAGGTCGCCAGGGTCACTGAGAGGTCACAGGGTGGGTGGTGTAGGAAGAGAAGGATGAGGAACATGCAGGCGGATGACGATGACGAATTAAAGGAGAAAGGGAGAAATGAAAAGAAGGATTAGAGACAAATAGGGAGAAGGAGGAGGAGAATGAGGGAAAAGGAAGAGGATATCGTGAAGGAAAGGAAACAAAAAAAAACAAGAGAAAAAATAAGGGGAATGGAAAAAATTATACTAAAAGGAAGAGAAAGGGAAGAGAAGGAAATGAGGATGGAATGAAGAGGAGAACAGTAACGATGAAGAAATACATAAAAAAGAGAATGAATGGAGAGAAAGAAATCAACAGAGTAGTGAGAAAGATGAGAACGAGAATGAGAAGAGAATGAAGAGGAGGATAAGGGGTAGAGAGAGAGAGAGAGAGAGAGAGAGAGAGAGAGAGAGAGAGAGAGAGAGAGAGAGAGAGAGAGAGAGAGAGAGAGAGAGAGAGAGAGAGAGAGAGAGAGAGAGAGAGAGAGAGAGAGAGAGAGAGAGAGAGAGAGAGAGAGAGAGAGAGAGAGAGAGATATACCAAAGGAGGAGGAGGAGGAGGAGGAGGAGGAGGAGGAGGAGGAGGAGGAGGAGGTTGTACATATATGAGAGCCGATTTCAAGATAATGAAGACGGGGATTGACGATGCTGACCCAGATATAATTTTTTAACTCAAATACAACCAAGTAATTTATCAAGCAAATATTTTAATGAAAATAATTTCAATCCAGAATTTGAAGAATAAAGTGAATGTCAACTCTCCTCTTTATCACACTTCAATATTCGTAGTGTACCAAAAATTCTAAAAATGAACTTTGATGTTATTTGCCTCACAGCGACATGGATAAACGAAGCAACTATCAATCTTTATAACACGGAAGGATGCATACAGATCGAGGGGTCTATACAAAAAGAGAGGCTAAGTGAAGGTGTTTCGTTATATGTTAAGGAAGACATATTGCTTAATGATAGAGATGACTTAGCAATTAGTAATAACAACATTGAATCATTTTTTAAAGAACTGAAGAGTTCAGAATTGCAATGTAGAAAACCAATAATCGGAGTTGTTTATAAACCTCCTGATGCACCAATTGATCCTTTTCTGGACTCCTATTAATGAAATTTTAGATATTGTGAATAAGGAACAAAAGGAGACATATATCATGGGAGACTTTGATTTAGATTTGCCTCGAGATAAAAGTCATCTCCAAACATCAAACTTCATAATTTGGTAAGCTTCTCCTTTCTACCATTCATAAATAAACCGACAAGAATCACTAGTACTTCAGCCACACTTATTGACAATATATCTTTTAATAATGGTCATAGAAATAGTTTTGTTAATGTTATATAACATACAGATCACCTTCCTATATCTTGCATTAAGAAAACCTATAATGATAAAAATAACAAGACTATAACGAATGGAATTTCCAATGAGGCTAAGATAAACAAATTCATTAAAATTTATAATACAGTAAACTGGAATAATATCGCACATACTAATGATTCTTAGGAAGATTTCACTAGATTCCATAATGAGTTTTCTAAATGTTATGAGAGGCGTTCACAATAATTACAATGAACATTGGTTACAAACAAAGCAAACCATGGCTAACGTCGGTCATGAAAGAGCGAATAAAGAATAGAAATAAACTGTACAGACTACATTTAAAAAAAAATCATCTAAAGAAAACGTAAATAATCACAATCTATACAAAATAAACTTTCAAGAGATAAATTGCCAAGCTGAACGTAGCTATTACGAAGAACTGCTAAAAGACAACATAAGAAACATAAAATCTTGGAAAGTAATCAATGAACTTATCAACAAAAAGAAAAATCAATTCTTAGATCAAGTAAAATTACAGTGTATGATAAAACAAAAGAGAATCCTGAAACTATTGCTAAAGCTTTTCACAATAACTTTGTAAATATTGGGAAGAATATCAGTGATTCTGTATCTGTTTGTAATCGACATTATTCCTCATATTTACCAACATCAAACCAAAACTAACTTTTTCTGCAGCCTACAGACAAGCATAAGGTAGCTAATGTAATACAAAGTCTAAAGAGAAAGAGCGCAGGAGATGATGACATTACAGTTGATGTCATTAAGAAGACATATCCAGTTTACCTAAAGGCTCTGACACATGTCGTAAATCAGTCTTTTTTACAAGATGTATTTCTCCAGGAAATAAAAACTGCTAAAGTTATACCAATATTTAAAAGAAGTAACTGTACACTGATGAATAATTATCTGCCGGTTTTTATATTAAGCGTTTTCTTTAAAATATTGAAACAAATCATGAATAAAATGCTACAAGATTTTTTTTTAAAGTTACATAAACTTTTCTTTATATATCAATTGACTTTAGAGATGGACATGGAACTGACCTAGCTTTGATCACTACAGTTGACAAAATATCAAAAACATTGGATACAGGAGATTATGCTCTAGAGGTATTTCTTGACTTACGTAAAGTATTTGATATTGTTAACCATAACATTCTACTAAATACATTGGAAAGGTAAGGAAAAAGAGGTACAACGTAAGTATATGTATATATATATATATATATATATATATATATATATATATATATATATATATATATATATATATATATATATATATATATATATATATATATATATATATATATATATATATATCAATGTAGAAATTTGTAAAACGGTTTCACATGCACTGAGAGACATGTTTATCACAAGTGAGGACGTCTCTTACCTAACCAGACAGAGATAATCTTCGTCCGCCACAAAGCAGAAGAGCCGCGATACACAAAATATTTAGATTCAAAGCAACTCATGTATGGAATGGAATATGGCAGGGAAGGTAGATCATCATTGTTCTTTACCAACATACAAGTATAGATTATTTTGTTAATATGTAAATGTTACCAGGTAGGTTTGTTATAAATCAAAATGACTAGAGGTAGCATAACATTTTAAAATCATGTTAAGTAAATCAATCCTCAAACTCTAAATTGAGTAAACTGTACAGAGGAGGGCAAAAATATCATGAGGTATAAGTCTTCATTGTCAAGCAACAAAAGAAAAAATATATTTATGTAATGCATATCAATTCTATCTTGAAATGAAATGTGTATGCTTATGAAAAAAAGATAATTATTGAGTTGAATTAAAGGATAAGGGAGAGGAAGACAAAGATGTGGATGAGAAGGAGAAGGAAGAGAAGGATAATGAGGATGATGATGATGATGATGATGATGAGGAGGAGGAGGAGGAGGAGGAGGAGGAGGAGGAGGAAGAGAAGGGAGGCCTACAAATGAAGACGCGGATGTAGTCTAGGAGGAGATATGTCAAAGGTTGCTCAGAGGGAAAGGTCAAACATGACGGGAACGAAAAAATTAACAATATAGAAGGAAGGTTGGATGCAGATTATGGGGTAGGGGGAAGAAAAGGGGAAGGAGCAGGAGCAGGAGTAGGAGGAGCAGGAGGAAAGGGAGAAGGATAGAGAAAATAGGTCTGACCACAAACAAATATAACAGTAACAATAAACGCAACAAGAACAATAACAATAACAACAATCAACAACAACAGCACAACCACCACCAACAAGCAGGTGTAAGAAGTAATTGTAGAAGCAGCAACAACAACAACAACAAAGAGAGGAGGAGGAGGAGGAGGAGGAGGAGGAGGAGGAGGAGGAGGAGGAGGAGGAGCAAAAGATAGAGAAGGATGTCTTTCACGAAGGATTATAGAAAAGATCACAAATAAAACAAACTTGCTTGCCAGAGAGAGAGAGAGAGAGAGAGAGAGAGAGAGAGAGAGAGAGAGAGAGAGAGAGAGAGAGAGAGAGAGAGAGAGAGAGAGAGAGAGAGAAGAGAGCAGTGAAGGCTTCTCCCGATCGAGGTTTCCTTCTAAGTGAAATTACTCAAAAGTAATCGTCAGCTTAATTGAAAACTTATCATGAAATTTATGAGAAAAGTAAAAAACAAAAAAATTATATTCGGCTACTTGTGTTTGTCGTGGAGGAAGTGCTTGACAGATCAGTAATACATGGATGCTTAGTGTGTGTGTGTGTGTGTGTGTGTGTGTGTGTGTGTGTGTGTGTGTGTGTGTGTGTGTGTGTGTGTGTGTGTGTGTGTGTGTGTGTGTGTGTGTGTAGATTTAATGTCAAGAAATACACTTCGTAATCTGCTTGTTAGTGTCGCTTCTAATAGCGAGCTTTAAAAATAAGACTGCGTTAATCTATGGATGGTGATGATAGTTGGAAATGGTGAGCAAATCTTATATAGGAACTGCCACGTGAAGGGTTGATGATGGCTTCTTACTTCTTCTTGTTTCTTATGTACTGTTTTAGTGGAGACGTTGAGCGAGGGTAGGGTGGCATTACCTGAAGTTTACTGTGGAAGAAGCAATCAATCAGTCCTTATCCCCCTCTCGATCATGTGTGCAGGTGTACTTTTCTTCCTGGGACACCGCCAACCATTTACCTTTCCTGGTACAGTCGTTGCCAACATTCAAGTGGAAGTGTATGTGTCACGTTACGAGATTAACAACAAGTAAATTTCAGTGTCCTTATTCTGGAAGGCCCTGTGATCTCATCTGCACTATCTCCCTAAGTCCACAGAGATGACTTTTTGGGGCTTCACAGGCATCTTTTTTGTAGTTAATTATGCCATTTAAGTGAAAGTTTCTCTAGAATTATAGGAACAGAATGAAAACACTTATAACTATGATTGTAGATATTAAAATTATAAGAGCACACGGAAAGTCAATACAGCCTGATGGAATAGGTCAAGATAAGACGTTAAAGCAGTAGAAATGTGGATGTGGTGAACTACAGAGAGAAAATACACGCGACAGCCAAGATGCTTAGTGTACATAGCCCGTCACATGCTAAGAGTGCCGAAGTGGGTACCATCACCTTAAAACTATGAACCACTTTACAGACGCAATCAATAAAACAAGAATTATAAAGGAATAATGAGGAAAAAATGCGTATTTATTCAGATCCGAACTCTGTCTAACGAGAATTTGATTTGAAGTAATTATCAAGGAGTCTTTTCAAAATACGCATGTTTCACTTTTACAACCGGAGAGGGCCGCGCTTGAGAGGTCCACCGCCAATTCATAGATACACAACACATTGGCTTCACTATTTCCAAGGCGTCTCCCTGTTATTTTGAAGTCGTTGTTTCTTGTGATGTTTGTACGGTCAACACTGTCAAATGATGGTATGGTTGTATGTCAGAATTCTTTGAAGATAAAAGACGAGTATGAAGAGGTGGGAGAGGAAGAAGAGGAGGAGAAGGAAGAGGAGGAGGAGGAGGAGGAGGAGGAGGAGGAGGAGGAGGAGGAGGAGGAGGAGAAGAAGAAGAAGAAGAAGAAGAAGAAGAAGAAGAAGAAGAAGAAAAAGGAGGAGGAGGAGGAGGAGGAGGAGGTGGAAGAGGGGAAAGAGGAGGAGGAGCTGGAGGAGGAGGAGGAGGAGGAGGAAAAGAAGAAAATAAAAGTCCATGCCCATCTTTAGCAACAACAAAAGAAGGTGGTGAGAAAGTTCAAAAGGTGTCGGATGGATAACGGTTCTAGGGGAAAAAATAAATAAATGAAACAATACATTCACCAGCGATTGTAGCTCAGATAACGTTCCCTTTACTGAAGCTATCACTGAGCGCACCTGGCTGGTAAAAGAAAGGTGTAGAAACTGGGGGAAAAAAAAGATACGTGTTTTTTTGTTTTTGTGGAAAGAAGATAGAAATGCGATGAACTTTAGAAGAAAATATGTGCTATAGCTTTCTGGAGATGTGTATGATGCCTTTCTGGACTGATTGTTAATGCGAGGTGTGCCTTTCTTTGTTCTCTCGTCTTTTGGATTCACTGAAACTTAGCAGTGTAATCGCTCATGAACAATAGCCGAGTAACAAGCCACTCTCGATTTTATACCAAGTTAATTGTTTTCTCCAATACTAAGTCCACTGAAACGCAAAGAATTTTTCGAATGTCAGGTTTTGTACGAGAATCAACAACTAATCAGAGAAGTTCAGATTGAGAGAATAAATTACACAGCGAAAATGAACGCAAAGGGTTATTTGAATTCAGACTTCGACAATATCTATTAATGAGCGTTGCAAGTGGTGCCCTCTATGAGTACTTATGATCCGGATGACTGGCTGCGTGGAATGTACATGAATGGAATAGACTCAGTAAGTGGGCTATTAGTGTCGTCTCATTAGGCAGCCTTAAAATAAGATTAGGTACATTTATGAATGAGGATGGTAAGTGAAAAGTTGGTAGACATATTTTGTACAGGAACTCCTAAATGTGGGACTTACAGAAATACAAAGGTAAGCATCAGTAGTAGCTAATTATTAAGTAGATTAAGAAAACTTTCGTATACAGGAGAGCAAGACAATTTATAAAACATTAAGAACGTAAGAACACATAAGGAGATGGAGGAAGCAATTAGGCTTAAAGACGGCTGTTCCTATGTACGATATGCCATGTTTCCATACATTGGAAAATAAACGTTTTTATATAGAAATCCATCTTGATACACTCATTCATGTTTACCATTTTTAAAACGTATTTCAGTACGTATCCTCCAGTGTTACAGAACATGTTTCAGCACGGTCGAAGTTATGCTAGTAATGGTGTCGGTGATACATTGCATGAAATGATTTGTTTTGCATCTTTTTCTGATACTCTATGGCTTTTAAATCCTCCCA
Source organism: Portunus trituberculatus (assembly GCF_017591435.1). Taxonomy (NCBI): domain Eukaryota; kingdom Metazoa; phylum Arthropoda; class Malacostraca; order Decapoda; family Portunidae; genus Portunus; species Portunus trituberculatus. Next base: position 11,896,953 of record NC_059270.1, read on the forward strand.
AAAGTGAGGTAAGGTCTGGGGATCCGAGAGGCCACTCCAGAGGACTATATACGCCAACCATTTCAACTACCTGGGTACTGCTGATCTAACCACTAACGTGCATGAATACCAAAATGAGATGGAACTCCATCTTGCTGCAAGTAAACTGAAGAGTCACCATCCTCATATAGCAAGAATGGAAAAATCTCTTGCAACATTTTAAGTTATCTATCGGCATTAAGCTTTCCATCAACAAATAATTCTTATTAGGTTTTTACTTTTTGAAGGAATTGAAAGTAACAGTGTATCAGGGAAAGAATAAAAAAAAAAAATCTCAAACAACGTATTGCCAACGCCACTTTAAATCTAGCTCCACTGTGCTTCAACGTGTCCTTCAGCAATGGAAGACACGCAGTGAAATGTGTTATAACACAATAGCATCCATGTAGAGCATATCATATAAAAGCTTTATATAAAAGCGTATGTTTTCCTTATGTAAAGAAACTTGTGGAAAACTCAGTTTATATACGTTCGTTGCAATGATACTATTCCATAATTCTTTACGACAGGTATACGTACAAGTTACTTCAAGTCTAAAAGCATGCAGCGATTAAAAGTGATTCAATGCACAAAGAATACACACAATGCCATTTTCCCGTGCAAAAGCTATCATGGATTTCCTGTCGTTTCATTGTCGTCTGTTTGTGTGAGGGAGAAATGCGAGGAACATCATACGAGAGCAATACTGAGATTAAAACTGATGGCTGTGAGGACATGAATGGCGGGAGTGCGATGAGAGAGAGAGAGAGAGAGAGAGAGAGAGAGAGAGAGAGAGAGAGAGAGAGAGAGAGAGAGAGAGAGAGAGAGAGAGAGAGAGAGAGAGAGAGAGAGAGAGAGAGAGAGAGAGAGAGAGAGAGAGAGAGAGAGAGAGAGAGAGAGAGAGAGAGAGAGAGGTAAGATTAAACTATATTTGAAGTGGATTGAGAGGGGAACATATACGCAAGTTCGTGCACACACACACACTCTCTCTCTCTCTCTCTCTCTCTCTCTCTCTCTCTCTCTCTCTCTCTCTCTCTCTCAAGATACACATGAAAACATCCCTAAATCACTGGATCAATGAACGTCAGCTGCTCAGCGCGGACATGCTATACACACTAAGAAAGATTTTTTTTCTTTAGAACTTCTGATTGTCAGTTCTGGATGGCGGGTTGGAAGAGGATGGGACAGGAGAGTGAGAGAGAGCAAGACAGTGAGAGTAGCTGTTTTTTTTCTTATACTGATTAGCTAAGTACAATAAGCAGATCTCACTGTACGTATTAACTATCATCAGAGGTCCAGTGACGCGGATACTATCACCACAATGAAGGTAAAATAACATCACGGAAGTACGATTTGTAAAGAATGTTAATTGTGGTCACGCTGCTCTTAAGTGATGGAGGTAAGGAACACACAAACACAAACACACACACACACACACACACACACACACACACACACACACACACACACACACACACACACACACACTTAAATCACACATGGGAGGAAGAAACAAACAATAGGTAGACACAAAAGAAACAGTAACTAATCAGAGAGAGAGAGAGAGAGAGAGAGAGAGAGAGAGAGAGAGAGAGAGAGAGAGAGAGAGAGAGAGAGAGAGAGAGAGAGAGAGAGACAGTCAATAAATACGAGGGAGGAAGACACAAACAACAAGACCTGGTAACTTTTGGACGAACAAACTTTAAAATTCTACCCGTAAAGGAGGCTCAGGAAGTGAAGCCTATCACCGAGCGACAGGTCTGGGGCTTTGTGGTCGTGGGAGAATGTTTCCTGTACAAAATGAGAGAGAGAGAGAGAGAGAGAGAGAGAGAGAGAGAGAGAGAGAGAGAGAGAGAGAGAGAGAGAGAGAGAGAGAGAGAGAGAGAGAGAGAGAGAGAGAGAGAGAGAGAGAGAGAGAGAGAGAGAGAGAGTCTGGAAAACAGACAAACAGAAAGATTACTGTTCGCAACATAAGGTTAATTAAAACAAGCAGCAGCAGCAGCAGTAATAACAACAACAACAACACGAATAACAACAACAACAATAGCAGAAGCAGAAATGTAGGCAAAAAGACACAGAGACAGACAGACGAACAGACAAAGAGAGAGGCACTGAGACAAACGAATATACTTTTGTAAATATTCCAGCCTGTATCTTGAACTAGGTCTCTCATACATGGTACACTCAGCCCGATCATTCACACTTGTAGGCTCTCATATCCTGATTACCACCTTTGTCTGTATTCTATCAAGTGATAATTGAACACCGAGGCTTGCCCATCGTTAACCAAGGTCTTTATTCTTCAGTGCTTCTCTGTGGTAAAATTTGTGGAATCATTATTCTTTGCTTTTTCCATCTTTATGATTCTTTGGTACTAACTTGATGTTCCTTCTTGAAATCTTGTTATATGCTTCGCAAGGAATTGTGTAACTAGGCGAACTCATTTGATGTTGTATTCTTGTGGTTGGCTAATCTCTTGTACACAAACGCAAAAAAAAAAAGTTCTGATGAAACAGGACGCAGACAAGAGTAGAAGTTTTGTGGGCAATGTCAGTCTGCTTTTTCTTTTTCTGTATGTCCTGGCCTCTAGCGCCTGTAGGTAAATTAAAGAGTGTTGGAAGCGCTGTTAAGCTTCCACCCATTAGTGGTGCAGGCAATTTCATTCATAGTGATACCCTTATTAGAGCTCATATTACCACCCAAGCGTATCTTTGGTGTAATCACCTAGAACCTGGGTATCATGGTGACATGTAGGTAACTTTAAACCACTCGACAAATGGCAAAATATAAAGGCGATACGTGATGGGATTCGAACCTACCGTCTGCTCGATCCCACGCTCACCACCTTCTCCACTATGCCACCGCTCTTAATAATTACACGAACGAGGACCAGGCAAAACCAAGCTAATAATGAATAAAAACACAAGTGTATCATGTGAAAGTAATTAGTATTGTCAACTGACAGAGCAGGTGAAGTTTAGTAAGAAAATAAACATCCTGCCAGCTCCACTGGTTAAAACATGCCAAGACCTTGCAGGACAGTAAACATTTATGAGGAAAGAATGAGGGATAAAGAAAGAAGAAGTTAGCATGAGACTTTAATATGTGACGGGAAACTTGTGTGAAATCTCCCATGATCCACGAGGAGAGACTGGGTGTGATTTTTATTGGAGCTACTTTACTTAAAAGAAATACTTTGCATAGACATACTTTCAGATCCTCAAAAAGGCACCGTCAATGAATACTATGGCGGTGCAGTGGCTTGTGTTGGAGGAGACACTTCACCATACATCGTCCTTGTTCAAAATTCAACATACACAAATAGACTAGAACGGTTTACGGAGACAAGATGGAGGGAAGCGTCTTTCATGGTAACGTACAGTCCCGCTGCCTGGAAGACTCTGTGACCTGGAACAAAGACGACCCACCAAAGACCAAAGGATGTCAGTGAAGGTCAAAAGGCAACATTCCAGAATCAACAAGCCTGATAGGAATGATCCAAGACCGAAAGGCATCCGTTTCCAGCCGAACTCATAAATGAAATCAAGAAACCGGAGACTGGAGGAGATCTGAATGAAAAAAGAACCAGCGATAGTCAACTGTAATGGAGAAACAGAAATACGAATCCAACTTACAGTAAACACTTTCATCAATTTGTTATAAGTGCCCGGACATTGAAAGGTACCAGTTCACAGCCTTCATAAGAGTAAGCGGTCACGAATTAATAAGAAATCAGCGTCCCTCGGAGAGAAAAAAAAAACAACAACAACACACATAATCGCGCTCTAAAGGACAGTAGCTGATGACTTGAAGGAGAACCACTGGAAGCCATACTAATGAAGAAAAACCTCGAATGTAACCACAGCCAGTCTACCTTTCAGGGATGACTATATGACAACACGCAATACTAGACTTGCTAATATGCTTAAGTAGAAAAAGTACCACATACATCACCGCTTTATATTACCATCATCCAAGTCCTTCCATCAGATCTGCCTTAATATTTAGGAAAGTGCAACTGGGATTGGGTTAAACGATCCCTGCAAAATGTAATGTTTAATATGCAATGATCTTTCTCTCTCTCTCTCTCTCTCTCTCTCTCTCTCTCTCTCTCTCTCTCTCTCTCCCCTTCTGATTAGTAAATAGGTGTGATGAAAACTTTAAATTCACAACACACACACACACACACACACACACACACACACACACACACACACACACACACAGAGAGAGAGAGAGAGAGAGAGAGAGAGAGAGAGAGAGAGAGAGAGAGAGAGAGAGAGAGAGAGAGAGAGAGAGAGAGAGAGAGAGAGAGAGAGAGAGAGAAACGTGAGAGAGAAACGTGAGAGAACAACGAATATAATAAAAAGTGGAGCAAAAAGAAAAAAAATATCAAAGAAATAAAATAAAGGAAAACTTTCAATATAGAAAATAAAAGAAAAAACGGGAAAGAAAAGAGGAAAGGAACAAGTAGAGGCGACAAATACGCAAATGAGATGGTCTGCCTTACTGGCGCTAATGGAACACAGCGGCAAGGCAGTGAACGAGCTGGGTTAAGGGACCTGCTGCATGTGTACAGTAGAGGCTCCGCACACTTGCATCGTCTCCAGTTTCATGGGTGTGAGTGAGAGAGAGAGAGAGAGAGAGAGAGAGAGAGAGAGAGAGAGAGAGAGAGAGAGAGTGTGTGTGTGTGTGTGTGTGTGTGTGTGTGTGTGTGTGTGTGTGTGTGTGTGTGTGTGTGTGCTATCTTCCTAAGTACGCAATGCAATCATTGGTTCCAGTACTGTTACTACTATTGCTAATACTGGTGGTGGTGGTGGTGGTGGTGGTGGTGGTGGTGGTGGTGGTGGTGGTGGTGGTGGTGGTGGTGGTGGTGGTGGTGGTGGTGGTGGTGGTGGTGGTGCTGCTGCTGCTGCTACTACTACTACTACTACTACTACTACTACTACTACTACTACTACTACTACTACTACTACTAGTTACTAGTTACTAGTATTAAATATATTTAAGTCTCTTATTCTTATTTTTCTCGAATATGTTTCCTCTTTACTTGATGTGCAATCGAGAATGAAACCAATTTTTTGCATTTCAAGGGACGTAACAATTATTTTCTATTATTTTTTCTATATCGTCATGGTAAGAATAACAGTTAACAATAGATATATGATAAACTAACATGTGTCTCTTTATGGTGAGAGAAATATCTTGAAAACCTTTTTGTTTTCTTATTTTGGATGGACACCGGCAATATCAACAAAACTGACAATGAAAAAGACCCACTGAAGTTCCAGGTCCACAGAGACAAAAGCATTAGCCAGTCAGATGACAACTTAAGTGTAGTAGTTATGTAATATACTAACATCTGTCACTCCAGTCTGTATCCAGATTTATAGATTTCCACGGGGAGCTGTTCCCTATCCGTGGTTCTTATCTGATTTAGCTCAATACCTCTCCCGTCACACGAGAAGGAAACATTCAAGTATAGCACACTTTATGTCATTCCCGCAACAGGGGTTTTAGGGCTAAACCATCTAAACTAACCCCTCTACTTAGATTGTAACTTATTCCCAGCTTCTAGTCTATCCTCAGCATCCAGCTAAGGGCCATATTCTGAAACTCCTCAGCACTGCACCTCAACTATATTCAAAAGACTGCAGTTGTCGTTGTACGGTTTTTATGGATATTTTTACGGTTCTAGTGGAAGATTAATAAGACAATAAGATTTCTTCCTTTTAACAAAAAAAAAAAAAAAAAAACATTCTTGAAAACGCGACTAATAATCTGTGTCTTTTGAAAAAGGTAGTGTTGAGAGAGCAAGAAGTTTCAGTATACTGGCTTTATCATCACGCATAAGTTATCCAGTCTCTCTCATCTATCCTTAGCCTCCTTTAACTCATTTTCAAAGCTTATCTGGCCCTTCACTTTCCTCTCGATCGTTCTCATGCACGATACAACGTCATAGCTCCATCGTCCTCCCTTTTGTCCTCAATGGTCGGCCAGACTGATCACGCTACTTCTTTGTTAATAAGTATAGCACGGATAAGTCAGAGAGCTTATCTGACGCTCACTTAATTATCCCACGCGATCTATCGTTAATAGTTTTAACCTTCACGATGCAATTGATTATCATTTCAAGTCCCTGAATATTGACCTAAATTCGGCTTTCACAATGAAATATTCCCTTTCGATCTATTACTTAATAAAAGATTAATATTGTAAATTCTTCAATGTCCCGTCACGTGAAGGAAGAATGAACTTAAATTATGGAATACATGCCGAACACTGTGTTCAAGTCACGCTCGTAAGTAAATCATATATTAAGAAGAAATATTCGTAGAAAATCTCGCAGTTATCACAATAGGTTTATCTTGTTCTCTTTCAGCATTCCTGAGCATAATTCATTATCAACAAAAATGAATTTTCTTCATATAAATATAACTAGCACTCCTTGATCTAGTATCTTTTTATTTCTTCCTTTTAAGTTCAGTATCACTTAATCCTGCTTTTGCAATGCATGAATTCACACAGTCAGTGAAGTAATCCACTTTTTTCACTTGATCGTTTAATGACCTAATAACTCTCACTTTTCATTCCTCAGCGTGTCATCGTGTCTTTTATATATTCATCATCAAATTTATTGTTATGACGATCTTTACTGTTAACACTCTGGACAATGCAAATAAGACAGACTTGTAAAAGAAGAAAAGATTTATTTTTGTGTTTTCACTGCTCAAGAACTACTTAAGAGACTGTACGACAAAGAAAAGTACATGTCTTAATAAGCTGTTAGTGCTCATAGGGAAAATTTTGTCTGGCAGTGACTTGTTTAACACATTGTTACATAACCTCTAACACTTCAGACTCATTATACTCACTCATACTTCCTCTTTTCAAATATCTTTAGGCATCCACCTCACTTACCTTTGTGATATTGCATTTATTTTGCACGACATTACCAACCTAACAGACCGCCACTTGCCGTATGACCTCTAGCTCTTGTGACTCATTAAACTCACTCATACTACCTTCTAGAATATCGGTAGGCATTCCGAGGCAGCTGTCACTGGCGAAGGGATACACACTCCTCGATAACACAACAGGCTTTCCGAAGATCTGTAAATTCATTAATTCACCTATCGAGAACTGCAACAATGGGCTTATGAAAATTGTTATGCTACTTTTATTTCCTTGTTGTTATTGTTGTTGTTGTTGTTGTGGTTGAAGAAGTAGTAGTAGTAGTAGTAGTAGTAGTAGTAGTAGTAGTAGTAGTAGTAGTAGTAGTAGTAGTAGTAGTAGTAGTAGTAGTAGTAGTAGTAGTAGTATTTGTTGTTGTTGTTGTTGTTGTTGTTGTTGTTGTTGTTGTTCTTGTTTGATGATTAATAGCAACATCAGACACAACAACAACAACAACAACAACAACAACAACAACAATAAAGTACAACAACAGTTACTACTACTAATACTGTCGGTTTTTAAGTAATAAGGGCACCAGTAAGGGCAACAAGAATTGCTATGAAAAAAAAAGGCCCACTAAGATGCTGGGTCCCTACAGAGTCGAAAGCGTCACCCAAAAATAGATGATAAGTGTCTTGAAACCTCCCTTTTGAAAGAGTTAAAATCAGAGGAAAGTGAAAATATAAAAAACATGCAGGAAGCTCCATAATTCACCAGGAAAAAAATGAATGATTGGGATGCTGGTTAACTCTTTTATTAGGGGAGTGAACAAAACAGGTGTGAGATAATGAAGAACATCTTGAACATCGAGGTCGAAGGAGGAAGGAAGGAAGACAGTCAGAAAGATCAGAAAACCCCCAGTTGATAGATACGTTAATAGATGGAGTTGGAAGAGTTTGACTAGGCAAGGTGCAAACACAGAGACTTCGGAGAAAAATAAATGGGGGCTTTATCTGGTCCATTAACGTCCCGAAGTTTTACGCTGGCTAGGACATGGAAAACATCATTGCGAAAGATTTGAATAGGTAGCATGAAATATTCAGAGGATAGAAGAAAGAAAGAAACAAACCATGAATCATCTTAAGTAGATTTTACTAAAGGTTTGAGTTTACACCTAGCCTTGTCAAACTCTTTCAACTCTCTTGCTCTCTGGTTTTGTCTGACGCTTTTGACTGTATGAAACCAGCATTTCATTGAGTTTTTCTTTTAATGTAAGTCTTGTTGCCCTTTCCGATACATATAAAAGTACACGGAGGCAGAGTTTTTGAAAACAAAAGGAGAGAGACCTCATCAGTTTCATAAGTCTTAGTGGTTTTAGGCCAGCCAGGACATGGAAAACCACAGTGCAAAGGATTGCAATAGGTACCATATAATAGTCAAAGAATGGTGAAGAAGGAGGAACTAACCCCGAATCTTTCAGCCACTGCAACTACTACTGGTACTACTATTGACTACCACCACTACTACTACTATTGACTACCACCACTACTACTACTACTACTACTACTACTACTACTACTACTACTACTACTGACAATAATAATATTATCTCTAGCAAAATTATTTCTATCCTAAAACTTTTCCTTTGAGTAATACAATTACAATCACCACCACCACCACCACCACCACCACTCATCATCGCCCTCAGGCTTGTGGTCATGATTCCCGTGCTGGTGGGTCTCCTTGCCTCCCTTTAAAGAGCACAACACGCGGTAAGGCAGTGAAGTTCTTCTTTAAGGGAGCGGACACGTTTAAGTCACTTTGTCGATGAACAGGCTCAGTGCTCTCTCTCTCTCTCTCTCTCTCTCTCTCTCTCTCTCTCTCTCTCTCTCTCTCTCTCTCTCTCTCTCTCTCTCTCTCTCTCTCTAATGGAAGTAAATCGGTTTATATTGATTTTTTTACAAAGATTTTTTTCTCATTCATTTTTACACAATATAACATTACGTGCTAATATATATTATCTGCTTACACACACACACACACACACACACACACACACACACACACACACACACACACACACACACACACACACACACACACTCTCTCTCTCTCTCTCTCTCTCTCTCTCTCTCTCTCTCTGTTATATATATACGTAGATATATATATATATATATATATATATATATATATATATATATATATATATATATATATATATATATATATATATATATATATATTTACAACCGAACAAAGTATTTCTTCGTTCGGTTTTGTCATTCCTGTGTGTGCGTTTTTTTTCTGCGTCCTTTGTTCCACACCTACATGCACTTCTTACCACCATTTTATCTCTCTCTCTCTCTCTCTCTCTCTCTCTCTCTACACACACACACACACACACACACACACACACACACAAATATTATACTAAACTAAGCTGAATATGAAACAACAACTATTCTTTAAATTGAATTCAACAAATAGATAAGAGAATAAATATGACGAAAATTAAGCATAAATTCAAACAAAATAACATTATTACGTTTATCACCACCACCTTTCCGACCGCTCTATTGCTGCTGTGGTAGACGGCTACTGTTCTTCTCCTAAACCCATTAATAGTGGTGTTCCTCAGGGTTCTGTCCTGTCACCCACTCTCTTTCTATTATTCATTAATGACCTTCTTAACCAAACTTCTTGCCCTATCCACTCCTACGCTGATGATACCACCCTACATCTTTCCACGTTCTTTCAGAGACGTCCAACCCTTCAGGAAGTCAACAGATAACGCGGGACGCCACGGAACGCCTGACTTCCGATCTTTCTAAGATTTCCGATTGGGGCAGAGAAAATCTAGTAGTTTTCAATGCCTCAAAACTCAATTCCTCCATCTATCAACTCGACACAACCTTCCAGACAACTATCCCTCTTCTTCAATGACACTCAACTGTCTCCTCTTCCACAATGAATATCCTCGGTCTGTCCTTTGCTCATAATCTTAACTGGAAACTTCACATCTCATCTCTTGCTAAAACAGCTTCTATGAAATTAGGTGTTCTGAGGCGTCTCCGACAGTTTTTCTCGCCCTCCAACTGCTTACTCTGTATAAGGGCCTTATCCGTCCCTGTATGGAGTACTCTTCGCATGTTTGGGGGTTCCAGTCACACAGCTTTGCTTGATAGGGTGGAATCGAAAGCTCTTCGTCTCATCAACTCCCTCCTCTGACTAACTGTCTTCAGTCTCTTTCTCACCGCCGAAATGTTGCATCCCTTTCTATATTTTATCGCTATTTTCATGGTAACTGTTCTACTGATCTTGCTAACTGCATGCCTCCCCTCCTCCTGCGGCCACGCTGCACAAGGCTTTCTTCTTCCTCTCATCCCTATTCTGTCCAACTCTCTAATGCAAGAGTTAACCAGTACGCTCAATCATTCATCCCTTTCACTGGTAAACTCTGGAACTCCCTCCCTGCATCTGTATTTCCGAATTCCTACAACTTGTCTTCTTTTAAGAGGGAGGTATCGAGGCATTTGCTCCCCTAATTCTGGCTGACGGTTTTGGCACTTTTTGAAGTCTTTGGAGAGCCAGCGCTCAAGTGGGCCTTTTTCTAACTTTCTTTTTATTTGCCCTTGGCTGGCCCTCTTCCCTACGTGAAAAAGAAAAAAGAAAAAAAAACAGCACTACCATCGCGCCACTCATCACATCTGTGTTGTTTGTTCACCATTACTGGCAGGTCTTCAATTAACTCCTTTGAAGAATAATTAGCCAAGCTGGCCAAACCCTCACAAGGAGAGACTTGGGAGGAGGCAAGAGAAGGGGGTAACTCATTACTTAAGTTTTGATTATTTCCTGGCAACTCCTACTCTCTCTCTCTCTCTCTCTCTCTCTCTCTGCTATTCATAATGAGTTAACTCTCATTTACGTAAGTTGTCACTAATTTCCAACTCCAATTAAAGTTTTTTCATGCCTTTCAAGAGAATGTTCATTTATTTATTTATTATCTTTTTTGATGGGACGAGAATAGTTAGATTGCTGTGTGTGCGATGTCAATGCGTGTTCTCAATCTTTTGTTCATGA
>NC_059270.1:11912944-11920444 GCF_017591435.1 Portunus trituberculatus
TCTCTCTCTCTCTCTCTTACACACACACACACACACACACACACACACACACACACACACACACACACACACACACGTGGAAAAGAGGCTGTATTACTTCCTCGTTATTTCACTTGAGTGGCCTCGCTGATCGCGCCTTCATGTTGACAGCTCGTTAGCACAGACAGCTTCCTCGAAAAATACAAGGCTCCAGTAAGTCTCTCTTGGTGGTATTCACGGTGCCATATTGACTTGTGGCAAATATATGAGGGAAGAGGAGGAGCAGCAGCAGCAGTAGTTGTAGTAGTGGTAGTGCTGATGGTAGTGGTAGTGGTGATAGTGGTAGTGGTGGTTGTAGTAGTAATAGTAGCAGTAGTAGTAGTAGTAGTAGTAAATGTAGATGTTGTTGTTGTTTTTGTTGTTATTATGGTAGCAGCAATAGTAGCAGACGAGGAGGAAGAGGAAGAGGAAGAAGAGAAGGAGGAGGAGGAGGAGGAGGAGGAGGAGGAGGAGGAGGAGGAGGAGGAGGAGGAGGAGGAGGAGGAGGAGGAGGAGTAAATTGTAGTAGTATTAGTAGTAGTACTGGTATCGGTAGTGGTAATGATAATGGTAATGGGACTGGTAGTAGTAGTAGTAGTAGTAGTAGTAGTAGTAGTAGTAGTAGTAGTAGTAGTAGTAGTAGTAGTAGTAGTAGTAATAAGAAAACTAAAAAAAATCAGGAAGGATAACAAAATCTTTCCCACTGGTCTCATTATTTTCTTAATGACGTAAGAATGATTGTATATAAAAGGAAAAATAAGTCTGATTATGCTAATTACAGCCGGGCATCATTTTCGTCTTTACGGCAATTAGTCAACACGAGCATGTCTTCCTGTCATCACCATCATCATTCCTCATTTTATTATCAATATTTTGCACTTTCTTGCTTTTTTTCTATTTATCCTGTTCCCGTCTCTCGCTTCTCTTCTCTACGCTATTTTTCTCTGCCTCGCTCCCTGTTGCTTCCTCTCTTCCTCTCCCTCTTACCACCCTGCGGCCACCACCCAGCCACCGCCGCTAAAGTGAGATAGGAGTCTCCGCAAGGACACTGAGTGATGCGAGATCCAACGCGCCAGGAGGAGAAAGACAAAAAGGGCGACGGAGATTCAGATTTTTCCTGTCGATCAAAATTTATTGTTAGCCTTCCCCCGCTCTCTCTCTCTCTCTCTCTCTCTCTCTCTCTCTCTCTCTCTCTCTCTCTCTGGGTATTTCTCCATAGGTTATTCACTAAATCACTTGCGTTTAATGGTGTCTCTGAAGTATTTATGTGGTCATAACGCGCTCTTCCTCCTCCTCCTCCGCCTCTTCCTCCACCGCCGCCTCTTCCTCCTCCTCTTCCTACCACTACTTCTGCTATTCCTCTTCTTTTTTTCTTCTTCTTGTTCTTCTTCTTCCTTTTTTTCCTCCTGCTCTTCCTCTTTCTCTCTATCTCTTCTTGTCATTAATGATATTACATACTATTATTACTTGCACTACTACTACCACCACCACCACCACCACCACTACTACTACTACTACTACTACTACTACTACTATTACTACTACTACTGCTATTACTACTAACACTACTAACTACAGTATTTAACTACGTCCTTTTTCTCTATCTTTCTCATTCTCCTTGTTCTTCTCCTCGTCCTCACCCTCCTCCTATTCCTGTTCCTGCTCCTCCTGCTGTCCTGTCCTGTCCCTCTGCCCTGTAATTAGCTAAAAGTAGTGACCAAACAACTTTGCAAGGAGCTAAATGTTTGTTGTTGTTTGGCTTTCCTTTGTAATCCTTTCTAATCCTCCTCCTTCTCTTCCTCCTCGTCCTCCCCCTGTTCCTCCTCCAGTAGTCCAGAGAAAAGGGTAGGAAGAGCGTCCCGACAAACCAGTTTTTCGAGGCATTTAACACTCACTGAAGAAGAAAAGGAACAGTAGGACTAAAGGGAACAAGGAACGAACATAAGGGAGAAGGAAGGAAAAGAATGGAGAATGAAAGTGTGTGTGTGTGTGTGTGTGTGTGTGTGTGTGTGTGTGTGTGTGTGTGTGTGTGTGTGTGTGTGTGTGTGTGTGTGTGTGTGTGTGTGTGTGTGTGTGTTAAATATGTATGAATGAGGACAGTGAGGTTGGCAGTGGAGAGGATGATTTGGAAGTTTTAATGAGAGAAGGAGAGAGAGAGAGAGAGAGAGAGAGAGAGAGAGAGAGAGAGAGAGAGAGAGAGAGAGAGAGAGAGAGAGAGAGAGAGAGAGAGAGAGAGAGAGAGAGAGAGAGAGAGAGAGAGAGAGAGAGAGAGAGAGAGAGAGAGAGAGAGAGAGAGAGAGAGAGAGAGAGAGAGAGAGAGAGAGAGAGAGAGACCTATCTGACCTTGCAAATCTTCACTGAAAAGATTATTGACATACATGATAAGGATAAAACTAAATAAAAATGCAAAATGACTAAATGAAATATATATGGTAAAACAAATACCAGTGTACCTGTTCACAAAGTCAGACAGGAGCACTTTGGGAACCTGACTTCACAGTAACCAAAGTAAGAGAGGACACGGGTGGTAGCAACTGACATGACTGCGCAAGTATACGTTGGGTAGCACAAGCTGGATAATTTGCAAATCTTCCGTGAGGTTGGATGGTTATGAAGTACGTGTAGTATATCTCATTTATCATTTTTTTTTCAGTTATTTTGCTTCATGTGTATTCTAAAACATACAGTAAGCGGACATATTCTTTTCTTTTCTGTGTATTAACCTTTTTTTCTCGTATATTTCACGTATAATGAAAGTAACACTATACATTACGTCTGCCATCATGAGATTTATGTATGCTTGACAATATACGCAAATATTTTCAAGTACTTCTTACACTTGCTATTTCATCTGTCTTTTCCGCAGACTGTATGTAAAATGGAAGTAAAATTGAGTTGCATATCTGTTCCTCCACATGTATAGAAACACAGTGCACGGTGTCAATCATAGCACCGTCAGGACGAAACGCTGGTGTTGAATTAATGAAACGTCGCTCTGACATGAATTAAAGCAAAGTTGACTTCATGTGGGATTTCTCGTGTCTATTTTAACCTTCCTCCTTGTATCTTGTTTTTATCCCTCAGCCGTTCAAGGAGGCTACTTCTCATAAAGTTCAGTGAGAAGAAAAGATTAATCAGAGTTTCAAGAGGGTTACAGAAACTTACTACGATTGTTTTGATAATTTCTTAATGTAATCTAAGTATAATCAAAGACTTGTTGTTTTTCCCGTATATAAAACAAATTTCTCAAGCCGACAAAGTATCAGGCACATGCTCTCAACCCAACCATCTATCCTTCCACCTACACACACACACACACACACACACACACACACACACACACACACACACACACACACACACACACAACAGAGTTAAAGGAAATATGCTATCCTCCAGTTCCGTGTAATAACAGAACCTTTTAATTTAATGAATAATTACGAAATATTAATTGAAGAGCATTAATTGAGAAAAGTAAAAAGCAATCCTAGAGCTTCCCTAAACCATCAAGAGATGCGACAAATTAATTGTACGCTTAATTGGTTCACACTCGACCATTAAATCAGTGTAGGGATAGTTGATTTGTTGACCTCCACACTTTAACACGCTACAAGGAGCATCACTACCTCAATAAACTTGTTCGTTCTATATAAACACTATAATCTCGTCCTCTTATGTGTAAATGGCAATAATCATTCGTTTCCACATAACAGATTCGCAGCATAAATCAAACAAGGGACTGAATAATCTATCACCGGAGAATATAATAAGATGTGACCCGGGGTTGTCTCGGTTTTCTCTCGTTAAGGATGTACTGAGGTTACACAGCGGCAGGACAGGAATGAGAGAAAGAAACATTTAGGCACATCACTACTACTACAACTACCACTACTACTATTACTACTACTACTACTACTACTACTACTACTACTACTACTACTACTATTATTACTACTACTACTGCCACGACTACTACCTCTACTACTAACACTAGATATAGGATATGCCGCGAAGTGTATTGTTGCTTGATGTAACTATGAAGAGACTATTAAAACCCTTTCTCGTCGTTAGTGGAACGTTCTTTAATCCTTTTATCTGTTAGCATTCACGCCGCCCTCACGTCTTTACTTGGGAAGCCTGCTTGGCCTGAGCTTCCTGCCTCAATACCTCCACCGATGAGCCTTTGGCACCTGGACAAGGTGGAGGGGTGAGCCAGTGACACATACGCACATACACACACGCACACACACAGAGAGAGAGAGAGAGAGAGAGAGAGAGAGAGAGAGAGAGAGAGAGAGAGAGAGAGAGAGAGAGAGAGAGAGAGAGAGAGGATGAGGAGGGGAGGGGGGGAAGAGCAGAGGGTGAGCGCGGGTGGGAGGGGAGTGGAGCAGGCTCAGAGCGCTCCGTCGTCAAAGGCAAGCCAGCACCACACACACTGCGGCGCGGTGTCTGCCTTCACACAGGTGAGCTCTCGACCCCCGCACACGCCCGCCCCGCCAGCCACCCAGTAGCCGCCGCCACCGCCGCCGCCGCCGCCCCCTCGCGTCGCTCCTCTCTCCTTGGGGCTGGCGGCCAGTCCTCCCTTTGCCGTGGGCACGAACAGGCCTTCCATCAATCCCGCGATACGGAAACCGATGCGAGACTCGTCCATTTCACCGGCGGGAGTGTTCGGTGCGGTGCTTGTGTTGCGCGCTAAGGACAGGACCGGGTAGTGGTGGTGGTGGTGCGTGCTTGCGTGCGTATCTGTAAGTGTGGTGAGTGACAGTGTGTGTGTGTGTGTGTGTGTGTGTGTGTGTGTGTGTGTGTGTGTGTGTGTGTGTGTGTGTGTGTGTGTGTATCCCTCCCTCCCTGTCTCACGGCGCATTCCCCCCTTCCTTGCCTCGCAGTGAGTGACAAACAGTTCGTAACTCCGCCACGTGCATCCAGTGACTTCTGATGAAGAGGTAAAGACTAAAGAGAAACTGTGTGTGTGTGTGTGTGTGTGTGTGTGTGTGTGTGTGAGAGAGAGAGAGAGAGAGAGAGAGAGAAATGTACGTGAATTATCGTTTCTTTCAATCTCTACTATTCACTCTCCCTCTACCCATTTTTCCCTTTCCTATTCATAATATCAACACAAAAATACATGACACACATAAGGAAGAAGAAGAAAAACAAGAGTGAGGAGGAGGATGGATGTGTTGTTCTCTCCCTCACCCTTTGTTTCTCCCTCTTTCTTCTCCACTCTCTCAGAAATGATCACCGTCACACAAACACATGAAGCACCGCGCAAGCCTCCGAAAAAAATATATATGTAATAATGGTCAGAATAACGCGGGAAGGAGAGAGATCGCTGTGAATGCAGAAGAGGAGCATATTGGAGAGGGTAGGGATGGAAGGGAAAGATGTGAGGGCGGGAGGGAAAGGATGGGAGAGTGGCATTCGACAAGAAGGAAGTGGAGACATGAGAAGAAGATGAGGAAGAACCAGGAAGAGATGGATGATATTACAGGCAGGAACGAGAAGAAGGGACATCAAGGAGTAGGAGCGAAAAGGTGAAAGAGGAACGAAGAAGGAAGAATGAAGGGAAGTAACAATATGGTGGTGGTAAAATTTCTGGTTTCTATTTTTCTTTCTTTTTGTTAGTGGCAATCTTTATTGGTTCACTCCAGTACGTGTGGTCTTACCACCCACACAGGCCTTACTGCTTCCCCGGGTCTTAGCGAGTCAGTGCCTTGCAGAAGCTTAGGACTCAGAGGCAGTGGTATAAAAATAAGTGAATAACAAATATAAATAAGCGAGAAGGGTTAATGTAACAGTGTCTTGATCCGTAGCAATGCGATGAGGGCGTCACGAGTTAGTGTGATCGTATTAACTTCTCGTTCCGTCCTTTGCAATCTGAAAGGGCGGTCGCAGGACGGTTAAGTCGTATATTCATAAAAAGAGGAGAAATACATTGCGAATTCAATCACCAAGAAGAAATTTGGATGTTAGAAGTCGATGTGCTTTTCGTTCTGTCCTCTGTATTCTGAGAAAGCGACATAAAGAAAGCTGTTACACTTATATAAGAGAAGAAAAGCACATCACAAATTTCATCACAAGGGGGAAATCAGGATGCTAGATGCCTATGTGCTTTTTCTTTTCATCCTTAGTGCTTTGAGAGGGCGATTAAGAGACAAATAAGGAACATCTAAATAAGAAAAAAATACATATATACTCAATAAATACATAATATACTCAATGACAAAGAAGAGATTAGGATGTAAGAAGCTTTGTGTATGTTTTTCCTCCTGTCTACATTGAGAAGGAAATCGAAAGACAATTCACTTACGTATAAACAAAAGAGAAAAGCAAATACATAACATATTCAACCACAACGAAAAAAAATTAATGTCTTAAGGCTCTGTTCATCTTAACCCCTTCAGTACTGTGACACATATTTACCTTGAGTTATGCGCACCATTAGACCATTTTATTGACATTAGGAATGGTTTATGGAGGTCAGTAGATTAATGGCCAGAGTCTTCACTATTTCAATCCCCCACATGAGTTTCTGAAGCTGTATAAGATCACCAAATAGTAACCAGAATGAATATGGAAACGCGTCATGGTACTGAAGGGGTTATGATCAAGCTCGAAGACGTGTTGGGATGAAGAACAGTAACGTGAATTGCTGTATTAAACACTTGAAATCATTAGGGCACTGATGCGTATTTGTAGCGATTAGTATTGAACCATCTATCTGTGTTCGCGTCATTTGTTCACCATTCCTTCAGTGTAACAAAATCACCATCGGAGATCTGTGTGAAGCTTTTTTTTTCCTCTTCTGAGAAAGATATTTATATAGCTTGATCCTTTCTGTGACTATTTTTTCCCTCTTATAGCCACCTTTCCCTTTTTCTTCCCGTTATATTCCTGGATCTCCTCTTTTCCCTCTACGTACTCCTCTTCCTCGTCGTTCACCATGATTTTTTCAGTCTCTTCCTTCTCCATCTCAACATTTTCGTCTATATTAATTTTTCCCTTTAGTCATTCCTTCTCGATAACATGCTCTTCTTGCTCGTCTTCCTCTACATCCTGGTTTTTATCTCCTTCCTCCTACTCCTTCACCTCCAACCTCCTCCACCACCATCTTTTTCAGAACTTCTTCCTTTTCTACCTTCTCATCCTCATCCTTGTTGTCATCAAGTCTATGCCTTAGCTTTTATCTTTTCCACATACTCTACACCTAAACTCAATACTTCTCCTTCACGTCCTCCTCTACCTCATCTGCACACCACTCTGTCTCCTGCACTCCACTCCTTTTACCTCTCAAACATCACCAACACGCCCCGTCAGCAGCAGCAGCAGCGGTAGGAGAGGTAGGAGAATGGGTGAGGTCCGTAAACACTTGTTGCTGAGGAGAATCCCTTGGCCAGCAGGCAGGGAGCGGATTTCCTGTGGTGTTAAATAAAGATTAACGAACACCGACTCGCCTTCTCTCAGACCAGCGAGGCTCACGTCGTG
>NC_059270.1:11922944-11942944 GCF_017591435.1 Portunus trituberculatus
GAGAAGGCTTACCTGGCGACTCTCCCTCCCTCCCTCCCTCCCTCTCTCTCTCTCTCTCTCTCTCTCTCTCTCTCTCTCTCTCTCTCTCTCTCTCTCTCTCTCTCTCTCTCTCTCTCTCTCTCTCTCTCTCTCTCTCTCACTAAAGGTCTCACTACCAGACACGTTGATGCCACGTATCACAAACACCAGTATCTCCTCACCTTGCTCTCTCTCTCTCTCTCTCTCTCTCTCTCTCTCTCTCTCTCTCTCTCTCTCTCTCTCTCTCTCTCTTTCTTAACCCCCATCCAATCACACACACACACACACACACACGGTAGCTCAGTGGTTAGAGCGCTGGCTTTACAAGCCAGAGGACCGGGGTTCGATTCCCCGGCCGGGTGGAGATATTTGGGTGTGTCTCCTTTCACGTGTAGACATGTGCAGTGAGTAGGTACGGGATGTAAATCGACGAGTTGTGACCTTGTTGTCCCGGTGTGTGGTGTGTGCCTGGTCTCAGGCCTATCCCAAGATCGGAAATAATGAGCTCTGAGCTCGTTCCGTAGGGTAACATCTGGCTGTCTCGTCAGAGACTGCAGCGGATCAAACAGTGAAACACACACACACACACACACACAGAGAGAGAGAGAGTTAGCAAAAACGAAGCAAAACTAATAACGTAAAATTTCTGAATCGGTACTAAAATTTTTGGCATTCGTCGTGAGAGATGAAAGATAAAACCGAGAAAAAGAAAACGAAGTAATGAAAAGAAAACTAGGAAAGAATGAGAAAAGAAAAATACACTCCTAAACACATTATTTTTTCTCTCTCTCTCTCTCTCCAGCACCATCTCTTACACAGGACTTCCCTCTGACACACGCGGCATTCAGACTGACAAATGAATGAGGCCAATGAATGATGAATGAATAAAACCCCCCGCACATCAAATTCCCGAGTGTGTCCAGCTTTTCTCTCTCTCCCAATCTGTCACGCGGCGTATGAGCGAGTGGCGGCACTAATGGTCTTTCAGTTATTAAGGTAAAGGCGGCACGGATACGATACCAGCACTACTACCAACCCCGGCAAACCATCCCTTCACCCCTCCTGCCCTTGCCAATGCATTTAACTTCGTAATAGAGAGGGATTAGGTCTCTGCTGATGCTTCTGGAACTAAAGTGATCACTATTCTTGGTTTCATTGTTCATTTATTTTTGTTTCATGTCTTTTTTAGTCTTGTCTTTCTTCTTTCTCTTTTTCTTCTGCTTTTCTGTTTCGCAATAGAGGAACTAAGACCTTGTACGTAAATTTGCAGGTGTTTCTGAAATCGAAGTCCTTTTGATTCTTAATTCTGATTCATTTTAGTTCTAGTTCTTTCTCTGCAGTTTCGTAACAGAGAGGGATTAGAACATGCTTACGATTCTTGATTTTAATGTTTGTTTTCATCGTTTCTAGTCTCCTCTTTACTTTAATTTATTCTTCAGTTTCGTGACAAAGAGACATTAGGATCTTATATTTGAATCTGCTGTTGTTTCTGAAATCAAAGTACTTACGATTCTTGATTCAAATTTCTTGCTGTCTTTAGTTTCTGTCTTCGGTTTTGTATTTCTGGTTTATTTTCTTTCCTTTTCAGTCTTTGGCTTAGCAAGAAATTAGAACTCTGTACGTAAATTTGCTAGTGCTTACGAATTTCGGTTCTAATTTTTGGTTTCTATCTTATTATTACTCATTTTTTTCTTATTTTAACCTCCCTGTCTTTCTGTTTTTATTTCAGTCATGGTTTTCCTTCCATTTTATAATTTTTATCATCTTATTTTTCTTCCCTTATCCTTGACTTCCATTCCTCCTTCCTAAATATTAGTTTTCCTTCCGTTCCTCCTATCTCTTTGCCTGTTTTCCTTCCATTCCTGTATTCTTTCTTCTCAATCTTGTTTTTCTTCTCTATCTTGATTCTTTTCTCGCTTTTATTCCACAAAGAGAGAGAGAGAGAGAGAGAGAGAGAGAGAGAGAGAGAGAGAGAGAGAGAGAGAGGGGGGGTAAAGACAATGAACGAAGGAAAAACACAATTCTGTTGCCCAGGTACAATCTTGGCGGCGGTACCAATTTCTTTTTTCGTTTTCGTCCCTGAGTGGGGAAGCAGTTTTGTCAAGTGTCTATTTATTTTTTTTTCTTACAATTCGCACATCTAAACTACTAATTGAAATATTAAATTCTTCTTTTTGTGTGATTGTTCAGGATCTAATTAAGCAAAAATTATGACTGCAGACTCTATAAGATTTGAAAACTATAATTTCTTTTAGTCTTTAGTTACTTATTCACATGTTGATCCGTCTTTGAAATATTCGAAATATTTTAGCTTTATTTTTATTTAATTATTTATGTATGGTTTTGACCCCTTCAGTACCATGACACATTTTAATATTCATTGTGGTTACTATTTGTATATTATATGGAGCTTCAGAAACTTATGTGGGGATTGAAATAGTGAAAGCTCTGGTCGTTAATCTTCTGGCCTCCATAGACCCTTCTTAATGTTAATAAAATGGTTTAACAACGTCAGAAATTCATGATAAAGATGTGTTCCAGTACTGAAGAGGTTAAATGTGATTTCCAAATTCTTCACTAAGCTTAAGGAGAATACAAACCATTAACGAGGTATTCGCAAGTTGTCTTAATACCCATCTTATATCCGATTACACAACATAGCTCTGGAAGAGAGAGAGAGAGAGAGAGAGAGAGAGAGAGAGAGAGAGAGAGAGAGAGAGAGAGAGAGAGAGAGAGAGAGAGAGAGAGAGAGAGAGAGAGAGAGAGAGAGAGAGAGAGAGAAAGTTTGCGATGATACTCAATAAGCCTCAAAAGACTATAGTTAACTTCATGGAAAGGGATATAAATCGGTACGGTTAACGTGACATTATGAAACAACATCAAGTACCCATTTTGTTTGCATTTACTTATACAACAGATCACTGGAATAGCATCGAGTCAATAAGGAGCTTGAAAGACTAGAGAAATTCATTAGCGGAGACGATAGGTGGAATTAAGTAGGCAAATTATATGCAGGGAGCAACATGTCTGGGCTCCATGACTGTTTTCATCTTCGTTTATTTCCATTTGTTCATATAGAGAGAGTAATAATAGTTTTGTGGCTATCAACACACAATTATATAGACTTAGTAATACATCAATGTTACTTATCAGGCACTGCACGTCATGTCAGCATATCTTTCCTCTCTATTTAAGTAGAGTGCGCATCATCAAGGCCATCCGGTGTTCAGGTCGTGTAAAATTTGTTAAGACTAGTGAAAAAAAATGTTCTCTGCTTAATGCTCTGTCAGCGGACAAGTCGCCACTGAGCTGCTAAACTTTTTTATTTTATTCCTTGACATTTTATATCATTGTGCTCTTTGGGTGTTTTAACTTTTATGGATAATTTCCTGTACGTTAACTTTTTCTCTATAGTTACATCATACAGCGTTGGCTT
The DNA here is from genome assembly GCF_017591435.1 of Portunus trituberculatus. NCBI lineage: Eukaryota > Metazoa > Arthropoda > Malacostraca > Decapoda > Portunidae > Portunus > Portunus trituberculatus. The sequence goes on from NC_059270.1 coordinate 11,926,399, forward strand.
CTCTCAAATTATTGGTGTTAATTTCCTACAAAATTCGTTGCAGTGTAGCTTCGCATCACACCAGAAACAGGTTAAATGAAGTTGGTTGGACAATAACCTAGCTCTTCCTCTTTAGGTTTACTTATATAACAGTAATGTTTTTGCTTTCCGTGAACTTTCACAACTAACTTTTTGTATGAGCCAATTTAGTACACCGATGCGCTGAACAAAATTGAATTATGTACACCGTGTAATTACAGATAAAGAGAAAATAATTTCATATTGATTCTAAAGCAATTTTAATCAGAAACATATCTCTAGATCCTAAGAAACTGTTTGATTTACCTACGCTGCATTAACTAAAAATTAGGAAAGAAAGCTATACTATAAAGGAAGACAAAGAGGATGCTTGTGATGTGATGATGTGATGATGATGATGATGATGATGATGATGATGATGATGATGATGATGATGATGATGATTACGTACACTAAAGTAGAAAAAAAAAGGTTAGAAAGGGAGAGAGGGAGGGAGGAAGCAAATTGATAGGATATTTTATTAGCGCGAAGTAGATGAGTGAGAGAAACACACATGCATACATCAGAGCCAATCCTGAAGGGGAAGAGGCCATTCACGTCCACTTTAAGAAAACACGTGCCGAAAAACATGGAATTCTCGCACGCCTTGTTTCACGTCACCTGCCAGCAAGTGTCAGGCGCAACAGGTGTGCACGAGAGGCAGGTATACATTCACGCTACGCACCTTTAACCCTTTCAGTGCTACATATTTTTTTTACCATAATCACCCATAACTTTTATTTTGTTTTTAACAGTAGTATTGTTTTTATAGTCTGGAAATCACAAAATTAATTCTCTCTCTCTCTCTCTCTCTCTCTCTCTCTAGCCATGTCAAAAAAGAGAAAACGACTATAAAAGTAAAATTGTTAAGCTGCCGTAGCGAGGGATCTGAATACGTGTAGCTATTAATCCCTGCACTGCAACACGAATAAAACAACATTAGTCTTTTCTCTTTTTATCGGAATAGGAAAGTCAGGATGGAAGAGGAACATGACAGGAAGAACATGGTAAAATAACCAAAATATTCTTCAACAAATTGTTAACCTTTTTATATAATTTTATGTGCTACTTAACATTTTGTAGTCTAGAAAACAAAATTAACCCCTTAACTTTTTTCAGCGTCCATGCTAAGAAAAAAAAAAAAGTAAAAGAGGGACGAACATAAAAAGTAGAAATGTTAATCAACTCGAGTCATAACCATCAATCCCTGCGGTGAAATAGGAAGAAAAGGACATTTTTTTTTTTTCATAAAGATAGAAAAGAGGGAAAGAAGAGCGAGACAAAAATAAAGGTAGTATAATAACAGTAAAATGAGAGGTAACAGTTTGACAGGCTTTTCATTTTGCTTCTTTTATTACACGTGATTCCTTGCTTTAGTTATTCATGGGACGTTTACTCTCAGAACGAGGAAGGAAGAAAAAATAATGCAAATGAAAACAAAAGTGATAAATTAACAGAAATCCATGTGGTAATAGTTCGGCATATACTCCATTTTGCTTCGCTTCTTTTACAACATTTTAGCTTTTATTTTGGTCTGTTTTTGTAGGGGGTCATTTAGTCCATCCATCGAAAGGAAATAGCCTGACTACAAATACCTGGTTGACCTACACAATCAGCTACCGAGATAAAGATAAAAGCGAAAGAGAAAGAGAAAGAATACATGAGTCCAATGATGGATGTGAGGGAGTAAGGGGAATCATTGGGTTCAGGTCACTGGTACAATTAATCTCTTACACGCCTACCGCAGCACTGAAGTGTGTTGCTGCCATGACACTTGAAGCTGCAGTGTGTGTGTGTGTGTGTGTGTGTGTGTGTGTGTGTGTGTGTGTAGGTGACTGGCTGGATGGACAGTGCATGTGTACGGTTAGGTAAATGCGTAATGTCCGTGTGTGTACCCTGCATAATTACGTTTTCATGTGTCAATAGCATAAAAGTGTTTGGGGAAAAGTGTTTGTTGCTTTTTCTGTCTCACTTATCTTTTCATCCATATTTATGCCGTAAACGATAAAGGGATAGATTATTCCCACCATTTAAATGTTATTTGTTTATCTTGCACATGCCTGCCACTAATTCTGCTTAAGAATATTAATCAGATGAAGACTTGATGGGAGCAGTATAGTTCAGTATATGAGAAGGAATAGCTGAGCTGAGATAAAACATTCTTTTCGTAACATCTTCATACGAAATAATTCTGCGTAGAAATAGAGGATGAAACACTTAATAGAAGCGGTAGTTAAACACGAAAGTATTTGAGAAAAAATATTTTCTTCTAATGTACAAAATCAATGATCGGTTTAATCTTGCTAACAAATGGAAGCTGAAAATTCTTAACATAGACAGAAGATGAAATATGGCAGATAAGAAATGTAAAGAAGTTGAAAATTGAAAATGTAAGATTAAAGTTAAAAATTTTCAATAAATCTTAAAGAAAACATTCTCTATTCATAAAAAAAAATATCTTCCCGCTAACTTAATAAACTAAAATTTGTATGCAAAAGAAGGAAAATACTTAAGAAAAATAATACTTTAACTGACAGGGAGTGTAGACGATAATATGTTATATGAAAGGATGATTTTCTTCAATAGAAGAGGTTGCAACAGAAGAGGTAATAAAAGCAGCAAAAAGAGACAAACAATATTCTCCGTACGAATCCCATCTTGCTATCACTTGAAAATTTGCAGCCACTACGCCGCTCAGCCACTAAAGCTTCCCAGACTACTGGCACACTATCATTGGGGGGTGAGATTAACAGGAGAGCCTTGGAGTGGGACTGAACCTCCCTTGTCTGTGGGCATCAGTTATCCTTCGAGAGAGTGAGATGAGTAAGCAGCCAATTCTACCAGTATGATACATATAAAGATCCTTGTAGAGTGTTATGTCAGTGTCGGAGTCTATTTATCAGGTTCTCTAAGTGTGATAATACAGTTCTCGTGACGTTCTGCCTAATGAGAGTAGGAATTACAAGGTGTTCTATCAGTGTGGAGGCAGAGTTACCGTGATGTTCTGTCAGTGTGGATGCAGATTTTTCGTGTTGCATCCCTATAAAAGTAGCAATCTTGTAGTGTTACTGGTGTGGGAGTAGATATTCGTGGTGTTCTGCTAGTGTGAAATCTGAGTTCCCGTGGTGCTCTATCAGGGTGCAAGTATTGTTATCGTGTTCTAGAGGGAAATAAGTGGAATTATTAACACGTATTCCGAGTGTGAAAATTGAGTTTTCGTATTGTTCTGTATGTGTGAGAGAGTTCTTGTCGTGTTCTATCAGCGTGAAGGAGAGTTTTCGCAATGTGTTTTGTCAGTGTCAAAGAAAGGTTATACTGTTCTATCTGGGAGGCGAGTTGAATTATTAGCACGTGTTCTGTCACTACGAGACAAGGAGTGTTCTTATCCTCTGCCAGATTGAAATAAGAGAAGTAGATAATCATGAAATGCGTCGTGGCGAATGAGAGCAGCAAGAACAGCACGGTAATCAAAGACAAAATAAGTACAAATTCTACACACGATCGTCAATGAAAAATGAAAAAAAAAGAGAGAGAGGTTTATCTATTAGTTTCTCAATGTATTCATGATTGGGGGAACCACAAAAAATATATTCACTTGACTTTTCTTTCTCTGACACAAATTTTGCGCTCACATTAAAAAAAAAGAAAAGAAAAGTGGGGATGCAGTTGGGATTAGTCCATAAATGTGTGTGGAATAGAAAGAAAGAAACAAACGAAAAAAAATAAAAAGATTATCACAGATCTAAACTTTTTGAATGCTTCGTTTTTCTATTTACCTCTTTTTTTTCAAGCGACGAATTTCACGCTCAGCAAAACCAGGTAACATTATTTGGGAAATTCATGGATAAGACAATTTCAGTTACTGCAGAAAATCGCCTTTCACTTCCTTAATTCCATAGCTGGTTCAAGTTTCCGTGAGAGAGAGAGAGAGAGTGTGTGTGTGTGTGTGTGTGTGTGTGTGTGTGTGTGTGTGTGTGTGTGTGTGTGTGTGTGTGTGTGTGTGTGTGTGTGTGTGTGTGTGTGTGTGTGTGTGTGTATTCCTACAACCCTATGGTGCATTGGACGCGTGGTTGTGGTTGTGGGGTATATTGCAATGTTTGTGGTTGATGGTGATGATAGTAACAGTAGTGGTGGTGGTGGTGGTGGTGGTGGTGGTGGACGTCTTTGTGTTTTTAATGTTTGTAAAGCCCATATTCTGAAACACTTCCGCTCCACACTTCACTATTCTCAAAGGCACTAGTTGAACTGACATGGATTTTTAAGGGTGTTTCTGTAATTCTAGTGACATATTAACAAGTTTCCTGCATTATGAACAGGAAAAATACTCTTTAGAACTCGGCTACTCGTCTCTGTGGTCTTTGAAAAGGGTCGCTGTGAGAAAGGGAAGCGTTTCAGAACATGGCGGTAAAAGTAATAACATCATCATAATATTTCCTGCTCATTGTTTTCCCTTTAATTTCTCTTTATTCGGCTAAATTCACAACATTTTTTCATTAGGTTTCCATCTCTCTCTCTCTCTCTCTCTCTCTCTCTCTCTCTCTCTCTCTCTCTGCGTCACGTGAAATGATCCGAGTGATCCGTAATGTTTTTTTTTATTTAAAGGGGAATGTGTGTGTGTGTGTGTGTGTGTGTGTGTGTGTGTGTGTGTGTGTGTGTGTGTGTGTGTGTGTGTGTGTGTGTGTGTGTGTGTGTGTGTGTGTGTGTGTGATAATGCTTCACAAATTCAATAATCGCCATGTCATATTTTCAACATTGTTTTTCTTTCTTGACAAAATCACTAAATTTTCTTGCCTCTCCTGTCTTTTTTCCTCTCTCTCTCTCTCTCTCTCTCTCTCTCTCTCTCTCTCTCTCTCTCTCTCTCTCTCTCTCTCTCTCTCTCTCTCTCTCTCTCTCTCTCTCTCTCTCTCCTCGTGCATTTAGACTCAAGTATTCTTTGTCTTGCAATGGACTCATAATGAAAGTAAACGATGATGATGATGAGTGTGTTCCTCCCTTATTCCCTCTCCCTTCCTTTCCTCTCTTTCCCTCCTTTCCTCTCTTACCGTCCTTCCTTCTCACTCTCCTTCCAATATCTCTCCTGCACTTCCAGCCTTTTGTCCCCCTCCCACTCACTCTCTCTCTCTCTCTCTCTCTCTCTCTCTCTCTCTCTCTCTCTCTCTCTCTCTCTCTATCAGAAGAGAAGCGACCTTTCCACTAAAAGAGAACAATTACCTTCCTTTACTTCATCAAAGCGGTCATTGACAACACACAGACAATACTCTCTCTTTGTACCCTTTATGCAACTTTACCCAATTCCCTTTTGTACCTTGTCTTCTCGCCACTACTACTGCTGCTCCTGCTGTTGGTCTTTCTGCTTCTATTTCTTCTCTTGATCATCGCTCTTCTCTCTCTTTCGTGTTCCGTTTCGCTACTGCTGTTATTTCTTACTTTCATTATTGTTCGTCTTCCTCCATGTTTTTTTTTTCTGTAACCATAAATTCTGGCAATATACTTTATTCCTTTTTCTCTTCCTTCATGCGTCATACGATGAAGATGTTGCGGCATTTTTTCAGTCAATCAACCAATCAATTTCTCTTCATTCTCTACCTTTTTTCGTTTTCATTAGGAACTGATAATTCTTTTTTGTCTTTTGCAAAAAGTTATTTCTTCTATTACTTTATTGAAAATCGTCTTTCTCTCAAGTTATCTCTTCGAAATTTTTTTTTTCCATCTTTCCTTCGGCTTGGTTTGTCTACGCTTTCCTTTCCCAAGTATATGCATATTTTTCTGCTCACATCTTGCTCATTCACTTTTATCAATGCGTTCATACAAATAAACTCTCTTCTATACCTAACATTTCTGAACTTTCCCAACATCGCAGTTAATTTCACCTTCAGGCATGATACATATTGCTCTCCTATTTTTGTCGATCACATTCATGTTCCTCGCTGGTAAAGTTAAGAGCGAGCACAAAGCTTCTCCATTTGAACATTTCTGCAGCAAGTTTGTTCTGTGTCAAGGTTAGTGAGTGTATCAAGGACTACAACTGATTCTCTGTCAAAATACTGAGGTTACTTAGATTCATATGGAGGGAAGAGGTCTCAGAAGTAATTAGTATATAGGAAGGGCGAGGAGTTAGCAGATGGAAGGAAGAGCTTTGAAATAGAGGCAAGACAGGTAAAGGGAGATGGAAAAAGGGAAAGTAAATTAAGGCAAAGAGAAGAGCATGTATAGTAGAGAATGGAAAGGTCGAATTCAGCAAACATGTAAGAAAATGAGTGGAAAGCAAATACGGTAGAAGCAAGGAAAGGAAGGATGGATATGAAGGAGAGAATGTAAGCGAAGAAAAAGAATCCAAACGTGAGAGAAAGATAGGATAAAAAAATAAAGAATGTACAATACTTAAAGAAAAAGAGAGATAGATTTTAAAAGCATGTAACATAGTGAATATGGTAGAAGGAAAGCAGATAAAGATGGAGAGGGAAAAAAGGTCTAAAGAAGAGAGAAGATATGCAAAAGAGTAAAACGGAAAACAATGAATATACTGTGGGGGACTCACTGCGTGGGAGAACATTATGCGTGGGTTTGGTAATGAAGAAATGTGAGAGGATGGGTTCTTACTCTAAGTGCTTTCTAAAACTGGATTTAGAGGCTTGTTTTGAGAAGAACAGACAAATAGATGGGTTTCATAGCATCACATTTTTTTGTATTTAAGAGAAAAAAAGACGATAGGAAAAGATTCGCCTTAGTCGTATAGATAAAGAAGAGAAAAAAAAAAAATAAGAAGAAAAGAAACTACAAACTTCTGAAAAATCCGTTTTTATGATAACAGTAGGCTTTTGAAAAGTATCATGTATATGTGTAGAGGAGGGAGGGTTGGTGTGGTGGGAGGAGACATTCATCAATATCTCAAGTAATGATTTCTAGCAAAAAAAACTTCTATAAATAAATATAAAGAAAAGAACGATGAAATATAAAAGGAAAAAGTAATGATACATATAAACAGTGAGATAAACAAACCAAGAAATGGATGCAGCGACGAGCAATCAATCACAAACACAAAATGTTAAAAATATTCAATGAAACGACGACAAACGGACAAACAAACAGACAGACACACAGACGCACACACAGAGTTGCAAAATACACAATACGTACACGAGCACAAATACTATTGTTGATATCACTGCACGAGAAGGTCACACACACACACACACACACACACACACACACACACACACACACACACACACACACACACACACACACACACAGAGGTCATTCATAATACGAATTGAGAAACTTCCTCTAGTAGTAGTAGTAGTAGTAGTAGTAGTAGTAGTAGTAGTAGTAGTAGTAGTAGTAGTAGTAGTTGTTGTTGTTGTTGTTGTTGTAGTAGTAGTAGTAGTAGTAGTAGTAGTAGTAGTAGTAGTAGTAGTAGTAGTAGTAGTAGTAGTAGTAGTAGTAGTAGTAGTAGTAGTAGTAGTAGTAGTCGTAGCAGTAGTAGTAGTAGTAACAAGAAAATTAATTAACAACAACAACAACAACAGTAACAACAAAAACAACAACAATAATAATAATAATAATAATAATAATAATAATAATAATAATAATAATAATAATAATAATAATACCACATGAAATAAACAATAACAAGAGCAAGGAATCAATAACACGTTTAATCCCGCTTTCTTCCCCGCGGCGCCAATCTGAGATAATATTCTTAATGGTTCGGCACTGTATTATGCAAATTTCATAATGGACCACATTAAGGAGCAGTTCGCAAAGAAACCAACAACTTATATATGCTGTTATTAACCACATTCAAGCTACACACACACACACACACACACACACACACACACACACACACACACACACACACACACACACACACACACACACACACACACACACACACACACACACACACACACACACACACACACACACACACACACACACACACACACACACACACACACACACACACACAATACAGTAGTAGTAGTAGTAGTAGTAGTAGTAGTAGTAGTAGTAGTAGTAGTAGTAGTAGTAGTAGTAGTAGTAGTAGTAACACACACACAATACAGTAGTAGTAGTAGTAGTAGTAGTAGTAGTAGTAGTAGTAGTAGTAGTAGTAGTAGTAGTAGTAGTAACAGTTGTTATTGTAGTAGAAGTAGTAGTAGTAGTAGTAGTAGTAGTAGTAGTAGTAGTAGTAGTAGTAGTAGTAGTAGTAGTAGTAGTAGTAGTTGTTCAAGTTTTAATATTGTAGTTGTTGCTGTTAGTGCTGCTGCTGTTTTTGCTGTTGTCCACATTTTTATACATAGTGTGATTCACCTCGGTCGTCTGCTGGTCACCCAGCCAGTCTTCCCCATTACGGAGCGAGTTCAGAGCTCATAGACCGATCTTCGGATAAGACTGATACCACACAACACACTCCACACACCGGGAAAGCGAGGCCACAACCCCTCGAGTTACATCCAGTTCACTGCTAGGTGAACAGGGGCCACACATTAAGAGGCTTGCCCATTTGCCCATTTGTGTGTGTGTGTGTGTGTGTGTGTGTGTGTGTGTGTGTGTGTGTGTGTGTGTGTGTGTGTGTGTGTGTGTGTGTGTGTGTGTGTGTGTGTGTGTGTGTGTGTGTGTGTGTGTAAATTAATGTTTCTCATGGTAGTGTCCTGACTTCCTTTTCAAACACAAACAACCTTCTTTCTTTTTACACCTTCGTGACATTAGCTCGTTTTCGTTTCCCTTCCTCCTACTCTTTCCTCTCACCTCTCCACCGTCTCTTGAAGGTGACGAATAAATGTGATGAAATACTCTTTAATCTCCTTATCTTCGTTCGTCAGACATTTGATGATAAAATTTCCAAGTATTATTTTTCGATAAAGACACACACACACACACACACACACACACACACACACACACACACACACACACACACACACACACACACACACACACACACACACACACACACACACTGATTATGTGAAAAAACAGTCGACTGACAAGATTATGAGGGTTAATAACCAGATAAACATTGATAAGATACAGATTAATAGATAAAAACTTCAATATACAGATAAACAGCGACCAGTATTGATTGTAAAGGGGAGAGTGAGGCAATCTTAACTGTTAAAACTATAGATTGGGAGAGAGAAGGCGAGTGAAGCAAGACAAACATGAGAAGAGCAGATCACAGTCCAGCAATTACTGGGAAGTAAAAGCTTGGAGAGGGAAAGGATGTCGACAAACAGAGAGAGTTTGCTAGAATGAGACAAAGATACGATCAAAAAAGGTAAAACATTGATGATAGGAGTAGGTTCAATTAGGGTTTTGATTGTGGAAGTATAGAAGAATTGTCGAGGATATGAAGGAACGACAGAAAAATCTAGTTAAGTGGAATGGAATCAAGAAATATCAGTAGCAAATATGATAAATAAAATCATATTAAAAAATCATATGAAAGCGAGAGAAATATATAACTGATTGGTGTAAAATAGGGAAAAATATACATAAAAAAAACAAAAGGTAAAATTATGTACAAGATTATAAAAATGAAGAGGAATCATTGAAAAATATAAAGGATTGAGCAAATATATAGTCAACAGGTATTGAAACGAACCAACATACATAGAGAAAAAAAACGAAATTTAAATCATAACTATGAAACAAAAGTAAATAACGTTAGAAGTGTAGCAGGAATAAAATTACACACTATTTATGCCCAAACTTTTTATGTTGAATTCCACAACATACGAGTGGCAAGATATGAAAGACTAAACGTGACACTCAACATATAACAGAGGAGAACGTGCACAACGATGACTTAATACACATAATGAAAAGAGGTGAACGATTTATATTTGGGAAAGGAAATGTAATATTAGTAACCCTGGAATACTAGAAACTATTTTTTTTTATCTCTCTTCAGCAAAATCCTAAACGAGAAGGAATTGCCTCTGCATCCGAGTACGCATTTTACATGAGTGTTATCCTGAAAAATGGCAAACGACGTACTGTTATTATCATCGCGCAATCATTTCTAAAGCGAACCATTGTCATTACTATCTCTACCATTACTCTCACTCTTCAAAAAACAAAGTATATATACAACAACAACAACAACAACTACTACTACTACTACTACTACTACTACTACTACTACTACTACTACTACTACTACTACTACTACTACTCCTACTACTACTACTATTACTCCTACTACTACTACTATTACTACTACTACTACTACTACTACTACTGCTGTTTATATTTTTATTAATGTTGCTGATGTTACTACTGTTACTTCTACAACAACAACAACAACAACCACTACTACAACCACCACCATCATCATCATTATTAACATCATTATTTTCACAGTTCTAAGTTGCCAAAAGACAATGACCTGCATCAAGGCATTGTGAACACTCTTACGAAGGAAAGCTCAGAGAGAGAGAGAAAAAAAAAAATTAACACTTCTCTCAATGATAAAAACACACACAAAGACAGAGAAAGAATACAAAAAGAGGTGAAAATAACTTACGTAGGAATCAAAACACAACTGCGCTGAAAAACGTTATGAACAAAGCATCAGTGGAATAAACAGCATCTGGGTGGAGAGATAGGTTGACTGATACGTATAGACAGACAGGTAAAGATACAGACAAAACGGGTAGATATACAAAAATACACCATGAAAGACATATAAAGAGACAAAAAAGAAATAGATGAATAGATAGGATAGATACGTAGACAGACAGACAGATAGGCTGCTAGGTAAATAGGTCGGTTGGTATATAAATAAATCAAAAGATAGAGAGCTTGATAGATTACCAACAGAACTTTAAATAGATAGATACACATACATTCATACAGACAGACACATATACAGAGAGATAGCCATACACTCAAACAGGTATCTCATCTTCTCAAAACACACACACACACACACACACACACACACACACACACACACACACACACACACACACACACACACACACACACACACACACACACACACACACACACACACACACACACACACTTTGTATTAATATATCTATCTATCTATTCATCTCTCTCTCTCTCTCTCTCTCTCTCTCTCTCTCTCTCTCTCTCTCTCTCTCTCTCTCTCTCTCTCTCTCTCTCTCTCTCTCTCTCTCTCTCTCTCTCTCTCTCTCTCTCTCTCTCTCTCTCTCTCTCTATCTATATATATATATATATATATATATATATATATATATATATATATATATATATATATGTGACATTAGTTGCAAAGAGTAAGAGAATCAGGTGTCAGTTAAGGCGGATTAACAGGAGGTGACGCGAAGGGCAGAATAGGGCAAGGCGAGACGGGAGAAGGGTAGAGATGAGAATGGAAGAGGGAAGGAGGGAAGGATGCGAGGCTGAAGAATGGCATAAGTGGGTTTGTTTGTGGCTCACAGAAGAGACACAAGAGGGAAGTGGTAGATTGTTGCGTAGTATATTGCGTTGTCTTGGTTGTATCTATGTACGTCTAAAGTTAAGAAAGGCTCTGTGTTTCTTGCCGTTCAAGTTTTTTTTTTTTCTTTATATCGTGAATTTTCTTTTCTTTTTGTTTCTTTTACGTAATTTAATAAATCTTATGTGTTCATTGTAGTCTGGGTTATTTATTCTTTAACTTTTCACTTTGTTTTCTATATTTACTCAGTTCCTTATGACACACACACACACACACACACACACACACACACACACACACACACACACACACACACACACACACACACACACACACACACAAAAAATGAATATTAGAAAAAAATAGTCAAAATTCAGGGACAAATGTCGCGACACCTCTCTCTTAAAAGAACTTAAGTCACAGGAAGATGGAAATACAGAAACAGGCAGGAGTTCCAGAGTTTACCAGTGATAGTTATGAATGATTGAGAGTACTGGTTAACTCTTGTATTAGAGGGTTGGACAGAATAAGGATGAGAGGAAGAAAGCCTTGTGGAGCGAGGCCGCAGGAGGAGGGGAAGCATGCAGTTAGCAAGATCAATAGAGCAGTTAGCATGTAAATAGCGATAAAAGATAGAAAGAGATGCAACATTTCGGCGGTGAGAAAGAGGCTCAAGACAGTCAGAGGAGGGGAGATGATGAGAAGAAAAGCTTTTGATTCTACCCTATCTCATAGTAATAAAATATCTAAGAATAATAATAATCATATATATATATATATATATATATATATATATATATATATATATATATATATATATATATATATATATATATATATATATATATATATATATATATATATATATATATATATATATATATATATATATATATATATATATATATATATATATATATATATATATATATATATATATATATATATATATATATATATATATATATATATATATATATATATATATATATATATATATATATATATATATATATATATATATATATATATATATATATATATTTCCTCCGCCTATTACACTTCCTCTTTTTCCTCCTCGTATTCGTCTTTGTCATCCTCCCTTCCTTCTTCTCTTCCTTCCCTTCCTCCCCTGTTTTGTTCCTGTGTTTATCTCTGTGTTCCTCCTTCACCATTCAAGATATCATGTGACACCGCGACGACATCTTTTTCGAGTGTTATTATGACATGATTGTTTTTTTTTTTTTTTTTTGTTTCATAACAAAATTGCAATCGCGAGTTTTTTTCCTTTCCCGTCAGTCGCAGTTGGACGGAGCGTCGGATGGGTGGGTGGGGAGAGGTCTTTGCACTATCCAAGCAATTCTTAGTCGTGCAACTTTTTGCAATCAACCTCGAGACTGGAATCCGATCTTTTTATGTCCATTTTTGTTCGAAGATTGATACAACTCATCATAATCAACCTCAAAAGGTTCAAGAAATCTACTGCTACTTGTTCTTCTTTAATATTCCTTCGTGTCCCTCCTTTCCTCCTCCAGCTCCGGCTCTTACTCTTCTCATTCCTTTTACCTCGCGTTCTCTATAGCGCATTCACTTCCCTCCTCTGTGCTATCCTTTCTTTTCAACAAGCTTCCTATTTTTTTCTTCGTATCTGTTCGTTTTTATACTCCCATCCTTCTTTGGCCTTTATACGCGCTATTCCCCCCAATCCATTTTCACAACCTCTTCCTTTTTTTTCTCTCTCCCTCTCTTCTACTCCTTCTCCTCTTCCTCCTCCTCCTCCTCCCTCCTGCCCTTCCTATTTCTTCTTTTCATCATTTTTCTCAACTTTCAACTCTCAGCAACTAAGAAACATTGCAAAATTTTCCTAGAAGGGTCAAGTCAAGAGAGAGAGAGAGAGAGAGAGAGAGAGAGAGAGAGAGAGAGAGAGAGAAACAAGGCAACGGTGTCAGTGGTAAACAGAGTAATGGGTGAGGTCGCTTTCCCTGTAAATGCTTAGTGTGCGGGATTTGTCAGCGAGAAAGCGAGGGAGAGGGAGGGAGAGTGAGAGGGAGGGAGTGACGAACGCTGGATGGAAAAGGAAATATTGTTAGAAAGGGAGGAAAAGAGCAAGGCAGAAAGGAACGCTAGATTATGAGAGAAAGGAAAAGGAAAGGAAATGCAAGGAAAGGAATAAAGGAAGAAGAAAAGGGATGGCGAGAAGGAATAAATGCATAAAATAGGAATAAGGATAGAAGGAAGCAGATAAACACCATAATACGTATGAAGAGAGAGCAAAAGTAAAAATAATGATAACAATAAGAGATGAATACGAAAGAAAGAACAAACGAAGGAAGAGAGAGAAAGGAAAGATACATTCAAACATGAGGGGGAGAAAGGAAACACAATACAAAAAATGGAAGAAAATGAGAGGAATGAATAGCAAACCAGATGAAATATAAAGGGTTAAAAATAAAGCGAAGAAGAGAAAAGGAGGACAAAATACATTAAAGAATGATAATGAAGAAAGAGAGAAGGAAGGAAGAAAAGAAGGAAGGAAGGAAGGAAAGAAGGAAGAAAGGAAGGTAGGAAGGAAGGAAGGAAAATCACTACCAAACTATGAAAGGAAAGAAGGAAACTTGATACAATGGAGAGAAGGAAACTTAGTTAACTCGAAGGACTGAAGGAAACCTGACGAGGGATGTTGGGAAGGGAAGGAAAGACAAAAGTAAACGAAAGAAGGGCGAGAAGAAAATGAGAGAAAAACTGATACGAAGGCTAGAAACTTTAAGAGCTGGGAGAATGGATAGATGGAAGGAAGCACTAACGCACGGAGGAAGAGAAAAAGGGAAGGAAGGAAAGCAGGGAGGTAAGACAAGGAGGAGAGTAATGAAAATAAAAAAAAAGCTAAATATTTACACATTTCTGGAGAATCTTCTAAAGAGGAATGATGAAAGGACACGAGAAGGAAAAAATGAAAAGGGTAAGAAAGTGGATATAAAAAAGGAGGTAGAAATGTTTTTTTGGATTTAAGAAGAGGAAGAAAGGAGGAGAGAAGGATGGAAAAAATAGGAAAAAGGGGCAGGAACTGGTTGACGAAAAAATAAAGGAATGTTAGAGGAGAAAAAAAAAGAATAATGTAGAGAGGAATTTCACAGAATGAAAGACAAAGTACAGAAGTGGAGGGAGGTGAGGAGGGAAAGGGAGATGAGGGGAGGAGGAGGAGGAGGAGGAGGAATAGGAGAAAAAGAAGGAAGGGAGTGAGAGAGAGAAAGAACAGAAAACAACGCAACATCTAATCAACTTCTATATTTTTTTTTTTGTTCACAGTGTACACGTGAAAGAATAAATATTTACTTCTCACATATCTTACAGCTTACTTCTCCTTCTCCTCCACCCTACTTTTTTTTTTGTCTTTTTCCTCCTCATCCTTCTTTCCCTTTGCTATCTTGTCTCTCCTCCTAACCCATTCAAAACTGGGACACATTTTTACCTTGAGATTTGTGTACCATTAGACCATTTTATTGAAAGTCGGAAGATTAATGGCAACAGTTTTCACTATTTTAATCACCCACATAAGTTTCTAAAGCTGTATAAAATTACCGAATAGTAAGCAGAATGAATATAGAAATGCGTTATGGTACTCAAGTGATTAATAGTTAGTCAAGGATAGTATCACAAACAATCTATTGATGTCCTTACGGTCTATTACAGCTTCTCTTCCTCTGCATTCACCTTCATATCATTTGCATATCTCACACATGTTTATTATTCTCACTCTCCTTTTGTCTTTCCTTGTCAACAGTTTTCATGTGGTTCTCTAGCGCATTTCTCCTCCTGCATAAGACATTGTATTTCCTGCAGTACCCGGAAAAACAACACTTCTAGATAAAATACTTTTGTGGCTCGTCTTTCGACACGGTATATTCTTTCGTGTATCACTCCATCTTCTCTCTCCGTCTCTCTCTTCTCTTTTGTTATCGTCCCTTACCTCCATCACCACCACCACCTCCTCCTCTTTCTGTTCCTCTTCTTCCTCGTAAACCGACAAGAATCACTCCTGTAGCTAAAATCTTTCCGATCCAACACAAGATTGTTACTGGACTTTCGCGACGTTCCCTCCCAGGCAACATAATGTCAGAAAAGCCTTCCTTCTTTCATTCTACGCCACCACAACGTGTTTTCCGTTCCCTTCCTTCGTTTATGCATTCTTTCTTTCTTCATTTTCGCTCACCACATGGTCAAGCTTCTGTCTTTTCTTTTTATTTATCTTATTCCCATTCTTTTTTTTTTCATTACATTTCTCTTGCCTCACTTTATTCGAAATCTTCCAAATTCCCTCCTTCTTTAATTTCTCTCTTGTTTATCTATCACAACATCACCTGCTTCCTTCCTTTTTGCTGATCAAAACATCTCTTTCTTTCTTCCTCCCTTTCTTCCTGTATTCGTTCATTGACAACCCTCTCTTCATTCATATTATTCTTTCTCTCCCTTCATTCGTTCATCCAATTCTCCTTCACCACAACGTTTCCTTTCCTCCTTCATTTTTTCATCTTCCATCACTCCATCTTCTTTTTCCTCCCTCTTACCCTCTTCAATTCTCCTGCCTCCGCAATTTTTTCTTTCAGTCTTCATGTTTTGAACGACAGTCTATTCTATTACTAATGACACTGCCTGACTTCATTACTCGCTCCTCGTCTCCTCTCTCTCTCTCTCTCTCTCTCTCTTCTGTCAATTCTTTCATAGCGTTTATTTTTCTTTCCTTTTTTGCCTCTTGTCTTGATATTTTTCCTTATTCTTCGTGAATGCCTTTCCTTAGGATCTTTTGATTTTTCTTTCTTGTATTTCTTATTTTATCTTTTTTCCTTTCTTTCTTTTCCTCTTCTCTCTCCGCTTCTTGTATTCTTTCTCTTAAACAAAAGCCTTCACTTCTTGTCTTTGATCTTGTTCTTGTTCTCCCCCCACCCCCCGTTCTCTTTTCTTCCCCTCTTACCTTTATAGCTGATTTGATTAAGGGTTAATAAAATCTCTCAAATGTTTCCTCTTCTTCTCCTTCTCGTCCTTCTATCATTC
>NC_059270.1:11947944-11960444 GCF_017591435.1 Portunus trituberculatus
CTTCTCCTTTCCTCTCCTGGTTCTTTGCTCTTTATCCTCTTCCATATTTTCCAACGTTATTATTTTTCTTATCATACTCTTTCTTCTCTTTAGAGGCTACTTTATGTTCTTCCTCTTTATCTTTATCCTTTTCTTCCTCTTTCTGTTCACCTTTATCTTCTCTTCCTCTCCCTGTTCCATCTCCTCAGTGTTGCTGTTCCGATTCGCCTCTCTCCGCCCTCCACTTACACCTCACCTCCCTAATTGATTAACGACCACCTGCCAACACTAGGTCATCATATATGTGTTAACAACAGTCTTGGTCACCTGTAAGCCACTGACTCTCTCCTTCGTGACCTTCGTTAACCTTACAGGAAAATAGCAAGTGATCTTCTCTCGCTTGGAAGTTTCATACAGAAATTTTGTTAGATTTTCTTGATTGATTTGTAAGTGTACAGTGAAAGCTCGCCTTGCATCCCACGATATCTATGTGGGATGAAGAAACGTGAGATGCAGGGACTTAGATCGATGAATGAGATAGTAATAAGGTTTGGGGTCTACTTTCTTCTGCGTGGGACTTTTGACTTTTGTTCTATATGTCAGAAGTTCACGGAAGTTGTAGCTGTGTTTCCCGTAGAGTTTATCAGTTTTTTTTTTTTTTGAAGGTGCAGTATTCATTATTATTATTGTTATTATTATTATCATTATCATTATTGTTGTTGTTGTTGTTGTTGTTATCATTATTATTATTATTATTATTATTATTATTATTATTATTATTATTATTATTGTTATCATCATTATTATTTTTTATCATTATCATTAATGTTATTATTACTTATACTTATTGTTATTAATATCATTTTCATTATTTGTTCATTATGCATCAATATTTTTGGGCTTTGCTTTACTCGTCGAGGCTGGAGATTAATAACACACACATCCTTAGAGTAGGAAACTAAAGAAACCTGCAAGAAGCCATCACATACCGTGTTATATGTAATCCTTATATACGTACTTGATCTTTCCTTTTAAAAAACCAACTAGTCCAGACGGTGCATATATTCTCCAGTGTTAGGGAAGCTCTTGTCTCGTAGTGATTTACTTCATTTATGAAGTAATAACTTAACAATGTTCCCGCCAATGATAAATCAGGTTAGGTTAGACTGAGAAATTTAGTAAAGCGGAAACAAATTTTACTTCAATTTTCAAGAGAGAATTTCCAGAGAACTACAGAAAAAAAAAGAAAGTTTACAGCTGGATGTGAATACAAAGGTGACACAATATGGCTCATATCTCACAATTAATTCAAGCTAAATTACAATGAGGAACGTATTATGGTGGATTAAAAAAATATTGGTACATTTTGAGAGTTTTCATGGAATCTGTAAGGAGAAATTTACGTAGAAACCTTTTAGTTGGATGTGCCAGCCAAGGCGACCCTCTCCCTTACAGTGGCGATGCTTACACTTGATCATCTTGGTGAATGCGTTCCGAAACTCTTTCCTTTCCTTAATGCAGGCACTCGCTGATTGGTAGCTGCCTAACATTGAGCTTCCCGACTTTACCATAAAAACACTGGCCAAGAGATGCGCATATCCATCACCGCCATGAATGGAGCTTGATACATCCACTATATGGGGTAACGAGGAGCACGGGAAGAGAAACACTAAATATATCCATCCTGATGCTAAGGAGCTATATTCTTCGTCTTTGTCTGGTTGACATTCGAGTGGGGACGGTACACACAGGAAGAACAACGTTATGCAATACCAGTGTGATGTTGCACTGTCATGTTCTTTTTTCTAGGCTGGCTGACACTCAAAAGAAAAATTCTATAGGTGATATTATCTTTTCTTTGTTTTTTTTCATGAATTAACTAATGGAGGAAAACTGCCAGGTGGATAAAGAAAAGTGTCGAAAACACACATTCGTAATGTTTTCTAGGTTAATGATATGTACCGCTTCTTAATCAAGGTTAATGTAACTCTCTTTATGACAAATATACTGCATCAAGACATCTTCGGAATTAGGCTAAATAACCTTGAAATCATTTATTTTCTGGGTTTTAGAAGGCAAGAGTCAAGCTTTTACATATTTCTCAGCCAATTTCTGGGACACATAAAACAATTTGAAGAAAAAACAGTAAACAAATCATCTTAATCCTAAAATACGCAAGTCAATAAATATCAATCTTTTCATATCATCAAGAAACACAGAGAAGCAGAGATGGATGACTGTGTGTCACTCCTGAGGACACACGCTTTCACTCACGTCACGTCCACCTCGCGCCAGGTGTTACAAAAGAACATAAGAAAAGAGGGAAGCTGCAAGAGGCCGCCATGTTTACACGAGGCAGTCCCTGTGTGTTTAAGGTACCTAATTCCATCTATCATCCCCATCCATGAACTTATCTAACCTTCTTTTAAAGCTCCTTATTGACTCAGCCCTGACTACATGACCACTGAGACCGTTCCACTCATCAACCACTCTGTTTGAAAACCAGTTTCTTCCCATTTCTTTCCTAAATCTGATTTTTTCAAGTTTAAACCCATTATTTCTGGTTCTGTCCCCGCTACTGATCCTAAGAACTACATTCATGTCCCCTTTGTTAAAACCCTTATACCACTCAGATACTTCTATCAGGTCTCCTCTTAACCTACGTCTATCTAAGGAATGGAGATTGAGTTTTTTCAGTCTCTCTTCATAGGGAATATCCCTCATTCCTTGTATCTTTTTGGTTATCCTCCTTTGCATTGACTCCAACAGAATTGTACCGCATAGTCAAGATGTGGATTGACCAGCGCCAAGTATAATCTTAGTATTACTTCGGGATTCCTGCTTTCAACACTTCTAAAAATTAATCCTAATACTCTATTCGCCTTATTTCTGGCCTCAATACATTGCTTCCTTGTCCCGAGATCGGAGCAAACTATGACTCCTAAATCTTTCTCATGCATGGAACTTCCTAATTCCACGTTATCTATCGTGTACCTATTGCTTGGATTATCTCTGCCTATGCTCAACACCTTGCACTTGTTAATACTGAACTGCGTTTGCCATCTCTCTGTCCATTCTTTCGTCTTATCCAAGTCAGCCTGCAAGGCCATGGCATCCGAATCGGACCTAATTAATTTACCTATCTTTGTGTCGTCTGCAAATTTATTAATGTCACTATTAATTCCACTATTCAAGTCGTTGAACTAATAATGACCCTAAAACTGAACCCTGTGGCACCTCACTAACTACTTCCCCACTCGGAATCAGATCCATTAATTACTACCCTCTGTCGCCTGTCGTCTAACCACTCCTTAATCCAGCCTGATACTCTACCCTCTTTACCGTGTGCATTAACCTTTTTAAGAGCCTCTGGTGAGGTACCTTGTCAAAGGCTTTACTGAAATCTAAACATAGAAAGTCATAATTATCACCCTTATCTGCCGCCTCATAAACCTTACTATAAAAGCTCAACAAGTTTGTAAGACACGACTTCCCCTTCATAAATCCATGTTGTGTGTGATTTATCAAGCCGTGTTTGTCTAGGTGTTCCCTAATGTTTTTCGCTATTATTGATTCCATTAATTTACCCACAACTGAAGTTAAGCTAACAGGCCTGTAATTAGACGTTAGGGTTTTATCTCCCTTCTTAAATATGGGAACCACATTAGCTTCTCTCCACATTATCGGTACCTCACCTGACTCCAGTGACATCCTAAAAAGTGCCGCTAAAGGCTCGCTGACGACTTCCTTGCATTCCTTTAGAACCCTTGGATATACTTCATCAGGTCCTGGTGACTTGAATTTCTTTAGTTTATCTATCTCCTGTTCTACCATCGCCTTAGTTATAGGAATATCTGTCAGCTTTTCACTATCCTCTTCCCTAAGTATCTGTTCGCTATCTGGGATTTCCTGTGTGTTCTGGGTGAAGACAGTTAAAAAATATTAGTTCATAATTCTACTAACCTCTTCCGTAGAACTAACCATCTTCCCATTTGCTGTCCTTAAGGGAGCTATTTCTTCTCTACTTTTAGTCAGACTCTTGTATAACTGAAAAAATCCCTTGGGGTCCGTCTTTGCTTGGCTGGCTACCCTCAACTCATATTCACTTTTAGCCTTCCTCGTTAACCTCTTAACTGTTCTTACTAATTCATGGTATAGTGGCCTTAAAGCCTCATCTCCTGCCTTTAGCCTGTTATGCATATTCCTCTTTTTCCCTATGCATCGCTTTAATCTGTCTGTCATCCACTTAGGGTCGTTGCTTTGTGATTTTATTGTTCAATATGAAATGTCAGCTATCTGACCGTTATGTACTTTATTTAAAAAGGCGGATATAAATTTCATCAACCCTCAGCTGACCGGGATTCCTCCCATGTTGTAATCCAGCTCCCCCCACCGCTTCACACTCTCTCTCTGTCCCACTCCGACTTCGCTCCTCACCTTCTTTCTCTGCTCCTGCCTTCCTTCTACCTGATTATATCTGCCTTCCCCTTGCCAAGCGACTCCTTGTAAATACTCCCTTAAGCCGTCGAAATCAGCCTTCCTGAAGTCAGGTACTTTCCTATTGTTCTTTTTTTTCTAAAAGTTTCATGCCATTTCAATGTTTACCGTATTTCTTTGTGATCACTGTTACCTAGCTGGCCACCAACCTCCACCTGCGTAACTGCCTCCTCCCTGTTTGTCAGAATTAAATCTAGAATATTATTTCCCCGTGTGGGTTCTAAAATGACTTGCTTTAAAAAATTATCCTAAGAAACTCATCTGCTTCCCTGTTACCCACCATCAAGCTCCAATCAACATTCCTATAGTTAAAATCCCTACCACACATACCTTACTGTACCTGGCTGCTCTATTTATCTCCTCCCATAGGGAAGAGTTTATTTGGTCTGAAGCATTAGGTGGCCTGTACACTAAACCCATTACTACTGATTGAGACCCGTCTTTAATATCTACCCATAGAGACCCTATTTTGCTATCTGTCTTAATTCTGCTGTTTATGCAACATTGCAGTGTGTCCTTGACGTACAAGGCCACTCCTCCTCCTTTTTTGCTTTTCCTATCTTTATGAAAAAGTGTATAACCGTCAATTTTCACCTCCTGATCAAATACCTTCCCTAACATATCTAACCAGGTTTCTGTTAATGCAATTATATCAGAATTCTCAACACAAGCTGCTCCTCTCAGGAAATCTTATTCAAAATATTCCTACAGTTCGTGAAATAAATATCTAAACTATTCTTTGGCAAGAAGGAGTGTGGCTCACTCAAACAGATAATATATATTTTCTCCTGTACTCGTATCACCGCCCATTACCCATTGGCCATAATTCCTCCTTCTCTCTTTCTGTGCGTGTGTAGTGTGAGGGGATGAGTTTGAATAAAATAAATGTTCCTTGGTTCATTTAGCCAGTTGTGCAATGGTTGCCATTACGAAATTATGCAGGTGATGAGCGACGCTCCTGCTCATCTATTATTTATGATTACTAGTACAAAGAGATGATTTCACAAGATATCTACTATACTCACATACATTCTATGTACTGTATGTATCCATATGTGTATGCACCTTTATGTCTGTCTATCTATTCTTTATCTATATTTACTTCTCTCTCTCTCTCTCTCTCTCTCTCTCTCTCTCTCTCTCTCTCTCTCTCTCTCTCTCTCTCTCTCAATTTTCATTTATCTGTGTCCGTCTATTTGTTTACTTGCCAATTGTGTTTATCCAGTTTTCAATATTCAAGTGTGTGTGTGTGTGTGTGTGTGTGTGTGTGTGTGTGTGTGTGTGTGTGTGTGTGTGTGTGTGTGTGTGTGTGTAATTCACCTCGGTCGTCTGCTGGTCACCCAGCCAGTCTTCCCCATTACGGAGCGAGCTCAGAGCTCATAGACCGATCTTCGGGTAGGACTGAGACCACAACACACTCCACACACCGGGAAAGCAAAACCACAACCCCTCGAGTTACATCCCGTACCTATTTACTGCTAGGTGAACAGGGGCCACACATTAAGAGGCTTGCCCATTTGCCTCGCCGCTTCCCGGGACTCGAACCCGGGCCTTTCGATTGTGAGTCGAGCGGTGTGTGCGTGTGTGCGTGCGTGCGTGAATTTGTGTGTGTGTGTGTGTGTGTGTGTGTGTGTGTGTGTGTGTGTGTGTGTGTGTGTGTGTGTGTGTGTGTGTGTGTGTGTGTGTGTGTGTGTGTGTGTGTTGCGTCCTTCTACAATATTTACATATTCTATACGTGGTTCCTGCTTTCCTTAATGTATATCAAGCATATTATTCCGTCTCTCTTGAAATAAATGGAGTGTGGTAACTTCCCAGGTGTAAAGGTGCATAACGTTACACAGCTGCGTGCCCAACATACTGAACACTTGCTTCAGACACATTTCACAGTGACGGTAATATGCTAATGTTCGCTCAATAGAAGCAGTGTTAGTCTTGTTCCATACCTTGTGACACTCATACGTTTTCTGATTCTTTCGCAACGACATCAGTTAAGGTGTGTGTGTGTGTGTGTGTGTGTGTGTGTGTGTGTGTGTGTGTGTGTGTGTGTGTGTGTGTGTGTGTGTGTGTGTGTGTGTGTGTGTGTGTGTGTGTGTGTGTTGATGCTTACAACGACAGTGCACATAATATATCACCCGTTAGTTTCCCAGGCAGTGATGTCATAACTTAGCTCTACAAACGCTAAGAGTACGTAAGTGTTAAGCGCGTTGTCTTGTCTTGAATAACACGATTTCATTGAGTTTTTTCAATGTTTCGTTTATTACTCACACTTTCATTCGTATCTACACATCAGGAATGCAAAACATCTTTTCTATCCTTCTCAAATTTTCTAGGAGACGGAAGTTAAGCCAGAAATATTATATGCTTAGCTTTCTTGTAGTCTTCAGCTAACATCTTACATATACAACTAAACGTCATTCCAGCGCCACCCTTTCCCGGCCTCGGTGCATGGGGCAGTGGAGCAGTGGGGCAAGGCGGTGGGCAGTTCCTTTCTCCGCCCAGTTATAATTGACAGATACCCATTTCAAGGTTGGGTGAACCTAAGGGCGGGCAGTTGTCCCAGAAAAACCTTGACCGTGACCAGGATTCAAAACCGGCACTTGGTGAATTGTAGTTATCCGTTTGACTTACCGAACTCTGATCTCCTTTACATGTAATAATAGCAACAAAAAAAATAACAATAAAAAAAGAAAAACTTCAAAGATCAATATTAAGAAAAAATGTCACTCAATTTCTCTTCGTATGAACAATAACATGTTAATGAAATATACAAAATTATGAGAAAGGTAAACGTATTTATTATATTGAGAAGGAACACGTGGACAAGTCACCCACGGCCTAAGGTACCTACGTACGTACCTGTCAGTGTCAGGACCAGGTGTGCTGCTAGAAATTAACGTCCACTCAGTTCACACTTGCGAAAACGTGACTCAGTTAACCAAGGTTGTTGCTAGGTGTAATAAGGTGAGAGAGAGAAAGAGAGAGAGAGAGAGAGAGAGAGAGAGAGAGAGAGAGAGAGAGAGAGAGAGAGAGAGAGAGAGAGAGAGAGAGAGAGAGAGAGAGAGAGAGAGAGAGAGAGAGAAAAGAGATAGACAGATAAATAGATGAAATAGATACTAATTCACAAAAACAGTACATATCAGTATAGAAACAACAAAGATTAATAGATAAAAGACATACGGATAGACAGACACAAAGGATGCAGGACTAGTAGGAATAAAGATTTAATTAAGGAAAGATAAATTAAACAATATCTCTCTCTCGTCCATGAAGAAAGAAGACAAAAATTAGAGACACGGATGCAAACACACTGAATTTAGGGGAGATTGAAATTTAACTTTCAAGAATTATATATATTTTTTCTGTTGCACGCGTGTGGTGGTGGTGGTGGGGGGAGCAGCAGCGGCAGAAGGTTTTGGTCATCATGGTAATGTTTGGTGCCGTGTTTGGTGTGTTGACCTTCATTCACTTCATCCTCTACTCCTTTCCTGTACCTCCCTCTATCCCTCCCTTCCTCCCTCTGCCCTTCAACACTCCCCCATCTCTCTCTCTCTCTCTCTCTCTCTCTCTCTCTCTCTCTCTCTCTCTCTCTCTCTCTCTCTCTCTCTCTCTCCCAGGTGACACAAGCACGTATTCACCTCAGCCTCTGCACCTGCAAGCAATCACGCACCACATTCACGTCCCGGCCTCACTGTTCTCCTTATTGCCTCACTCCTCCTCCGTTCATTACTTCTATTCCGGCGTTATTAACACCAGTGATTCACCTCACGGCCACCTTCTCCGCACCATGTTAGTGGGCGTGGGTGTGGGTGTGGGCACGTGGTTGGGAGGCGCACTCCAAAAAAGGTGTACACGAAGGTGCAGTTTGATGAGCTACCGCCGCGGGACTAAGGCTGAGTTACTGTAGGGAAGAGGAACTGGTCTGTGCTGGTGGACTTAAATGGCTGAGGCTATACAAGGGTAGCGAGGTGAAGAGAGAGGCGTGCTGCCGAGGAGGCCTGCGTCTGCTCTCACCATGGTCATGGGAAGAGTGAGAGCGGGTATTGTGTGAGTTCTTCCCTCAGAGTATATCACTAAATCTATAACTTGATGTACCTTTATATATTTGAAACTTCCAAGTCATATAAATGTATGGTCATGTTTCGCTTCTACCAGCACAAATCATAGATAACTTTATATATTGTAAAATGTATCAGTGTTAATTTGATATTCTATATACTAGAAATACTCAAGGTATATCATGACTTGCTCTTACCAGGAGTAATCACAATAAATCCTTCAGAAGAAAGCAACTGAGGCGTATCTAGAGATACTCACACGTAGCTACACATTTTACCGTACGATGTCAATCTCTTGCCAAGAGGAGAGGAGGCTGAGGTATGTGTAGGATTTGCTTACGTTCAATATTGATTGCATGAGGAAATACGTGTTGAAAGTGTTCCTAATTATTGAAGTTTACTTTGACATTTACGTATGAATGATTTAGAGAGTGAATATTAAGAGACACATATTCAAAATATTATAACCTGAAGCGATACGGATTTGAGATTACGACAAAGGAGTCAAAGGTAACAATGAAATGAATTTATAATATTTTGTGCAATATTCTATATCTACAGAACCCGATGTATACTGTATATATAGAGGGCAGCAACACAATTGCTGATTTCCCACGCCTCTACTCGTATTTCACCACAGAGTGTAAATAGTGTGGAAAGAAGGCAAAAAATATCAAGACTCCACAGTGATCCGGTGCGTGACATTACTCATAACACAGAGAACTGGAGGCGGCGGCGGCATCACACCTGTGATGGCGCCTCTCCCTTCCCCCACACACTTTGCTGCTGTGAGGGCCTGTGTCTCGCGATGCTGGTGATGACGATGAGGAAGACTTCGACGGCGATGATGATGATGGTAATGATGATGATGAAGATGGTTATGATGATGATGATGATGATGATGATGATGATGATGGTGATGAGCTGAAAACCTGGCTCAGAAAATTTGACTAAGGCCGATTCTCTCCCTGAACAATCACGCGGCTCTGCTAGAGACGCTCCTGTTAGGCCTGTGAGGGAGACTAATATGTTTTCTTCGTCTTCCTCAATGGGATTCGGTTATAGGTGTCCTCTGAGGGCGTGTTGAGATGCTGCTCCTCTACGGTGGCATCACACCCGTGGCGAATCTACAGCAGAGGAATAGTTAGGGTGAGACGCCTGGTGGGTTTGGCTTGTCTTGAAGATTAATGTGACTCGCCCACCTCCGCCTGGGAGCTGCAACACAGTGAACACAGGGGCGAGGTAGTTGTTTTCCTATGTCTGCCCGGAAACGCAAAGGACATAAAAGCGATAAAAGAAACATGGATAAGCTTGGGGCAGAACTTCCTGAAGCATCATACTAGTTCAGAATATAAGCACAAAAAAAAAAAGATATGGAAGCAATAATAGGACATGATTATTCTTGCTAAAGGGAAGGAAAGGAATATCAGAAAAACCATGGTTGAGGATGCTTGCGTGGAGGAGGTGCTTATTAAACACACTCTGCAAGACACTTATTAACACGTTGCGGCCAAAATGGAACTTAAGTAGGCCGTGAATCAGACACAAGAGAAGGTTAGGCTGAGGACGACGAGCCTCTCAACCTACTACAATTCAAATTAAGATGCAAAGACCATAGAAAAGCTGATGATGGTGAAGAAAAGATGAGAGAAGAAAAAGAAGCATTGCAAAATGTGGACTAGTAACAACAGAACACCAAAGCTATGAGGAAGAGGAAAAGATATGACAATGAAGGAGTGAGATGTTAGGCATACAAGCATCAGCAACAGGGCCGAGGCGGCATTATAGGCGCGTCTTGCCTCAAACCACCATCACGAGGACTGGCGCTCACTTGTACAAGGCGTGACAATGCATTAAATACTTACTTAATTTGCGCTCTGTGAGGACGGTAAAGTTGGCTTCCTCTAATAGAATATCCTCTTTTCATCCCTTCTATATATACATGCATCCTTCTCCACATCCTCCTCCATCTTCTTTTAGCCATTCTCTCCTCCTCCTCTTCCTTCTTCCCAATGACCACCACCTGCCGCCTCACTCTCATCATCATCATTCCGGGAAGGCAAACTACACAAACACACACACACACACACACACACACACACACACACACACACACACACACACACACACACACACACACACACACACACACACACACACACACACACACACACACACACACACACACACACACACACACACACACACTGTACATAGTAACTTCACTTCTGACTGGGAGAGCAAAAAATACATCACTGCCATCCTTTTTCAGAGCCATCCAAAGCTGACCTACCTACCTTCTTCACTCCCCCGACCCCGCCCTTACCTCCATACCGGCGCCCTCATTCACTTCCCTAATAACACCCTAATTCTCCTCTTCTTGTTTTTCTCCCCTTATCTCTCTTTCTCCTCCTTCAAGCTTCCTTCCCTCTCTTCATCTATCCTTCCATTCATTCTTTTTCCACAAATGGCGGTTGAGAAGTAAAGAGTGAGGCAGGAGAGCAGAAGAACCCCGTGCGCTGGCGTCCCACCAACCACAGGCCGGCAGGAATTTAAGGCAGGGAAGGGAGAAGGTAGCCATGTAGGGAGCAAGGGAGAGGGACGGACGGACGGACGGAGGGATGGCTAGATGGATGGATGGATGGATGGATGAATACCCCTGCTAGACAAGACTGAGATCCCGGCCCCTCGATAAAGCTATATCGATCTAATAATAACCACTTAATGGAGCCATGACAGGAACGAGATCAATGGTAGCATGCAGGGACCTGACTCCAGGGATTCCGGGAGGAGGTGAGGGGGCAGGTGGTGGCACAGAAGGCGCGGGGGAATACTGTCAGTAAAGGGGGAGCAAAGGCGGATGCTGTGCCTTCCATCACTTAGCGGTACTGCCAGCCTCACGAAGGGACGCAGGAGATGGCGACAGGGTGACCGGGCGTGGAATGAATCACATAACATGGCCACGAGAGAATGGATCCGCCGTGGTACAGTGGAACCATGCGTGCTTTGGGGTCCGAGGAGTCTCCAAGCGCACGGGTTCGAATCCTGTCCACGGTCTGAGTGTAGGTTGGGCTTCCTCACTCGGGGTAACGGTTTCCTAGCGGGTGGGCTTTAAGATAGGAGATACCATAAAAAGTATCCCCTTTAGCACATAAATTCCCGTGAAAAGCCCACATGGTATAAATAAAAAAAAATGAAATAAAAAAACGTTGACCAATCAATGGTCTAGATCTAGAACTATCAGGGTGGAGACGCAGTAATCTTCAGGACCCTAACGTTCCAGTCTTGGCGTAAACCAGCTCCTTTTAAGCTATACTAGGCTCGATACTACATTCAATTCCGTCATTTGTCCTCTGTAGCCCGCGAGTTTCTGCTATAAAAAAGATGTCACACTTAAATTCTGCCAGCACCACTACAGGAGAGGGCCACAAAACTGAGTCCCTATGAATATACAATAGGATAATCATCTAAGCTTCACAGAAAAGTTCTAGGATAACTGCTTACCGGTGCTATAGGAAGAGAGACAGAGAGAGAGAGAGAGAGAGAGAGAGAGAGAGAGAGAGAGAGAGAGAGCAGCACATACCGTTTTAGTTAGTTTAGAGCCCTCGTGATGAAAACAATGAATGATAATACCACAAGACAACAACTGTTTTTTGGTAGACGCTCGTGTTTAGGAGGAAGAGGATATGTTAATTGCTAGTGACGCGATCGTATTGTAGAAAATGATTAGCAGTGACAGATTCCTTGAGTCCTTAACGAAAAAATATGTCCAGTGTTAAAAATATTAGTTTGGTCATTCCTTTCATATTGTCATCCGTTTTCTAATGGATATCTAGAGAGAGAGAGAGAGAGAGAGAGAGAGAGAGAGAGAGAGAGAGAGAGAGAGAGAGAGAGAGAGAGAGAGAGAGAGAGAGAGAGAGAAGATATCAAAACTATATCACTATACAAAACTAACACAACATGTACACA
>NC_059270.1:11965444-11967944 GCF_017591435.1 Portunus trituberculatus
CCAGAAATCTAGAGCTCATGTCTTTCTCATCCTGCGATTCTTGGGATATTATCTTTCTGTGACTTTCAACGCGTCCTGTTTAACTCGAAATGAACCCCTGGAAACGGATGCCATGAGATCTTTTGTCATCATCCGCTGCACGTTTCACATAATTACATTAATGCTAATTTCCTGTCTCTTCTAGCGGACGATTCTTCATGAACTCAAAATCATGAAACTTATAATACTAGATAAATAAAAAGGTTATCTTTATCTGACATGAGTTTAATAAGTCGAGCAATTATGAGCAGAAGCATTGGAGTAAGATACTTCCAGGTAGACGGACTCTTACTCCCTCCATCTCTGCAATCAATGACAACTCATCTGTGTCCCCAAATAAGTCGCCTTACGCCGGCAAGGTCTCCTCGTTAATTAGCGACGCACGGGTGGGTGGTTGGAGCGAAGGAGGAAAAATAATGTGACATTCTATCCGACCAAACTGGAAGCAACATTGACAACACAAGACGCACAAGGAAATGATTCAGCGTCTTACTCTTTTTGCCAAGATTCTGTAATTGATTCTGTTGTCAGTCTGTGTTCTTGTTGTTGTTATTATTATTGTTGTTCTTATTATTGCTGCTGTTGTTGCTGATGCTGCTGTTGTAGTTTTTTTTCATCCAGGAGAGAATACTACTACTACTACTACTACTATTACTACTACTACTACTACTACCACTACTACTACTACTACTACTACTACTACTACTACTACTACTACTACTACTACTACTACTACTACTACTACTACTACTACTACTACTACTACTACTATTACTACTACTACTACTACTACTACTACTACTACTACTACTACTACTACTACTACTGCTGCTGTTGCTGCTGCTGCTGCTAATGCTGCTGCTGCTGCTGCTACTACTGCTACTACTATTACTACTATTTGTTTATCTATTACACTTATCCACTCTGCCCACCTCACCTTCAATCTTCCATCACTTTCACTAACAAATCTAGGAATGCCAACCTTCTGAATTTCCTCATGTTTCTTTTGAAATCTTTCAACACAGGAGCATCAAGCCATCTCTGGAAGCTCTGGGATGTTGTCTTTTTTTTTTTTCCTTAGTTCTTAGTAGCAGGCGATTAGACGAGTTTTTTTCTTTTTTTTCTTGCTTTGTCTGTATTTGGTATCACATGGCCAGTTTCCAGAAAAAGTAAAAAAAACAACAACAGCAGCAACAGCACCATTAAGACTGCAACCCTCACCAAAACAACAAAACCATAACCACCACCACCATCACCACCATCACCACCAGTACCACGACCACCACTAACATCGCTATTGCCAACACAAACAGCAAAAATAACGACAACAACAATAACAACAACAATACTAGACTAACTAAAATATGACGATAAAAAGCAACAATAACAGTAACAACAATATCAACACTTTCTTCTGCCTAATGCAAAACCACACAAATGACAAACTACATAGATAAAAACAAGAAAATAATAAATACAAAGAAAACACCAACTCTTCCTCGCTTCCCATCCCACCCGCGAAAAAAAAATAAATAAAAACCAGACGTTCTTTTCCCCTTTCTTGGAGTCTCGAGGAAAGCACAGAAGGTTCGGGGAAGGCATCACAAAGGCAGCGCTTGACCTACGCCACGCTAACGCCACCACACCTGGAATACCAAGAAACCAAGGATTGTATTGTCTCATGGTTACGAAAGCTTGGAATGGATGAGAGGTGGTGTGTGTGTGTGTGTGTGTGTGTGTGTGTGTGTGTGTGTGTGTGTGTGTGTGTGTGTTATATCTTACACATCCTCCGCTTCTTTTTCTTCATTATTCATCATCTGGTTTCCACTCTCTTTTCTTTCACTTTCGTGCTAACGTCTTTACACACACACACACACACACACACACACACACACACACACACACACACACAGTCATTCTCTTTATCTCTCACTGTTCTACATCTGGAGCAGGAGACACGTCACTACAGCCATTACTTCAAAGAAACCTACTCGCTGCCACGAAAAAGAAGAAAGAAAGAAGGTGATCTACCGCGTCTCTAAAATCGAGCCTCGCGTATTAACCTACCTAAGCCTTCAGTAACAAGGCCTATAAGCTCTATAGACTCACCAAATAAAAGAAAAAAAGAAAAAAACTCGTTGCTTCACTATCTTCTTTTTTTTCTATCATGGAAAGGGCGAAGGATCCATCCATTTAAGACGAACACAAAAGGTGGCCATTAATTCTGTCCTTCCGGGTCGTTTTGCTCGTACCTCAGTGCCTGTTACCGGGAGCGAAAAGGAGGAACGGGAGGAGGATGTTGGGGGAGAGGAAGAGGAGGACAAAGGGAGGAAATAGTGACAGTCGACAGGTGGAGAGACACTAAATAGCAGGATCAAAAAGAGGACGTAGTGATAAACATTCCCAAAGAACAGGAAGGAATGAGGAAGAAGAGGACGAGGACGAGCGAGGGATGAAAAAA
>NC_059270.1:11977944-12002944 GCF_017591435.1 Portunus trituberculatus
GTTGCCTCATTGTTTTTTATATAATTCATTCTTATCACTTGCTTCACTGTTTGACTCACTAACTAGCAAAGGTTGTCTCATCATATTTCCTATAATTCATTCCTTCTAAACCCTGAGTCACTACATTTCAAATATTTGTTCACCTTTGCCTCTCTCATTCAATTTTTTCTCTCGATATCTATGTATGTATTTATTTGTTTATTTTTGCCTTCATATTCATAGTACATTAAAAGTTTCTCTCCCGATCTCATTCATATAAAATGACACATCATCCTTTACATTTTTCATTCATTTAGGTATTTCGCTCATCCTTTTATATTTACTTGTATTCCGTGTCGTCTGCCTCGCCGTTTCTATGGAACATGAATGCATTTCTCCGTCAAATATACTCACACTGTGTTATATTCACACTATCCTTCCATTTTCCACTGAGTATATTATGTTTCTCTTCTTTGCAATCTTTTCCTGGCGCATTCCCTCGTCTCCCTTTTCCTTTCCCAGTATGTAAACATGGACAGGTATTCCTC
This sequence comes from Portunus trituberculatus, assembly GCF_017591435.1. Taxonomy (NCBI): domain Eukaryota; kingdom Metazoa; phylum Arthropoda; class Malacostraca; order Decapoda; family Portunidae; genus Portunus; species Portunus trituberculatus. The sequence continues at coordinate 11,978,472 of NC_059270.1, forward strand.
CGCCAGTAGCAATTTCAGCCACATATTTGTGTATCTTTCATATAAATTCCACTTTTTGTTTCTCCTAAATTTCTCCCAATTCTCTTTGCCTCCCCAGTCATTCAGATTCTTTTTTTTTTCCTTTCCCGTGTGTCAATATCGTTTCGTTTTTACAGACACAAACACTTCACACCCACACCCACATCCACACCCACACCCACACAGACTCTTTCCAACCCCTTCTCTCTTTCTCTATCGCGCTCTCACGGGATTCCCACCACTATGAACTGGCTCAGATGAAAAGACTTGGGTGAAAACAAAAGACTGCGCATGCGAAACGTCCAGAATCTCACGTACTCTCGCTTCTAGGAACCATCACGGGGAAACTACAAGTCTAATCCTGCTGGCTCAAAATATCCTGGACGTGTTCACAGGCTGACTAACAGAGGGAGGATAAAATAAAGTCGTAGCGTGCTAGTAAAAAAAAAAGAGGGAAAGATATGAAGGTAGTGGACGTGGTGGAAGAATAGGAGGTGAAGGACGTGAAAGAATAGAAGAGGATGAAGCAAAGGAGAAAGGGGTTGAGGAGGTGCAACAAGGAAAAGAAGGAAGAAGAAGAAGAAGAGGAGGAGGAGGAGGAGGAGGAGGAGGAGGAGGAGGAGGAGGAGGAGGAGGAGGAGGAGGAGGAGGAGGAGGAGGAGGAGGAGGTAAAGGAGAAAGAGGAGGAAGAGGAAAAGGAGGAGGTGGAGGAGGAGGAGAGAAGAAGGAGGAGGAGGGTAAAGACAAACAATAATAACGGAAACTCAAAATAAAATGACAGGGAGGAGAGAGAGAGAGAGAGAGAGAGAGAGAGAGAGAGAGAGAGAGAGAGAGAGAGAAAGAGAAAGAGAGTGAGGGTAACACTTTTAACCGGAACAATAAAATGAACGTGAACAAAGGCAGGGAAGGACAAGAGGAGTTCTAAAAGGGAGACGTGGCCAGCGGAGACGTGCCTTCGTGAACGTGCCCTGGAAAACGTGCCCTTGAGACGTGTTCCGGGAAGTGACCCATTGAGGAACGTGCCTTCGGGAGACGTGCCCCTTGGAAGACGTGAGTGTGTAGGCGGACTAAGAGAAAAGGAGACTGCTGGGGATTATTAAGGACGTAACACAGAGGAGATCACCAGAAGAGCCTCCAAAGTGCCCTGTGACGTGTTAAGGCGCCCCCCGTCCCGTCCCCTACAATGGCCATGATGAGCTGTCTGCTGGAGGAAGGGGGCCAGGAGGGGGTGGTTGGGGGCGGAGGAGTTGGGGTTAAAAGGGCGCCTGTCCCCTTACGACGCCGAAGGTTAGGTGAGTATAGAATGTTTCATTTATTTACTTTTTCCTTGGTGGTGTTTGGAGTTTCTGTAAGTTGTGGTGATGGGAATTTAGTTTTCACGTTTTCCTTCTTCAGGTTTTTTTTTTTTTTTTCATTTATTTATTTATTTATTTATTTTTTTAGGTGACATCTGCTGTAAAAAATGTGTTTGATTTTCTGGGGCCTAATTCTGAAACACTTCTTTGCCCCAGGCTCTCCTGATTCAAAAGGCTCTGGTTGAAGTGACGCGGCTTTTTAAGGGTGTTTTGATATTTATAGATTCAATTGAACATACCTTTTGCATTATTAACAGAAAAAAAACTCTTGTGAATCCAGGAATTTATATTTGTGGCATTTCAAAATAGTCGTCGCGAGAGAGAAAGGTACCTGAATGCGTCCCCTGATGGGTAAGATTCAAGGCTTCATCAGACTCGCTGACCAAGTTGTTAGTATATCAATTAGAAGCTTTTGAGATAAGATTAGAATAACTTTGTGAATGGGTTTGATATATGAAAATAGTAGGGTTTTTTAATACATGGCTACCACGTGTAAGCCTGATGGATTCTTGCAGCTTTCCTTATTTTGCTGTTGTTATATACACACAATAAGGAAAGAGTTATAATGGTTAATGTGCTGCTTAGTGTGTTGTGTTACAGAAACGTACGTTGCCATCTTATATATAGGGTTATTTCATAAAATGCCATGAAGGAATAAAGAAGGATGTGATGCACTAATCCCAGAAAGCCATGTACGTATACTTGTGACGCAAGGAGGAAATGCCCTCACACATAATCCGCAAACCCGTTCCGCTCTGTCTTTAATTATTACCTTTTCTTTTTCTTAACTTTTGAAATCCAGTTTTCTACAGTTTTAACGACGAATTCTCTCTCTTGTTGGAAAACTTGGACTGAGACAAGAGACCGAGAGACAGTGAGATCACACTCAACGCTTTAATTGCCACAGTTTCTTTTCAGCTTTGCATAACACACACATTCTCTCTCTCTCTCTCTCTCTCTCTCTCTCTCTCTCTCTCTCTCTCTCTCTCTCTCTCTCTCTCTCTCTCAGCAAAGCGTTGTCACCAAATATTTAATAGCTTTTTAAAAGTTTGTGGTTTAATTTCTGATAAACAAAATTGCACAGAGCTACTAGAATATCAATCACGTGTGCCATCATTGGTCAAACGGTTCATTATACAATACACTTTACCCGTTCCTCAGCGTCCAGCAATATTCCGGTCCCGCATTGCGAAAAAAGCAGAGATAGATAGAACGAGAGAGAGAGAGAGAGAGAGAGAGAGAGAGAGAGAGAGAGAGAGAGAGAGAGAGAGAGAGAGAGAGAGTCAATTTCAGATTACAAATACTGCCAATGTGATTTTCATGAAGTATTATTTCAATCTAGAAATGAACTGTCTGAGAAAATGTGTTTACGTCGTGCTTTCTTATCATCAACTTCCGTACAAAGTTTAACTGGCTTTTCTTTTTTTTCCGTTTCGTCTGTATTTCGCTCCCTACGACCTTATTTTCCGGGATGTGCGTCTGTGGCTGGTATTCTCAAACACTTTTACTCTTCAGCTCCACTATTTCAAAAGGTTTTATTTAAATTGACACGAGTTTTTAAGGTTATTTTCACGGTTCTACATTATTAACAGAAGAAACACTCTTGAAAACTCGGCTAATCATCTTTGTGGCCTTGGAAAATAGTTGTGGTGAGAGAACAAAGCGTTTCTGAATACGGACGTGTGTTTCATAAGTCTGTTGAATGTGACGCGGGGCTTGAAACTGATAACAAGTGTGAGCGTTATCATTATTTTCACACGTGCTTCATTTACTACATTCCTTCATCAATCTGCACTTACTGATAACACACACACACACACACACACACACACACACACACACACACACACACACACACACACACACACACAAGTAACCATACGGTGCGACCAATCACTTCTTATAGAGAGTCAACAGCAATGTAAAGTAAATAGATAAATAACTAAAAAAATAACATAAAACGTTAAAAAAATGTAATATGTTTTGGAATTGCGCTTTTTAAATAACCTTATGCAAAGCAGCTTTCCTTATCCGAATCCACAGGGAGCTTCAACAGATTAGATAAGTTTATGCATAATGATGAAAGATAGCTAAAGGCACGAATGCTTCATATAGATACCGCCACGTGTAAGCTTGATGTCTTATTGTGACTTTCCTTAGCATGTTCACAACGATAAAACTTCAATTTTTCAAGGTCAGAACTACTCCGCCATGGTACAGTGGAACCATGCGTGCTTTGGGGTCCAAGGGGTCACCAAGCGCGCGAGTTCGAATCCTGTCCACGGTCCGAGTGTAGGTTGGGCTTCCTCATCGGGGCAACGGTTTCCTAGTGGGTGGGGTTTGAGATAGGAGGTACCACAAAAAGTATCCCCTTTAGCCCATAAATTCCCGTGAAAAGCCCACATGGTATAAATAGAAAAAAAAAACATGATTTTCTTATTAGCGTAATGGAATCAGTGTTATGGTATTGAGATTTTCCTTAGCATGTTCACAACGATAAAACTTCAATTTAAAGCCAGAACTACTCCAAACATATGATTTTCTTATTAGCGTAATGTGGAATCAGTGTTATAACGTCACAGAATATTTCATTATAATTTGATAAAAGGGAAACATTATGCTGGAACAGACGTCCATTCCCGGTCCCTATCGTACAATGTCGGCTAAAAGAACTAAAAAGACTCTTTGTCAGACTTCCAGGGCATATCATACGTCATTCTTTTATATGCATTTTTACGTTTATAAGCGCTCCACGACTGAGTTCCTAAAAGGTTATTGTAATTCACTGTGGTTCTCTCTCTCTCTCTCTCTCTCTCTCTCTCTCTCTCTCTCTCTCTCTCTCTCTCTCTCTCTCTCTCTCTCTCTCTTCTACACTCTCCCAGCCAAAACCAATCCAAGCTCTCTCTCTCTCTCTCTCTCTCTCTCTCTCTCTCTCTCTCTCTCTCTCTCTCTCTCTCTCTCTCTCTCTCTCTCTCTCTCTCTCTCTCTCTCTCTCACACACACACACACACACACACACACACACACACACACACACACACACACACACACACACACACACACACACACACACACACACACACATTAAACTTTCAACGCACGGTAATTAAACCTGTTCGTAAGTTGTGCAGCTTTTTATAAAAACTAATCTTCTTCCCTCTTATTATTCGACTTTGATGTTGTATTTTCTTTTCTCTTCTCTTCTTTTATTCCCTTCCTCTTGATCCTGGCTTTTATAGATCCTCCCTTGGTTCAAGCTTTAAGTAAATATATATATATAGTTTTTTTTTTTATTCTTCTATCCCTCAGGTAATTAACTGGTTCCTGATTTTAATTTATCACGTCCAATTCCAGTTTTAGTGCATTTTAGTTGAATAAATTTTCTGTTCTGCTTCTTCCTTCACTCCTATTACATTATATTTTCCTTTATCTCAAATTAAAGTCTTAAGTTCTGTCAAGTTCCTCTCCCATTTTTTTTTCCCCGCAGAGGATTCCAGTGTTATATTAATTATTGTGGCATTTATCACACTACCTAACTGTTCAAATTCCTTTCCCACTTTTATCATCGCCTCTTCTAGTGATCATTTACTTGTGAACACTAAAAGAAAGAGCGTGCAATAGCCATCAAGAATAGTGGTACTGCATATTGGGAGAAAGGAACTGTTGGTATGTAGAATATAGGAGAGAGAGAGAGAGAGAGAGAGAGAGAGAGAGAGAGAGAGAGAGAGAGAGAGAGAGAGAGAGAGAGAGTATTCAAGTATTCTTACCTTCTCCAAACACTCTACCTCCTCCAACACGAATTTTTACCTCATCTGGAAAGAAAAAAAATACAAGCAATGCATCAGAATGAAAGTCAAATAAAAGATATAAAAGGAAAGAAAGGTTAAAATGAAAAGGCTCTTAATTTTCTCTTCCTTTCTGTGAATTTCCCAATTTTTTTCATTCAACTGACTGGATAAATAGACAAAAAATTCACGTAAAAAAAAACTGTTCGTCTGTTTCTTGACAACCCACCAAAATCAGCAGCACGAAAAAAGAAACTATCCTTTTCACAATATTCCGGAATCAAAGCCAGAAAATTTGTTCCAGTATCTCACTTTCCGTCAGATTATGTACTCTCCCCTTCTACACTCTCTCTCTCTCTCTCTCTCTCTCTCTCTCTCTCTCTCTCTCACCATTTAAAACTGTCTTGTATGGTCCGTTTCCATTATTCGGTACTATAATTCTAACCAGCTGATAATCACACGTTCTTATGAAGTAAAACAAAAAGTACAAAGAATATGAAGCAAAACAATAAAAAGATGGACTTACTCCTGTTATTCTGCTTAGTCTCCCCTCGAGCCGGTCTGGTTTTCTGTCATGCGTGTTGCCTTGCCTTGGGTCAGGGCGAACCGACTTACCAGCATGCGGCCGCCAGTGATCCGCAAACCTCCGACGTGAGTAGTTCATTTGGCGCGTGATCCTCGTGTCCCCGACCCCACCAACGCCTGACCGCATCACCACCACCGCCACCTCCTTAAACACTGCTGTCATCCCCGTCGCATCCCACCATACACCACCACAAACCACCACACGTCACACGCACCCTCTTCACATATCACGTCACTTGGAAGATCATTTGTTTTGCTGTCATTGCTCCTTCTCAGCCACACCATGTCCCCCACGTGCTCAGCGACGCAACAAGTCAATCAGGGCTGTTGCTGCTGCTGCTGCTGCCTCGTGTTTCTGCTGTAGTTGTTGGTGGTTGAAATCTCTCTCTTCTTTTTCTAACCTTTTCATCCAGTGTTGCTGCAAGTTTATCGTGTTAGTAGTTGAATCATTTAGTTGTTAGTCTTTTCTTTCTTCTTTCATTTATTGGTTTTCTATATTCTTGTTTTTTTCCTTCTTTTTACCTTCTTTTTTGTTTTCTCTCTTCCTTGTTCCCCTTTTTTTATTTCTTTTTTATTTTTTTCAATTTTTCATTCCCCTTTCTTAATTCATTGTTTTCTTCTTGTCATCTCTCTGTTTTCTCTCTTCCTTTTCATCAATTTCTCATTTCCCTTTCTTCATTTACTGCTTCTATCCTGACATCTCCATTCTCCTCATCTGTTCTCTTTTGTCATCTCCTTGTTTTACTTTCCTTCTTTCCATTATCTATTACCTTTGTTCTTTTCTCTCCCATTTCCTTCTCTTCTTACATACACGATGACTTACTTCAATAAATGGTTTTCGTGCACCAATTAAAGAACAAACAAAATAGTAAATATTAACAGAAACAAAGTCACATGAATTATTACTCTCACATGTGTTTATGATTGAATAGTTTTCTTTCGCAATGATCGGGAGTGTCAGTAATTTTCGAAAGTAAGAATGACAACAAGACTTAAGAGAACGTTTTGTGTAGTAGTTCCTCCAAAGGTAATGCAAAGAAAACGTGCGTCACAAACGTTCATGCAATTTAGTGCCGCCTTCCACCCTCGCTACTCTTAAACACAACATTGCCATTTGTAACAAACCACTTCCATCACCACAATTAAATATAACTACTTAGCCATCATTTTCCCACCACTACCACTACCACCACCACAACCACACCACCACCACCATACCACCATCCGGCCTCCACCACAGCTCCTCAACACGTCAAGCTCAAGTAAGATTTATGTATCTTCAGTACTCCTCAGCTCCCCTCTCCAACCATAAGAAGGGCACACTACTGGCCACGTGTTCACCAAATTCTTGCTTAGATAAGGACATAAGAACATAAGGGAAGCTACAAGGAGACTGCCTACACGTGGCAGTCCCTGTATGAAACATGCTTTGCCATCATTTTATTTTAAATCTTCTTTTGAAGCTCTCTCTAATGACTCAGCTCTGACATCTTGAGTACTTAGTCTATTCCATTCATCTACCACTATGTATTTTATACGAACATCTTCTAAATTCATCTTTATGAACCTTCATCATTCATTTCTTGTCATGTCGTGATTATTGACCTTGAAAAATCCGAGAAATTTGAGACTGTAGAAAAAATAACAATTTTCAAGTGTGTTAAATATAATCAGATCTAGTTACCTTCCTTATTGCTTCCCCCTTTCCCCTTATTGTGTAACTGTGCGTCACCGTGTTTTAGATTGGGCTACCAGCGTCACCACGAGCTGTTTGGTAACACTGGAAGTGATGCAGCGTGATGTTATCTGGGGTGCAGTTATATTGCCTCACGTGCAATATGGTGCGTCATGTTCTTCTATAAATTACCAAGTCATGTACCGTTAACTCTTACCAATACCAAAGCATCGATTGCAATGTTTGATTACCTTAAGAATATTTTCTTCATGAAATTGATTTAAATCATCTAGGAACTAATTCAACGTTACTTCATTGAGTTTATTATAACGTGTTGCAATCCACTATTAAACTTTTTTTTTCTACTTTTACATCAAAGCGCTCATTTTATCATATTCTAGAACTCTTTAGAATATTTGATCAAGTTATTGTAATGTTTTTTGTTATAAAGGTTTCTAAGTAATTCAGTGACCCTTGCAACACTAATATATATATATATATATATATATATATATATATATATATATATATATATATATATATATATATATATATATATATATATATATATATATATATATGGAAGACTGGCAAAGGTTAACAGAGACGGTCAAACAAAAAGATCCACTGAGACGTGACCCTAATGAGCGCTAGAGTCCCAGCGCTACAAGTGCAGATCATGACATCAGAAGTAGTACTGATGTCAACACATGTCCTGCAGATGAGCACCTCAACCACCTGCGTTGTTCATTAAACCTACACTCGTCTTTCTATTGTATGGTAATTATGGTGTGCATGTTCGGTAAGTCTGCGCTAAGACATGTAGACTCGACATCACGTAAAAGTTTTAGGTTCGCTTTATTCTCTTTCTCCTTTTCAGCGTAAATTTGTTCAGAGTTTGTTCATTGAAAGTATGTATCTTTGTGCTGCATCTCCTGATTTCCTAAAGAAACACCACACTACACGACACCAACATAATCAGACAACACAAAATCTGCTGAGTTAAGAATAATATGTTTTCGCTAGCACATCACTTTGCTTTGTTCCTTTTTTCTGTTAAAAAAAAAAATTCCTGTACTCTACTAATCTATGTTATGAAAACTACTCCACATATCTTGAAAATTCTGTCATTCGTAATAATTTTTACAACAAAAGTCTTTGCTATTTTACCAAAAGGGGGACACGAAAAAGGGGGGAAAAAATGAAGGGATACAAAATCAAAAAGATCACTTCAAAAGACTGAAACATTGGTGGCAGGAAGATAGGGAGGTTATCTCCATTCAAGACAGGGTAAAGAAAAGGTGGGAATAGAGGCATACAATATAGCTGTGCGAGGCCTCTTGTACAGTACAGAATGTCATGTCCATCCGCTAAATAGCGTCTCGTAATGCACTGACAATCACTAATATCTCTTCATTCAGTAAACAAAAGATAACAGGCCCCGCCTTTACATTTCTTTTCATTACTCGGAGGAATATTGACGGGATAGTGCCGTACGTCACACTCTTCAACTAAACAACATCTGCCAATGCGCTGTCTTTTCAAGGTAATGGATCATCCGTTTGAAAGATTTCCTGTCATTGCTCGAAGGAATGCTGACGGCGTGAACTCGTGCACAGTAAAATACGCAATGCCTTTCAGCTATGTAAGTAGCATCTCGCAGTTCTCTGTCAATTACTGGTCTCTTTTCAAGATAGTCATTCCAACCTAAAGGTAACCCAATTATTACATGGAATGCTATGGGCGCCACGCTAATGTACTCCCTCGAGTTACTCACTCATAATCACACGTCACCTTGTGACGTCATGTGTTGACTTCAGTGATTATTGCGTCAACCACCCACAAAAAATATGTAACTTTCTATAAAGATTTTATAATCATTAGTTAAATTAATAACTTGACATTGTTTTAATTAATATATAATATATATCACAATTAAAGCTTTTCTGCATTTGTACTAGGAGGAGGAGGAGGAGGAGGAAGAGGAGGAGGAGGAGGAGGAGGAGGAGGAGGAGGAGGAGGAGGAGGAGGAGGAGGAGGAGGAAAAGAGGAGTAGGAGGAGGAGGGTGGTCTGGCTGATTGATCTATTTAAGGTTTATCAACAAGAGGAGAATTAGGGTAATGATAATAACAGATTTTAATGCATAACTGACTGTCCTTATCTACAACTGTGTGTGTGTGTGTGTGTGTGTGTGTGTGTGTGTGTGTGTGTGTGTGTGTGTGTGTGTGTGTGTGTGTAATTCACCTCGGTCGCCTGCTGGTCACTCAGCCAGTCTTCCCCATTACGAAGCGAGCTCAGAGCTCATAGACCGATCTTCGGATAGGACTGAGACCACAACACACTCCACACACCGGGAAAGCGAGGCCACAACCCCTCGAGTTACATCCCGTACCTATTTACTGCTAGGTGAACACACCCCACACATTAAGAGGCTTGCCCATTTGCCTCGCCGCACCGGGACTCGAACCCGGCCCTCTCGATTGTGAGTTGAGCGTGCTAACCACTACACTACGCGGTGTGTGTGTGTGTGTGTGTGTGTGTGTGTGTGTGTGTGTGTGTGTGTGTGTGTGTGTGTGTGAACAAGTGTGCACATAGAGTGATGACCCATTTCAATGAGGTGTGTAAACTAAGCAAGTAGAAATGCAAAGTGTGAAATGTGTGTGGACTTGGCCAATTTCGCCAATAAATGTAGAAACATGAGCATAAAACTGCCAGCAGCAGCAGCAGCAGTGGCAGCAGTAGCAGCAGCAGTAGCAACAACAGTAACAGCAGAAGCAGCAGCAACAACAACAGCAGCAGCAGCAGCAGCATCAGTGGCAATAGTAGCAGCAGCAGTAGCAACAGCAATAATAACAGCAGTAGTAACAGCAGCAGCAGCAACAGCAGCAGTGACAACAGTAACAGCAGCAGTAGCAACAGCAGTAATAACAGCAGTAATAACAGCAGCAGCAGCAGCAGCAGCAGCAGCAGCAGCCGCAGTGGCAGAAATAGCAGAAACAGTAACAGTAGCAGTAACAGGAGCAGCAGCAGCAGCAGCAGCAGCAGCAGCAGCAGCAGCAGCAGCAGCAGCAGCAGCAAGAACAGTGGCAGCAGCAGTGTTGTTGTTGCAGCAGCAGTGCAGCAGTGCAGCAGCAGCAGCAGCAGTAGGTGGCAGGTAGTGGCAGCAGCCAGCACCAGCAGCAGCAGCAGCAGCAGCAGCAGCAGCAGCAGCAGCAGCAGCAGCAGCAGCAGTGGCAGCAGCAGCAGTGCAGCAGCAGCAGCAGTAGCAGCAGCAGCAGTAGTAGCAGCAGTAGCAGCAGCAGCAGCAGCAGCAGCAGCAGTAGTAGCAGCAGCAGTAGTAGTAGTAGTAGTAGTAGTAGTAGTAGTAGTAGTAGTAGTAGTAGTAGTAGTAGTACTCAATGTCGTGCAAGTAATAGCTTCAGTAACAAGAACAGCAGTAACATTACTTTATCTTGTAAAGTCAAGTCATAAAGTTAACATAAGGGAGAATGTTGGCCCACACTAGAGAAAGAATGTGGTGGAGGCTTATATAACAGAGGGCGGCACTTGTGCACAAACCTCGAGGCTGGAGATGTAAACGTCCCACAACAGGAATCTAACAAAGTCTTTGCGGGAAGGAGAACAAGGAGAGGAGGAGAAAGGGGCCAAATGTCGCTCTCTATTATGTGATGACAAAGTGATGATACATTATGAGTCTGACGTCGATCATGAGCAAGAATATGTGAAGGACAACAACATAAGACCATCCTCAGGGATATATGCCGTAAACATTGTGAGGAGGATAAACATTCAGCATTAAAGTATTGCTGTCGAGTGAGGCAGCATAACAAAACAGTGAGTGAGATGGAATAGTAAGTAGTAAATTAGCTACACTTGAAGCAGGCAGTGTTGAGATGATAGAAAAAAGGGCGGGAGCTGCTTATAAACAGTGCGGTGAGATGGCATAAAGAATTGAAAACACTAGTGCAGCGAAAGTATATAGGAAGAGAAAAAGCTAAACAAAACAGCAGATTGATATTGTGCACCGAATTAGGATCTGTGTACTGGGTTGGTATGGAAAAAATATGGACATTTAAACAAGACAGAGTGTTAAGACAGTATAAGGAGATAAGAACATACGGAAACAGGATCATTTGGGGATTGCAAAATGTCATGTCAGGTCTACAAAAGGAAATTCCGAAACACTTAAAACTTACAATCTACCATCGTCACTCATAAATTAACTTCTCTTGAAACTACTTACTGTATGTTTAGTCCATTCATCTAACACCTCATATCTCACCCAACGTTTTCCAGTTGATTTCTTGAGCCTGAATTTGTCAAGTTTCAAGTCATTCATATGAACTCTAACTTATCCCTTGAGTAAACGGATCATACTTTGCATTTCTTCTGTCGAACTACTTAACCCATTCGAACACTCCAGTCATATCGGGAGGTGAAGGATATTCTCTACGATGCGAGATTGAAGCTGTTAAATTTGCATTCCTTAAAGAGAAGTAGGTTAATGAGAAGACCCCAGGAAAATATTGAAGCGGTATAAGGGTTATAACAAAGGGTACATAGACAAAGTTCTTAGCATCAGTACCCAGGACAGAACCAGAAATGACGGGTTTAAGCATGAAAAATTTAATGAATAGAGTTGTTGATAAATGGAACTCAGTAATCAGGTTGTTAGTATTAAGTCATTAGGGAGCTTAAAAATAGACAAATATATGGATAGAAACGATAGATGGAAACAGGTAAGTATGTTAATAAAGGGACTCTCACGACTATGCCTATTAGTCTCTTGAAGCTTCCCTCATATTCTTATCTTCCTTTGTTCTTATGTCATCACGCAATCTATAAGTCTTTCCCACGGCTTCAGTGAGCAAAGCAATATTTTGAGGTGGTGTACAGGGAGGTAAGGAAAACGTGAGAAGAAGGTGAATTGAGATGATGTATTGGGGTAGAAGTGAGTTGAGAGAGCACAGTGAGGAAGATGAAAAGAAAGAATAGAAAACAGCGACTCATGTGAGGAATGTTGCTCGTAAAAAAATAAAACACTCTACACACACACACACACACACACACACACAGTAGTAGGAGGGTGGTGTGAGATGATGGAGATGAAGCCAAAGGATAGAAATGGGAAGCTGGAGGTGATGATCGTCAATAATTTTTTTCCATAAGGCTCTGTTTTTTGTCCTTTCCCTCAGAACTCTCTTGGATTATCTCTTATGCAGTACTCACATCTATTATCCTGTCTTCTCTTTTTCTTGCATCAGTCCATATTAAGTTCTGTCATTGATCATACTATCTTCTATTAAGTCGGTGAAGTGTGCTAATCCTTAATGGACAAGTCAAGCCAGCCACCTGTTACAAAGTATAATAGAAGCTGTGTCCGTGTTAAGATCAAGAAGAATACTGAATGTGCTGGGTCTGAGTTGAGGTAGCGGGTGGAGCAGAGTTTTTGGGCAGTACACTCGTACGCTATGTGGAAAGTTTTAGTCATAATTTTTAGCAAAGAAAATGAGGATGAGGGAACAGTTGGTGGGACTGACTGGTCGGCAACACAAGTTATGACATTTTGAGACATTAACTCTCATTTTTTTCTCTTTCTCTCTAATTAGATTTTTTTCGCTCCAGCTACCGGTTCTTGTTTTTTTTTTTTTTTTTTTGGCCTGCTTCATTCAAAAGTAATAGAGACATCAAAAGTCAGACGATTATGTTCTTGTTAAGTCGCGTGGCGTGTGTCGCTCTAGAGAGTAATGTAATCGATCTATATAAATGGATATGACCTAAACTAACTTTGCCGGCAGCGAGACGAGTTATCACTTTTGAGGCACTAATACTCAGTTTTCCTCTTCCATTTTCCGTTTCCACTTGAAATGAAATAAGAGAGGTATGTATTCCCACCCTCCCAGCGCCTATCCCAGCTTTTTTTTTTTTTTTTTTTGCGTTTTCTTACCAAAGCAATATCAAAGGTCAGAGGATGGAGAGCACATTTTCTTTTTAACAATTTGCTACATTTTCTGTAAGTCGCGTGGCGTGTGTGGCGCTATCAACGCTATTGCAACGTTAGACTCGTGATCTGTGAGTGGATACAAACTAACCTTACATAACATAAACTAATTTAACTAACAATGATACGTAACAAATATGATACATAAGAAATAAACATAAAAACAAGCAATGAAAGAAAAACCTATCGAATCACAGTATCAAAAAGTTAATGACGAAATAATCCAGTTAACCTTTCCCCGTCCATCGGAAAGCCTGCAGTCCTCACCTCCAACAACACTCTGCATAGAGGGAAACACTTCTTCGAGAGTGGCAGCCATATCATCGAACGTCGATTTGTGTGAGCTTTTTTTTTTTTTTTTTTTTTGCTGTACAAATTCATTTTAAGGTCCCAGAGGTGCTCTTTTTCCCTCATCAACTCCATCTTCTCTACATCGACACCACATTTTCAAACCTTTCTCCGTGACGTCACAACGTAAACAAAGTCGTAAATCGACTGAACAAAGCCATCATGTTGGTTTCGCTTTACAACTGATTTCTCTAGTCGTTAGGTACCGATATTCAGTCGGAAATTTTACCGATTTGCAATTTCAGTCGTATATTGACACGTGTGAACTCACCTTGAGCTCTGAAAGTATCAACTCAGCAAAATGAAGCAGGAGATGAAGAAAAATAAAAATGAGACGAAGCAAAAAAGAAAAAAAAGACGGGACAGTGAAAGTAAAAGAAGAGAAAGGCTGAACGAAAAACACTTCCAGGAAAACAACCTAAAAAAAAAACACGAAAACAAATGAAAGCGGAAGATTGGGAGAGAAAGAAAAGGCAAAAGATCTAAGAAGACAAGAGAAGGCAAGAGAAAAGAGGCACACTCGATAAAAGCACGCCAGGAAAAAACAACAACAAAGAAAATGTGGAGAAAAGTATCGAGACAAGAACTTAAGGGGAATTACAAAGGTGAGCAGGGAGGGCAAGTGGGGAGTCTGGGTCAGGAAGTCCCAAGGTGCAGGCGTCGATCACCAAGGACCATGAAATAAGACAAAAAAAAAACTATAATTATATGAATGAGTGGTGAAAATGCCAGAAAATTAACACGTTTATGGTCTGTCACTACTTCACCAGTTTTCAGCATTTTTCATTGATTTTTTCATACCAGGCTAGAATTTTCCTAATATTATTTATGAAATCTAGAATGGAAGGCGCCGCAAATCAGAAGACATAAGAGCACTTGACAATCCCTCCATGAAACATAATTACTTATTTCTACCTGTCATCCTCATCTATACATTTTACCTTTCTTTCAAAGTTCTCTTATGGCTCTACACTAACAGTTTGATTACTGTAGACTGTTCTATTCACCTATTAAGGTATTCTGAGAACCAATTCCCTCCTATTCCTTTCTTGAACCCATTATTTTTTGCCTTATCCTCATTAATGAACGTGGAAATGTTGCTTCCTGTACAGACGGTAAGACGTGCTTCCTGTAGTTCAAGTGTAGAAATATTTCACGATGATAATAAGTATATTTCAATAAACATTCCAATTTGTGCGGAAGATTTGTGGATAAGGTGGTGAGCGTGGGATCGGGCAGACGTCCACGCGTAGGTTCGAATCCCACCACGTACAGCCTTAAACATTTTGCCATTTGTCGAGTGGTTTAAAGTTACCTACATGTCACCATGATACCCAGGTTCTAGGTGGTTACACCCCAAGATGAGCTTGGGTGGTGATATGGGCTCTAATATGGGTACCACTATAAATAAAATTGCCTGTGCCACTAATGGGCGGAAGCTGAACAACGCTTCCTCCACACTCTTGAAGTGAGCCTACAGGCGCTATAGGCCTCAACTTAAAAAAATAGATAAAAAAATAATAATGAACAGTGAACATAGATTTACCCATTCGATACTACGAACAATTTCTAAACCTACTAACGGCATATCCTTTGTTAGGAAAAAGGAGGTAAACATATATTTCAGTGGACGAATATATAGGGATTTTTAACCTCTTGATAAAGAGAAAAACATGTTAAAACTTAATCAGCTAGAACGGCAGAATAAGGGAATAAGGATAAAGGAGCTAATCAAGACACATTAGGAGTGAAGATAGACTTGCTTGCATGCATATACAGAATCTTCTCTCTTGCTGCATCCATCCATGGCCATTGTACACAGTAAGCCTCATCCAGTATTCCAATCTTGTCTTGTTGCGTCAGGAGGAACACTTAACAAACATTCCCTTTGCCTTCATGTATGCTGTTCACTCGAAATGTAAAGAGATTTGATTTTAAAGATTAGCAACACATGGCCACTTAAACCATTGCCTTCTTGTGTGTACTCTGTCAATACTAATATTTGAATTAAATCTTACTCTTCTCTTTATTTAATACACAAGAGAGGATCCAAGACCAATAACAAATTCAAGAAAAATTATCTCAAATTTTTTTTCTCGTAAAAGAATAAGAAGGAATACAATACGTAGAAGAGACAATTAATGTTGAAATTAGATTAGGTTAGGTCTAGTTAAACTGGGGTTAAGTTTGGGTGAAGTTAGATTTAAGTTTGATCAAATTAGGTTTGGTTAAGTTAGGTTACATGAGGTTAGGTTACAAAATAGGAAGGGATGTTTAACAAGTTCATGCTCGCTGGTGTCTTGGCTGTAATTGTTGATTTGGATTCCCTCTCTGAAGAAGACAAATAGCAAAAGATTAGAAATGTGGAGTATTTCTACTTCAGCCCGCGCTTCCCCCTCACCGCCACATTCCACCAAAATTAATATAAAAATTCCTAATACCAAATTCTTTTCTCGCGCGTCATTTCATGTGGAAAATAAACACTTGACTCGGTAGTGAAAATGACCCTGTAGAAATTTACTATTATAGTTGGTTATAAATCGTAAGGTAATCTCTCTCTCTCTCTCTCTCTCTCTCTCTCTCTCTCTCTCTCTCTCTCTTCTGCGCCATGTGAGAGCAAACACTTATCTTGAGTCACTCCCTTAAAAAAAAAAGTTTATAGTGAAGTTTTGATTTTTACTTCCAAATGATGCGGGACACTTCCTCGTCCTCTTGTTCTTTACTCAATTAATATATTCCTCAGTAAAATGCATCGATCAATCTGACTCCTTTCCTGTTACAAACGTCCTTGGCTGATCTCCGCTGCATTGTAAAAATCGTTTCGGTGGAGACAGAGGAAACAAAGAGAATAAGAGGAAGCGAATAAAGAGAATGAAGAAATAAAAGCTACGAGTGAAACAGGTTATTTTTGCCTCATTTTGGAGTATAACAGAGTTTTATACGAAAGTTAGTCTGGAAAAAAGAAAAAAAAAAACATATTGGTGATTCGAGGGGAAACTGCAGAAGGGTGAAACTACATACATACATACATACATACATACATACATACTCATCCTTTTTGCAGGGAGATAGTAAAAAGAAAATAAATAAGTAAAATGAGCGATTGAATCAGTGAATAACAAGCACATGATAATAAATAAACATATGAAGACCTCCACTCATAACTGCGTGACTAATATGCCAGTGAATGTTATACAAATGAACTAAAAAATGATGAATAAAAAGTACGCATGAGAATTTGAGACGACGAGACGAGTACTATGCACGTGCCCGACACACACACACACACACACACACACACACACACACACACACACACACACACACACACACACACACACACACACACACACACACACACACACACACACACACACACACACACACACACACACACACACTTCTCAGAAAATAAATGAGAAAATAAAACAAGTTAAAATAATGAAAGCAGTGAGAGAGAGAGAGAGAGAGAGAGAGAGAGAGAGAGAGAGAGAGAGAGAGAGAGAACAATTAAAAGGCTGGGAAGAAGCGAGTAGCATAAAACTCATTGTTCCACTAAACCTGGCGGAAGACAAGACGAGAGAGAGAGAGAGAGAGAGAGAGAGAGAGAGAGAGAGAGAGAGAGAGAGAGAGAGAGAGAGAGAGAGAGAGAGAGAGAGAGAGAGAGAGTAAATGACAAGAGATAAACAAGCGTGAGGAACAGAGAGAGAGAGAAAAAAAACAAGAGCTAAGAAAAGAAAGGAAGAAAAAGAAAGAAGATATAAGGAGAGTTAACAGGAAAAGAAAATAGGAAAAAAGAAAATGGAAGGAAAAAGGAGGAAGAAAACAGTTTGACAAGGATGAAGAAGAAGAAATAAATAGTAAATAAAGAAGGGAAGGGATAATAACAGAAGGAAATACGAAAAAAGACCACAACGAAAAAGAGGAAGAAGGAAGAAAACTACGAAGAAGAAGAAGAAGGAAAGCACGATAAGGGATAAGTGAATGAAGGAAATGAAAATAAAAAAAATAGAAAAGAAAGAGGAAAGATAGGAGAAAAGGGACAATGATAAACAGAAAGATAGAAAAGAAATCAATCAGGAAAGTAAAAGTAAAGGCAAAATAATAACATGCAAGAAAAGAATGTTGAGAAAAGCAAAATAAATGAAGGATGCAGAAATGAATGATAAAATGAGACTGAATAGAAAAACGAGGAAAAATAGCAGATTTCAGAAAATAGTAAGAGAGAGAGAGAGAGAGAGAGAGAGAGAGAGAGAGAGAGAGAGAGAGAGAGAGAGAGAGAGAGAGAGAGAGAGAGAGAGAGAGAGAGAGAGAGAGATGATGATGATGATGATGGGGGAAGGAAAGATATTGAAAGAGGAGAAAGTGAAAGACGCAGAGGTGGAGGAGGAGGAGGAGGAGGAGGAGGAGGAGGAAGAGGAGGAGGAGGAGGAGGAGGAGGTGGTGGTGGAAGAAGAAGAAGAAGAAGAAGAGAATGAGAAAGGTGTGCTCTTCCTTGTTTTACCTGCACAACCACCACCACTGTTAATTAAAGCAGTGCAGCGGTGGCCAGGTGATATTCGCTGAGAGAGAGAGAGAGAGAGAGAGAGAGAGAGAGAGAGAGAGAGAGAGAGAGAGAGAGTGGGAAGAGTAAAATGAGACACAAAAACAAGAAAAAAAAAACATTCTTCGTAGTGATGAAAAGCGAGGAGGAGGAGGAGGAGGAGGAGGAGGAGGAGGAGGAGGAGGAGAAGGAGGAGGAGGAAAAGGAGGAGGAGGAGGAGAAAAAAGGAGGAAAAGGAGGAGGAGGCATCAGTCTTGGGGGGGTAGCGCTAGTGGTGGTGCAGGAGGACAATGAGAATAAATTACTACAAGGCAAAACAAGGAGAAAATTGACGTTCCTTCACTCAGACTCATTAGCTGGGAGTGGACGGGCGAGGCAAAGCAAGACTGTGTTTCCCCTACGCAATCAACTTCAATGAACATCCATGACAATACTAAACACATCAATCTCATTAGCTAAGTTCAACGGTCCATACTCTCTCTGAAACACTAGAATGATGTTTTGAAAGCCCACTGTATGATTAGTTTGAGGTTTCTAAGGTTACTCTGTATTGATTGAAGCCAAATTAGGGACGAGAAATGAGCAGCTTCCCAATCAGCTTTTTTTTTTTTCTTTTATTTCTGTGATACCAGTAATTAGTGAAGAGTAATTCAAGCAGCTTAGTTAGGGCCTGCGATTATTTTTCTCTTTGTAATCCTTTGTTAATGAAAAATCGCCGAAAACTGCAATATCTTTCGGTATTTCTGTTCAAAGTAGTTAGAGTATGACGCTGAAACTTTACCGGAATCTTCCATCTTTTCACCAGTCCATCAAATCATTAATTAGTCTGTGTAACTTTAACCCTTTCAATACTGGGACACATTTTGATCTTGTGTACGATAAGATCATTTTATTGACATCAGCAAGGGTTTATGCCGGTCAGAAGATTAATGACTAGAGTCTTCACTATTTCAATCCCCCACATAAGTTTCTAAAGCTCTATAAAATCACCAAATACTAAGCAGAATGAATATGGAAACGCGTCATGGTACTGAAAGGTTTAATAGTAAAGAAAAAAATTACAGGTGAAGTAAGTAATCCTTTAGGCTCTTTAAATAGGCATGTTTATACAAGAATTGCCATTTGTAAGATTGATAACTTCTTGCCACTTCGCTTTATGTATGTTCTTATGGTCTTAGGAAGCTACGGTGTGGGATGGAAAACTGTAGGAAGAATAAAAACTTCAAGTGTGTAACTGTGGGTTTATTGACATACTGTAGGACGGTTCGAGCGATCCATGGTTTTTCACGTGCAGGGTCGAGGAGACGTGAGCGGCGGGTTGCAGACTTCAACTTTTATTGGAAAGGAGAGCTTTATCTAGAGTTGTGGCAGCTATCTTCATTTCAGTTTTCCTCGTATATCTAACTTTGAAATGTTTGAGCTACGTATTATCGTTAAAGAAAATCCGCTCTGTCTCTCTCTCTCTCTCTCTCTCTCTCTCTCTCTCTCTCTCTCTCTCTCTCTCTCTCTCTCTCTCTCTCTCTCTCTCTCTCTCTCTCTCAGGATGTGTAACTTTAATTTTTCAGTTTTCCTTCAGATAATATTAACGAGAAGATATTACGCAATTACTAGAGAATAATTTGCAATCTATATCAAAATTGTGGTGATTCCTTACTATTGTATTTATTGTCATGAAACCAAAAAAAGAAATGAAGAGATAAGAAACGAAGGCAGAATAAATGAAGAAGATAGAAGAAAGATGAAAAGAGGAAAAAGAAGAAGGGAAGAAAATAACAAGTCGGTCTACTCTGGAATAGTCATTTATACCCTCTCAACTCCATATTAGATATCTGGGCTGAGGAAACCGGAGAGCGCAAAACAACAGGCCAAAAAAAATAGGAAGAAAGAATTAGCACCAGGTACTCTAACCTGAGTCAAAACAAGAGGAAAGGAAAGATGTCAAGAAGCAGAGGGACGCGGAGCCAGAACAGGAGAAAGGGAAAGTAAATTATCAAGAAACAAAACAGTAGCATATATATATATATATATATATATATATATATATATATATATATATATATATATATATATATATATATATATATATATATATATATAAAATACATGTATGTATATATGCATACCAAACCCCCACTTACGTTTCATCCTAGAGTGGCCCGATACCGTGCTTCCATACCTTTACTGGTGTTCTAAAACAAATAACTCGCCCCTGG
Organism: Portunus trituberculatus; assembly: GCF_017591435.1. Lineage (NCBI taxonomy): Eukaryota > Metazoa > Arthropoda > Malacostraca > Decapoda > Portunidae > Portunus > Portunus trituberculatus. The sequence continues at coordinate 11,998,996 of NC_059270.1, forward strand.
GAGGATCCTATGCGTGAGTGTGAAACGTAAATGGTACGTATGTTAAATGTTATGAAAAAGATCATTTCCTTAATGAATTAGGCATTCTCAAATTACTGTATACAAATAAGAGAGCAATGGAGAGAATTAGCCAACAGCAGACAGCAGTAATATTATACACACGCAGAGGTCAAGGCTTGACCTGAAAAAGTTGAAATGAACGGAATAACTTAAATAACTGGAGCCTTAAGCGTAATGCAGTCTATAAAATCAACTATCTCATGTTGCATCTCATGTTGCATCTCTTGCTATCTTTTATCGCTATTTTCTTGATAACTGTTCTACTGATCTTGCTAACTGCTTGCCTCCCTTCCCCCTGCGGCCTCGCTGCACAGGTCTCTTCTTTCTCTTACCCCTATTCTGTCCAACTCTCTAATACAAGAATTAACCATCACTCTCAATCATTCATATCTTTCTCTGGTAAACTCTGGAACTCCTTGCCTGCTTCTGTATCTCTATCTTCCTACGGCTTGACTCCTTTTAAGAGGGAGGTCTCAAGACATTTGTCCCTCACTTCTGGATAACTCTTATGAACTTAAGGGATCTGGCAACCCAGTGGGCCTTTTTTTTCATTTTTTGTTGCCCTTGGCAAGTTGCCTCCCATGCATGAAATAAAAAGAATGTGTATATAATGTTTTGTGTTTTCTATCAGAGGGTTTGTATTTTTTTATATGGCATAAGAGGATTTACTTAATTACGGAATATATTTGGTAATTCAAGTGATGCTGATATCATGTGGTTTTTTTACAAACTGAATGTTATTTGAATATCATCTGCTTTTATGAATTTGATATTGCTTGTTTTCACACGATGATTGCGATGAATATTGATTATGTTAACGAGACGAGATATAAAGCGACATCAAACAACTTTGAACAAATTGAAGATGAGTGCAATATTGGAATTCTGATTCTCATGAAATGTAAATAATCAGTAGTGTTGATTAAAGTATGAAAATGCTGTGAATATTCCAGCAGCCTTAACAGACAAAATCAAAGCAATATCTCGCTTTAAGCTAAAATCATTTCACAATTTTGATAAATTCTTCCTATTTTTTTTCGAATATTTTCTGAGATCAGTATTTCCCAACACATAATCCTGAAGTGCCCATCAAACTGCTGCCATTCTATCACACGCAAACAAAATGGAAAGCACGAAACACGAAACACTATTCTTGCCACGAAATGTTTCTGTACACATGTTCATGGACAGTTTTCCATTACCAATATGAAGGTGATGGTCCAATGGAGGCGAGTTTTGATAAGGATATTTCGATTGCATATGTTTAGACACCACCCACACACACACACACACACACACACACACACACACACACACACACACACACACACACACACACACACACATACACTTTCAGAAACAAAAAAATTGGATAACATTTTGGGAAACTTTTTATATTTAACTTTTTATTTTATTCTTGTTTTCTATGAGCGGCAAATTGAATGAGATCTTTTCTCCTTAACTTTTTTTGTACCCTGGGTTGGTCTTATTGACACTGAAAAAATAGTAATAATAAAAGAAATGGGGGAAAAACACCTCCTCCTCCTCCTCCTCCTCCTCCTCCTCCTCCTCCTCCTCCTCCTCCTCCTCCTCCTCCTCCTCCTCCTCCTCCTTCTGGACTACTTACTATTATCATTACTACTTTTATTATTTCTACTACTAATACTGCTCCACCACTCCCATCACCACCACAACCACCACCACCACAACCCCCACCACCACATCCTCTTTCTCCTCCTCATTTCATACCACCACCACCACCACCACCACCACCACCACCACTACTACTACTACTATCAAAAGCCATCTCTACTACCACCATCACATCAAAAGCTCTCTTAATCAGGATGAAATGATTTATCTCCGAGTACTTACATCAAATTCTCAGCTAATGAATCCAAACCGTTCTCCTACTTTCGGTTTCATTCCTGGTCGGGAAGGCACGGAAGGGAGAAGTAGGCAAGGCATCAGGGTTAGGCGTATGAAGGGAAAGAGAGATGGATAAAGAGATAGAGGGAGCACGAAGGAAGAAGGATGATGGAAGAAAAGATGGATGAGAGAAAGGAAGGAAGGGGCGATAGGAGAGATGAACTTGTGTGGTGAAGAATGTGAATGTGTATTGTGGTGTACAATGAAGGCTGGAGGGGTGAGGAGAGAGAGAGAGAGAGAGAGAGAGAGAGAGAGAGAGAGAGAGAGAGAGAGAGAGAGAGAGAGAGAGAGAGAGAGAGAGAGAGAGAGAGAGAGAGAGAGAGAGAGAGAGAGTACAAGACTTGTATACATAGACTTTATATACGCCCTATAACATTCTAAAATCTCAGACTTATATGAAAACTAGACACAAGAGAAACGAACACTCACACACTCACACACACACACACACACACACACACACACACACACACACACACACACACACACTGATGACCACACTTGAAAGGAACACCATAGTAAAAAAAAAAATAAAAAATGAAGAAGTTTCCTCCATTTTGTGACAGTTCTTACAAATAACAAGGAACCACTCATCATTATAAATTCCATCAACCCTTAAAGTTTTTCCCGGTTTTAACTTCCAATAAATAGTCAATCACATTTTTTTTCAGACACGCATGACAATAAACCTGTGGCCTTGAGAGTACGAGTCTATTTTTTATATCAATACTTCCAAAAGATTTAAGAAACAAATACGATCCACAGTATACGAGATCTTTTGTTTCCCACACAGTATAGGCAGAGGAGACCAGCTTGTCCGCCAGGCAGGAAAATAAAGACTGCAAAAATAGATAGAAAGAAAGATAGATAGATAGATAGATAGATAGATACATACATACATACATAGGAGACGTAGATAGATAAGTATAAAATAAAACAAAAATGCCATAAGTAAGTAAAACATGAATAAAAGTGAAAATATGTTGAAAATTAAACAAAAAAGCAATCTTAAAGTCTCTACTAAGTGTCTCCACCTCCCATCCTCCCTCACCTCTCTCTCTCTCTCTCTCTCTCTCTCTCTCTCTCTCTCTCTCTCTCTCTCTCTCTGTATGTATGTAATTGTGTGTGTGTGTGTGTGTGTGTGTGTGTGTGTGTGTGTGTGTGTGTGTGTGTGTGTGTGTGTGTGTGTGTGTGTGTGTGTGTTCACGACACTTAGTCTTAGTCCTGTCACTAAAACCTTGTCAAAATTTCAAACCATGCTTTTCCATATGCACAGTTGTTAAATATGTGTGTGTGTGTGTGTGTGTGTGTGTGTGTGTGTGTGTGTGTGTGTGTGTGTGTGTGTGTGTGTGTGTGTGTGTGTGTGTGTGTGTGTGTGTGTGAGAGGTTACACGACAGTGCGGTATGTGAAAATCTATTTGTAAAGATAAGTTACAATAAACAGAGGGTCAATTTACCACACAATCAGAAAAAGAATGATGAGGTCTAAGAAGAGAATAATATACCACTTAGGTGTTCAATACTTTTTGGTAAATTTCCAAGTGAGAGCGTAACTTAATGATAATCTCCCATTGAGTCTACTAGTCCTGCTTGAATTCCTTGAAGAGAGAGAGAGAGAGAGAGAGAGAGAGAGAGAGAGAGAGAGAGAGAGAGAGAGAGAGAGAGAGAGAGAGAGAAATTAAAAAGTTAGTAAAATAACATGCAGAAAAGGATGAAATATAAATAGAATAATGCAAAAGAAAAAAAATAATGAGGAGCACCAAGCGAAAATGTAACCACAAAGAAACTCGTACGAAAACACTTAAGGTTCGTTCAGATTTAGAAGACAACAATACGGGCAGAACACACACACACACACACACACACACACACACACACACACACACACACACACACACACACAAAAGAATGAGACACGTGGCGAACAAAAAGCTTCTTGCATATGCTTTGAGTTCACGGT
>NC_059270.1:12012944-12015444 GCF_017591435.1 Portunus trituberculatus
GTTTATTTACTTACCTTTCCATTCGTCACTTTGTTGTTTCCGAGTATTTCTAAGCGACTTTTTTGTGTCGATCATTCATTCAAACATTGCCACGCACTTGTTATTACTTTCAATTCTAGTTTTGCCTTTCTTTAAACATTACTTATTTCTAACCACGTCTTCCCGTCCATCTCTCTCTCTCTCTCTCTCTCTCTCTCTCTCTCTCTCTCTCTCTCTCTCTCTCTCTCTCGCTCTCTCGCTCGCTCGCTCGCTCGCTCCATCTCTTCCTCCATTTTTCTCTTCCTTCCTACTTTTTCTTTGAACTTTCTTGTCATATTTCCGTCTTACTGCCTTTTACCAAAACTCCAGTAATACCGTCCATTTTTCCTTATGCCTATCTTCTCTTCCTTCCTTCGTCTTTCCTAGCGTCTCACACTAAGCCTCAGAAATGGTATCAAATCCAAATAGAAAGAATATCTATTTTCAAAGATTCTGGAAAATCAAAGAGATAAAATTCCATCTCTCTCTCTCTCTCTCTCTCTCTCTCTCTCTCTCTCTCTCTCTCTTCAAAACTTTTCAAAATCATTCTTTTTTACGAATCAAAACATCTCAAGACGATAAGGGAGAAAAGGACGCTAGACTGACAAGTCATATTTACGTATGTGTTTCTTTCATGGTAATATTTGAAAAGAAACCATCACGTGTAATGAAAGGAAGGAAGGAAGGAAGGAAGGATCGAACTGACAGAGTATTCTGATGATATTATTGGTGTAACGAGTAAGGTTTCTAGAGGGGACGTTGATGATTGGTTAATGAAAGGAAGGGAAAGGAAAAAGAAAAGACAAGTGAAAGTGAGAGGAGATATATATGTCGAGATTAACTGGAGAGAGAGAGAGAGAGAGAGAGAGAGAGAGAGAGAGAGAGAGAGAGAGAGAGAGAGAGAGAGAGAGAGAGAGAGAGAGAGAGAGAGTAAAAATTAAGTAAAGATAACAATAAACAAGAGGATAAAGGGAATACATAAACACACACACACACACACACACACACACACACACACACACACACACACACACACACACACACACACACACACACACACACACGAAGCTAAAGATTGTTTTACTTTAATATGACATTTCTTTACGTTTCACGAATGTCACCAGTAACGTCACAAAAAAATGATATTGTTTTGCAGGTTCGTCGCCTCTGATGTGCAATATTCCTGCTTTTCTTCTTTATTTTATCTCTCTTTCCTCTTTTTTTGAGTGTGTGCGTAGAAGACGACTGTGTGTAGGAATAAAAACTCTTGCTGTCACTGCTACTGCTATTGCTGCTGCTGCTGCTGCTACTACTACTACTACTACTACTACTACTACTACTACTACTACTACTACTACTATTACTACTATTACTACTACTGTTATTTCTTCCCACAGGGGTCGTGGCGCCGGGCCTTGCTGTGAACGGGAGGAACAATATGAACAGCCACGACCTCCCACTAACGGGTAAGTGAGAGAGAGAGAGAGAGAGAGAGAGAGAGAGAGAGAGAGAGAGAGAGAGAGAGAGAGAGAGAGAGAGAGAGAGAGAGAGAGAGAGAGAGAGAGAGGCAAAAATTAGATGCACATAAAAATATAGATAGATAGAGAAAGAAAAGAACATTTATACATACGTAGATCACACACACACACACACACACACACACATGGAAGGAGAGGAAGAGGAACTGTCGTGTATAAATTAGTATTTGATACAGGTTCGCGTGAATGCATTAATGAGTGTCACTCGCACTGATGGAGGACCCGGTTTGAATATTCCCATGAAAGGAAAACTCACTAATGCCTCGCCCGGTGTGTTAGACTAGGCGGGAATCCTTCGTAAAGTTCATCCATGGTGCTCATGCAAACTGGTCTATATGACTGCATGCGCTTTCTGAGGCATGGAAGGTAGGAGTGGAAATATTAAAACTTCCTCTTTTTTTTATCATACCATGTGGACTTTTCAAGGGAAATTATTGGCTAAAGGGGATACTTTTTGGGTTACCGCCAATCTCAAAGCCCACCCGCTAGGAAACCGTTGCCCCGAGTGAGGAAGCCCAACCTACACTCGGACCGTGGACAGGATTCGAACCCGTGCGCTTAGAGACCCCTCGACACCAAAGCACGCATGGTTCCACTGTACCACGGCCGCCTTTAATTTCGTTACCTTCTTTGTTACCTTAAAGAGAGAGAGAGAGAGAGAGAGAGAGAGAGAGAGAGAGAGAGATTACTGGCTGACCCTATGGTATACCAATACTCATCAAGTCTTGGTCAGCTGAAAGTCGTGCCCGCTCAAGTGCAAACGTTTTAACTTATGAGCGAGATGTTACTGTCCTTGAACGAGAGGTTTTGTGTGTGCCTGTAGTGTGTGCACCGTGTGTGGAAGGTCTCAGCTTCATCAGTAGACCAGAATATACAAGTTTTAAATTGTAACTTGGAAGGCACAGCTGGCACTCAAGAGTCCGGAGAGTGTTTTAAAGACATGT
>NC_059270.1:12022944-12040444 GCF_017591435.1 Portunus trituberculatus
ATTATCATTATTATTGTTATTATTATTATTATCATTGTTATTATCATTGTTATTATTATTATTATTATTATTATCATTATTATTATTATTTTTATTATTATTATCGCCGTTATTATCATCATTATTATCATATATGTGTTTGGAGGGGGGACTGCACTTGCAAGATTGTGTGTCATCGAGGTGGAAAGAAAATATAAGGATATAATGAGTACTAAATTATACAACACGAGTATCATTTAAGAAGGATCTTCTCAAAAATGTTCTACTATACCATGAGACAACGACCTCAACCTTCCTTCATTAACCGCATAAAGAAGAGGAAAAATATGTCATTACACTGTGTCTTACGTCTTTTATGTATTACCTTTCTGTAAAAAGAGGAAAATAAAGAAAAATACGAAGTCACTTTTCTTCATCCTCCCAATTTTTAAAAGATAAATCTACTCATCAAATTGTGCTACCATCTCCTGGACTACTAATGATAGAGGTTTTTAGTTGCACAATCTACAGAGTGAAAGGAAATGATTGGTACTGTATGGTTCAAATTGCTCCATCATTCACTCATGGTGTTATTAATAGATTTTTTTTTTTTAAGTAAATGTATGGGAGTTATCTTAAGGCAGATGAAAGAACAAGCTCTAGGAAATACTCCATTCACTTATTTTTCTATCAGCGCCATCTTTGGAAATCACACTCAAAACGTGTAACAAAACATTTCCATTTTACGTGAAGAAAATACACAGCAAAATGTCGTCATATTTTCATGGTTATATAGATTCTTTGCATAATCAATGTTCCTATGCATTAAAAGAACAAAACCCTAAAACATTATATGCCATTAAACAATTCCTCCCACGTCACATCTGAGCTCATTTTTTTGTCTCGCTTTTCAGTTCGCTCTCTGACGGATATTTCCTCGCAAACATAATAGCCTTCACTGAGTACGAACAAATATAATCTTATTTGCTATTTTGTTCTGCCATCAAATATTCTTCGTAACAATAAGTATTTTCCAAAGGGTACACACGCTTCCAAATACTTTCATCGATCTGATCTAAATTTACTGCACATCTCTACAATCACGAACCATCTACTGATATATCTGCTAGAATTTGGTTACTTGAAGCTTTGTTAATAGATCTTTTTTATATGACAAGCGTTTCATTCATAGCCTGCACGTGGCTACACTGAATAAAGGAACTTCAAATCGAGTCCATATTTCTTACACTCACTAGTTTCTTCAGCATAGTAATAAAAGAAAAGCCTGAATCGTGAGTGTGGTGGTCTTATCTCAAGCTTTTTCACATAATTTCCTTCACATGTAAATATTCCTCGAGGGTACAGACACTATGATTCTCCTAGCAGTGTAAAAGGAAAAAATAAATACAAGAAATGATAGTTATTAAAGTGGTCTTATTTTCAATCTTTCTTCCACTCTTACCTTGATTTATAAATATTCTACCATGGCACAGGCACTCAGTCACTACGGAACATTAAATAAAGATTAGACAAACTTAAGGATGAGAGTGACGCCTGATGGCTTCTTGCAGCTTTCCTCATGTTCTTATGTTATTCCCCATGTTATCGTTTCTTAAGGGACACATAGAGATATTGAAATGCAAGAAAAAGATAAAACAGGTCCATATTATTTTTCTCTTGCGTAAATATTCTGAAAGGGAACGCAATAATAATTTCTCCAGTGTAGCCGAATGAATATCAAATACACACAAATCCCAGTCCTGAATGGCTCGAGCGGATTGTGGCAGGGAACAGAGCTGAGTCCTGTGTCCTCGTGCAGGCTGAGTGTCTTCCATTAGCTTTGTAATGTGGAGCACCGCCAAGCCCAGGGAAGGAGGGAGAGAGGGAGGCACGTGGCTATCTTTCACTCACTCCCCGTCACTGTGCTCTTGTTGAAGCGATCACATCTACTCTCGTTTCACTATTCATCTTACCAATGTTCTTAAACTCTTTCCACTCATCATTTTTCGATCTAATCACACGCGTACTACTTACACCCACATAGCTTTTCGCTTTACTCATTTTGATTTCTGTTACGAACAAATCCAAATTCATTCCACGATTACTTTTTTTTTTTTTTCACCTTCTATATTTATGAAGCAATTGCATTTACACAACGGTAGTTTCTTAAATATGCTTAGATGATTTTTTCTATCTTCATATATAGTTATTTCTGAAGCAATCCCACGCAATGAACGTTGTCTATGTGTTTGTCTGTTTTATTTACCTGACTGCCTATAAATTTTGAAGCAATTACACTCACCTCTCTCTCTCTCTCTCTCTCTCTCTCTCTCTCTCTCTCTCGAACAACTCTTTATATAACAAAATTTGAAGGCACCACGTATATAAAAGAACAATCATACCCTTTTCATGCCAGCGTTAAACTAGTGGCACTATTTTTTTTCACTCCTTTATCTACTAACGGAAGTAATAACACTTTTGTTTATTAATTTCCGGAGAAACAAATGGTAGATAACTTACTCTTTTTTTTAAATTTCGAGTCTTAACCCACGCATCCTACATCACACCCACGATACCTTTGTTTTCTCACCTCTTCCTCGATTTTCTACCGTATGAATTTCCCTCACGCTTCAGAAGGTAATGCACAGACGGGAAAATGTGGAAAAAATTGAAAGGAAAAAAAAGAAACACAAAAAGAGCTGGTGATTCGGGAGTGAAATCTGATTACCCGCCTGAAAAAAATGCGTGACGTCCCATATTACTTTTACGATGCATTAATTGCGTAATGATTTTCCACCAAAACATATTCGTCACAGCAAATAGAAGGGGAGAGATAATGTCATATACTTTAATAGCTATCGACTATTTTCATGATTTTTACAGCAATGGGAAACAAATTAACGGAAAGTAGAACAATACAGAGACTGAGGCACCAGTAGCAGTAGCAGTAGTAGTAGTAGTAGTAGTAGTAGTAGTAGTAGTAGTAGTAGTAGTAGTAGTAAGAAAAATAGTAGTAATAGCAGTAACAACACAATAGTAATGATAGATAATAGAATGGAAAAAATAAAATCAACATCAATCACCACCACCACCACACCACCACCACAACCACCACCCAGACAAAGCTACACACCGCTACAATCTTTTTTAAGAGACTTCGTGCTGGGCTCCAAATTCCTCTAAAGCTTCTACTTCAGGACATTCTCACTTCTTCAGTGTGTGAGGTGCTTAATTTTCACCACTTCCTTTAACTGGCGTGGTTTTCAGGACACAACCTTTAACAACAACCTTTATTCTTACCAGAGAGAGAGAGAGAGAGAGAGAGACGAGGCGAGACTATGAATGAGAAATATTGTGCATGAAAAGGAGCCAGTGGTGAAAGACTACGTAATAGTGAGATGAAATATGAATGGGAATAAATAAATGATAATGATGATGATGATGATGATGATGATGATGATGAAGAACCAAGTTAATGAAGAAAAAAAAACTGAAGAAAGATGGTTGGGAAGAGGAGAAATGTTGAGAGGGAAGAAGAGGGAGAAAAGGAGGAGGAGGAAGAGGAGGAGGAGGAGGAGGAGGAGGAGGAGGAGGAGGAGGAGGTGAACAATAAGGACAATAAAAATAAGAACAGAAGACGAACAAGCGGAGGGAATGTGAAGAGGAGAATAATAAAGAAAGAAAAGAAAAAAGAGAAAGTAATAACAGAAATGGAGGAGGAGGAGGAGGAGGAGGAGGAGGTAAGGTTAGGTTAGGTTAGATTAGATTAATATTAGAAATGGAGGAGGAGGAGGAGAAGGAGGAGAAGGAAGAGGAGTGGGAAGGGAGAGGAGGAAAAGTAAGAGGAGGAAGAAGAGAAAGAGGAGAAATAGAAGGAATAGGAAGAGGAGGAGGAGGAGGAGGAGGAGGAGGAGGAGGAGGAGGAGGAGGAGGAGGAGGAGGAGGAGGAGGAGGAGGAGGAGGAGGAGGAGGAGGAGGAAATCGAGATCAGAAGCCAAGGGAATAAAGCAATGTTGGATAGAGAGTGAGAATTAATATAGTAACTTTTAATTCGGGATTCAAAGTGATACGTGGGTGTTATTAACAGATGTGTCACCTCTCTCTCTCTCTCTCTCTCTCTCTCTCTCTCTCTCTCTCTCTCTCTCTCTCTCTCTCTCTCTCTCTCTCTCTCTCTCTCTCTCTCTCTCACACACACACACACACACACACACACACACACACACAAACACACTGCTACGAAGATACCAAGATAGAGAGAGAGAGAGAGAGAGAGAGAGAGAGAGAGAGAGAGAGAGAGAGAGAGAGAGAGAGAGAGAGAGAGAGAGAGATTAAGTTTCACGCGGGCCAACAATTAAGGTGATTGCTCCACCGTACCGCCACCTGTCACTGTCTGGCCAAGCGTACGCCGAGAGCAGCCAGTGGTTAGTGGGAGGGGCCGGAGGTGCGGTTGGAGGAGATAGCCGGCCAGGAACATGGAAGAACTGAGGCAATCACGCGCACACAAAGTTACATCCACGAAACTTCCTTTGGTACACTTGTCTCTCTTCTTTTATGTGGAATAATTTCTGAAGCAGGAAAACGTACCATGATCTATGCTTTACCGTCCTTATCTCCACCTCTTCCTCCTCCTTCTCCTTCTCTTCCTGTTCCTTTCCCTCCTTCAGTTCCGTTACCTTATTTCTGATATGAAAGAAGGCAACTGGAGAGGAGAAAGCAATAAATACTCCCTAAATAAGCTTGGAGCCAATACAGACCCGATGAATTTAGGATTAAGTTAAGGACAACAAAAAATCAGATTAAAAAACGCACAAACAAGGCGCCAAAACCAACCTAACCTAACCTAACGTAACCAAACCGTAGAAAAATTAATAAAGGAATAAATACATAAGGCGGCGGCGTAGTGGATAAGGGGGTGAACATAGGATCGGGCAGATATCCACGCGTAGGTTCGTAATCCCACCATGTACCGCCTTGAACCTATACCATTTGTCGAGTTGTTTAAAGTTACCTACATATCATATATTTGGGTGGTGATATGGGCCCTAATATGGGTACCACTGTAACTACTGTAAATAAAACTGCCTGGGCCGCTAATGTGTGGAAGCTTAACAGCGCTTCCAATACTCTTCAAGTATACTTACAGGCGCTATAGGCCAGGAAATAAGAAAAGAAGACTAATAATAGCGAGTAATGACGCAGCTTAATGACAAAATACAAGGAAACACATAAGAAAAGAGCTATATAAAAAGAATTGTAAGAAACTATCAATCCTACACGTGCCCGTCATTCCCTGTACCTCACTATATTTGGTCCCGACAAATGAGACAAGACAAATAAGAAAGATAAGTAAAGTCAATGGCCAGGTTAGATCTATTTATATTACTTATCTTCAACTATTGTGTCTTTAATTTACTGAACGTTGAGGCAAAATTTCCTGTTTTTCTACCAACATAATAAAACACCTTCCTTAACCCCTTCAGTACCATGACGCGTTTCAATATTCATTCTGGTTACTATTTGATGATTTTGTGGCCATTAATCTTCTGACCTCCGTAGACCCTTTCTAATGTCAAAAAACGGTCCAATCATACCCAAAACTCAAGGTAAAAATGTGTCGCAATAGACTGTAGAGGTTAAGACACGCATTTCATATTAATACAAGTCTCTCTCTCTCTCTCTCTCTCTCTCTCTCTCTCTCTCTCTCTCTCTCTCTCTCTCTCTCTCTCTCTCTAACATAGGATATTGTACCGCCAACGCTTGACTGTGGGAGAGAAACATTAATTCTTGTCGTTCCGTCACTTGTTTTCTTATCCTTTACCTACTTTTCTTCGTATTTATTCTTATTTTTTTCTCCTTAACTGGCTTCTATTTTTATCATATTCTTACCTGTCTCCTTTCTTTGTCTATTTTCTGTCGTTATTGTTCATTTTCGTTGACTTTTATCCTCCTCTTTTTCCTCCTCCTCTGTCTCTGCCTGCTCCTCCTCCTCCTCCTCCTTCTCCACGTACTCCACACTACTTCTCTTTCCTCATCACATGTTTAGTGACAATGTGATGAACTGATTTCTCATTAATGTTATACCAGTACATTAAAATCCACCAATGTTTCATCTGTTCTTTCGATTTTCTTACATTCTTACTCCTCCTCCTCCTCCTCCTCCTCCTCCTCCTCCTCCTCCTCCTCCTTCTTCTTCTTCTTCTTCTTTTCTTTTCTTTTCTTCTTCTTCTTCTCCTCCTCCTCCTCCTCTACTTCTGAGAGTTCCTTTCACTGCTGACGTCACAAGGGAGATAAAAAAAAGATGGAATGAAGGATGGACAGGAAAAAAGTGAGAGAGAGAGAGAGAGAGAGAGAGAGAGAGAGAGAGAGAGAGAGAGAGAGAGAGAGAGAGAGAGAGAGAGAATGATTATTTTTCTATTATTTAAGACGGAAAACCGGCCAAAAACAACAAAAGCTGCAATAAAAAGTGAAGCCTACTCTGGTGCCAATCCCTGAAAAGGATTAAAAGAGTTAGCAAAAGAATGAAATAAATGTTTTGAAATCTCCCTCTTGAATGAGTTCAGGTCACAGGTAGATGGAAATACAGAAACAGGCAGCGAGTTTTAGAGTTTACTAGAGAAAGAATGAAAGGTCTAGAGTATACTGGTTAACTCTTACATTAAAAAGGTGAATAAAATAGGGGTTAGAGAAAAAAAAAAAACAAGTGTTGTGCAGCGAGGCAGTGGCAGGAGGGGGACACATTTAGTTAGTAAGATCAGATGAGCAGCTGACATGAAAAGAGCCGGAAAAGCTAACAAGAGATGTAATGTTACTACGATAATCTTACACGTCTTGCGAAAAACTTGTCCGCGTCTCTTAAAAGACGTGAAAAGGGTATTTTGGGTACCTCCTTTTGAAATCCCACCTGTTAGTGAGCCGTTACCAGAGTGTAAGCCCTTTCTACACTCTGACCGTGGTCAGGATTCGAACACGTGTACTTGCAGATCTACGGCTTGTAAAGTGGTACATGTTTAAGAATATTCCTATTGAGGATAGATTCATAAGCTTTAAATAAGCAGATATTAAAGCAATAAGACGGATTATAACAGTCACCATTTTAGGAATAGGCTGAATGTAAGCAAACATCCAGCAAGAAGGAGACGTAGAAGCCAGTACATAGAGTTGAATGAGTGTGACTATAGGCAAGGTGCAAGCATGGAGGCCTCGTTCCTGCGAACAATAAGCGGGACCCCATCAAGACCATAAACCTTCTTTAGGTTTAGGCAACCAAAAAAAACATGGAAAAGCAAAATTGCGAAGGATTTTAATATTCACATGAAGTAGTTAGTCACAGGGAGCAAGCCAGGAATTGTCCAAGGCAGAGTTTTCAGCAAATGTTTTAGAGAAGAGTTCACCTTTGGAATCAGAAGAGATGGCAGTAGTGGCATTAGAATTGAAATAAAGGAAGGAAAGATGAAGAAATAATTCATGATTATTATTATTGTACTGACAATATAATAAAAAAATAATAATAACAATAACAATAATAATAATAATAATAATAATAATAATAATAATAATAATAATAATAATAATAATAATAATAATAATAACAATAATAACAATAATAGTAATAAGAATAATTATAAACATTTTTATTATTTTTATTATTATTATTATTAGCCCTCCCGTGGTATCTGATCCAGCACAAAGACAGAAGCTCTTCTACCTTTCATAAGACTCTTAAAGTCCACCAAGGGACATTAGCTGCAGCCAACAACATCATAATAACCAATGCAGCACACCACCACCATCACCATCACCACCACCGCCATCGCCACCACCACCACCACCATCACCTCTATCTCCTCCTCCTCCTCCTCCTCCTTTTATTTCTCTCTCTCTCTCTCTCTCTCTCTCTCTCTCTCTCTCTCTCTCTCTCTCTCTCTCTCTCTCTTCCTTGTGTTCCTTCACCTTATCAGTTAATTCCCCCTTCTTCCTTCCTCTACTTTTTCGTCTACCTCTTGTTCTTCGTTTCCTTTTATAATTACTTATCCCTATTCTTCTTCCTTCCTTTTCTATTTATCTCGTTTTCCTCGTTTTCTTTCATTTTCCTCTCCATCTTCTTTCTCTTTTTCACCATTTTTCTCCTCTTCTTCGCCACTAGATAGATAGATAAATAGATAGATAGACAGACAGATAGATAGATAGACAGATAGATAGATAAATATATAGACAGATAGATAGATCGATAGATACAAAAAGCAAACACAGATAATCTCTTCTGCCTTGGTGTGGGAAAAAGACAGGTGGGTCACAGGAGGTACGAGAGGAGGAGGAGGAGGAGGAGGAGGAGGAGGAGGAGGAGGAGGAGGAGGAGGAGGAGGAGGAGGAGGAGGAGGAGGAGGAGAAGAAGGAGGAGGAGGAAAAAAAATCACATATGACTCCATTGGCGGGAAATCGATCGGAGTAGTGACGTCATCCTCTTACATGATGGTGATATGCAGAGAGAGAGAGAGAGAGAGAGAGAGAGAGAGAGAGAGAGAGAGAGAGAGAGAGAGAGAGAGAGAGAGAGAGACAGAGAGAGAGATACACACAGGCAACTCTCGCGAACAAACAAAAAAGTATCCGTCTCACCACACAACGCCATGAAAGGGACACAAAAGCACTTGCAGCAGATCAAACCTTTTCAGAAACTTTTTTTTTCATGTGCATTTTTTTTTTTTTTTAGTTTTGAAAATGTTCCACACACAAAAAAAAAAAAAAAAAACTAGGATTACTTCAGTCTGTTTTAATATATACAATCCATCTGTCTGTCTATTTATTGATCCATCTATCTATCTAGTTCGTTTTTAATGAACAAAAATGATAAAATGTACCCAAACTTGCAGGTCGTGTGTTTCTCTATACGTCTCTGTCTATCTATCTATTGATCTATTTAGTTCATTTCATTTTGAGTAAGATAATACAATTTCAGAGTTGAGTCAATAAGGAGCTTTAAAAGAAGGTTAGATAAGTTCATGGATGGGGATGATAGATTGAATTAGGTAGCTTAAACACACTGGGACTGCCTCGTATATGCCTGGCGGTCTCTTGCAGCTTCCCTTTTTTTTTATGTTCTTATGTTCTTATTATGTTGAAGCACATTCATATTAGATACGTTTTCTTTTATTCTATCAGTTTTCAAAATGATCCTTAGAAAACCACTAGTACCTCCATCTATACTCGTACATTCATCCATGTAAACATCTATCAAATTAGTTTGTTACTTAGTTCGATTAACCCCTTCAGTACCTTGACACGTCTTCATATTTATTCTGGTTAGTATCTGGTGATTTTGTACAGCTTCAGAAACTCATGTGGGGATTAAAATAGTGAGGACTCTGGACCATTAATCTTCTGAACTGCATAGAACCTTGCTGGTATAAATAAAACCGTCTAATCGCATCCAAAACTCATGGTAAAATTGCGTCCCAGTATTGAAGGGGTTAACTGCAATAAAACAGCTTTACGCTACCTACATAACATTACAGTAAATAAAACAAGATTCGTCCTTGTCCAAGTAAAGAAAAAAAAGACTATTAGCTTCAAGTCAAGATCTTCAAAAATATACGAAAAATTTTGTAACCAGCGAAACCAACACACATTTACTAAAAAAATCCAACCATATTCACATATTTTCTCTACACCACCTTATTCCACCACACTCCACTCATTGTAACACCACCACTATTGTCACGCATTGTCTCTACAGGTCTTCATCACATAGGAATTCTCTATAGATTAACTACACCAATATCACTAAATTCACAGCTTTTCTCTACACCGTCTTATTCCACCATACTCGACAAATTAAAACAGCTCTAATATTGTCACAGATCCTCTTTACACTATCTCAGTCTCCCATGCTTACGTCTCTCTTTGGTTTCCGGCAGCCGAGGACATGACGGGCGAGGCGGTGGGCCAGTACCTGCGAGCACACCCCGAGTTTCTGGAGTCGTGGCTCATGGAACAAGTGGAGCTGGAGACGTTGGAGAGATGGATGATTCGACGCACTCAACGAGACAAACAGAAAAGCTTGGAGAATGATACTAACGGTGAGTAGAAGAGTGAAAATGTTATCTTTCATTGCTCCCGTCTCTCTCTCTCTCTCTCTCTCTCTCTCTCTCTCTCTCTCTCTCTCTCTCTCTGAATAGTGTAATATTAAATGTGTCACATTCTCAGATATGGAAGAACATCATATTCTACGAAGGAAATTTACATTCACTCTACCGTTCAAGTATTCCTTATGACGTCAGCTCGACCGAATACCTGAATCAAGCTTGGTGGATATGAAGCAAAGCGTAGGTGTAGGAAGGAGGAGATGAAGGGAGAGGAAAGAGGAAGGGTGAACGCTGATTGGGGGAGCTGGGAGGGGTGGAGGGTTTGAAGGGGAGGTTAGTAGTAGTAGGAGCCAGTGGGAGAGGGAAGGAGCGGTTGGTTGGCGCATGGAGACACGTAATTATAGCTAGCGCAGTTTGTGTAATTGTATCCTAAGTAAGTAATGATCTGTTATCTTCAAATTGTTATAATGAAAACACAGTATTGAATCAACAGAGCATGAGAACCATTATCTTGTGTATGTAATAAGTAAAACTAACTCTGACTGGCAATGGTACTTATGATTTAATTTCAGCAATTCTAGATAACTTTACGTATCAAAAATTATGATACAAGCATTAAAAACATTAGATATTTGATGACACTTTTTGCTGTGAATGTCATCTTTATAATCATTGTCAAGGTTTTATACCAGAGAAGAATACGTAGCAGTCCATGTGTTAACAATAAACCAGGCACTTGATCTATGATGAGGTGTGTCACGTTTCCTGCAAATCTCACTAACGAAACTAATCTTGTCCAGTGGGTCTTTCCCAACACATATTGCCACAACCACTGCCTTCTATTTCCTTCCATCCACCCTCCCTCCGTCCATCACCCCAACCACCGTCTTCCTCTCTATTACTCTCATTTCTATTAGCGTTATTACATTGCATCTTCAGTCAAAATCACATCATTATGAATAAAAGTAATGTAATACATCTTTAGTTTCTTGCCTATTCGTGTTGCCCTATTTGTGGTTTGTATTTGTATTTTCTAGTTTTGTTTCATGCTGTAACTTGCATAAAATGGATATTTTCTTTTATTCCAACATTTCATTTACTTTTTTTTCCTTATTTCCAAGGTTATAACTCTAGCCGTTCATTTTCATATATTCATTTTGGAGGTCAGACCTTTATTTTTCACCATCTATTTACGCCCAAAACATGAAAAAATAAAAATCCTTCTCGTTAACTACACTGAGCCTTCCGCTAACGATGTTTTTGCCGCGCCCATCATCCTCTCATAATAACCCAAGGAAATTCACATCAATCACCATTCGCTTGCATCACCACCTACCTTGCTACATTTCTCTCACTCCCATCCGATACCATTCCTACCAACCACTCTCCTTAATCACCAGCTACCACACTTCACCTTTCCGTTATCCTTACTCTTCTATCCTTTCCATTTACACCATCCACGCCATCCCTGCTAAACTCCTCCTAATCTCCCAGCTCACGCCTCTAATTACCTCGGTCATCTATTCCTACTCTTCAGATCGACAAGATGCTTCAAATCCACCCCGTTAATGAAATGAGATTCCTTGTTGGGTTTCTCGTCCAGAAGAGCCAAACAGCACTGGTAGTACATATTTTCCCATTAATCTGTGATAATTTCAGCATAACATGGAAGTAATGTGTGGGAAATAGAAGCAAAGAAAAATGGTATCCTTCATATATGCTATTCCTCCTTAAATTTGGCTACGTTAGAGAGGTAGATTGACTTAATAATTCACGTACATGAGAGACTACACTACTCGTATGTCAGTTAGAGAAAAAGGTAAAGAGGGAAAGACTATGATGATTTGGGCAGGAGGGAGGAGGAGTGTGTGGGGAGAGGTGGATGCTAAACATGGATCTACGCGACTAAGGAAAGAGACGAAGACCAGAGAGAATGCACTGAGAGACATGTTTGCAATGAGTGTGACTGAGGAAAGAGCAGAAGACCGAGCATGTTGGAGAAGGCTGATCTGATGTGGCAACCAGTAAAGGAAACATTCGGAAAAAAAAAAAAAGTATCGACGTGTTCCTCATACGGAGAAATGTAACAAGAATTAAGGTTTGAATTGATAGACTCTTGGGAAAATAAGAAATTAGGAATGATTTAGACACTCGTTCAAAGTCTCTCATTGATCCTGACACAGTTACCAAATCAAATCTTAATTTTCTGCGTCTTCTGCTACACAAATCATTCACTTGTCTTTTTTTTAGTGCATCAATGAGTCTTCTCTTTCGTCCTACTCTCTCCTTCCTGCCAGGTGGGTTTATTTCAAGCATTTTCTTCCATGCACACGGACAAGCAACTACCGTCACGTTTCTCTAAAGCTCAAGTGGCGAAGTACGTGTTACAGTTTGTCCTGCTAATGTGTTTATAATTTTGTCCAGCTTCGTCACTGGCTATTTCTATTAAGAACAGGAAGTAGGAAAAAATGGAGAGACAACTTTAATTCAACTTTTCAGGTGAATATTTTCCTAATAGTGATTTCTTGCAAAAAAAAAATACTCTGACCATTTTGATTAGCTCGAGAAGAAGCCATGGCAGTCAGAGGGTTAGGAGAATTTTTAATCATCTTTTCGTGAACGACAAACTACAACTAATAATATATTTTCTGGCACCGTTGTCAGCATCGATCCTTAGTTCTTATTACTCCAGAATTTGCAGACCCGTTGCTTACTCCCAGCATGCAGCTGCCGGAGAAGGAGCGCGGCAAAAACATGAAAGGTTACATTTACATCAACTAGTCTTTCTTGGCTCGGGTTCAAAGATGACTTTAGTAAATACAAAAGATTATTCATTGTTTATCCAAAGAAAAGTGGTACAACGAAGAAAATTATTAAACGAAAGACACACACACACACACACACACACACACACACACACACACACACACACACACACACACACACACACACACACACACACACGTACTCACAAATAGTAATAATAAATTTATGAATAAACAGTTACTGAGGTGAAATAAAAAGCAACAGGTAAAAATATCACAGAATGAAATTAAAAGAAGAGAGAAAAATAGCATAATGAAGTAAAACACAATCTCTCTCTCTCTCTCTCTCTCTCTCTCTCTCTCTCTCTCTCTCTCTCTCTCTCTCTCTCTCTCTCTCTCTCTGGTACCCTGTAACACATCTTTCCATCGATATCTCTCCTTACTGAATCTTTCCCTTCTTTCATTTTATTTTACGATATTTGAAACGTCTGTCCACTCCGTCACCTCCATCGTCTCACCTCTTCACTCACGCAGCGTGTCTTTCCTCACAACACACCAGGCTCCCTTTGTCCCTCTCTCGCTCTCTACGTAATTTGCATACATACTAATAACATGACAGCCGTACACTAATCGTTTTACTATTCTTCTCTATTAATAAAACCACAATGGAGATATACTTTAAGCCAATACGTAGGCCAAAACACACGTACAAGCACACGCACAAGCACGCTACATGAGGCAAACGCAACATAGCCGAAGGGGAAACAAGGAGTATACGTGTAGACACACACACACACACACACACACACACACACACACACACACACACACACACTCTCTCTCTCTCTCTCTCTCTCTCTCTCTCTCTCTCTCTCTCTCTCTCTCTCTCTCTCTCTCTCTCTCTCTTACACAATCACAGAGGATTCACACCAGAGCCATGCATTTGTTCCACGGTGAAAGAGACAAGAGAGGGAGAGGGAGCTGATAGGTAGAGTGAAGCTCGTGGATGAATGATGCCATGGGGGTCGAGACGCAGTGACAGGGGAAGGGAACCAGGAATACACAGAAGGAGGAAATACCATGACACTTATTGATTTGTGAGGGATGTATATCAAGCCTATAGGAGAACATGATGCAATGGAGGAGGAGAAGGAGGAAGGACAAATAAAATCACAGGCACAAAACGGCAACAAACCTATATTGCATTTGTGCTGGGAGTAAGATGCAAAGGAGATGGAGGAGGAGGAGGAGGACTGCAAAAGAATGAAAAGGAAAATAAAGAAATCAGCAGATCTTTTTGTCCTTTTGAAATGTTTGCTGAAGAAAAATGATAACGTCTAAACTAGGAGAGAGAGAGAGAGAGAGAGAGAGAGAGAGAGAGAGAGAGAGAGAGAGAGAGAGAGAGAGAGAGAGAGAGAGAGAGAGAGAGAGAGAGAGAGAGAACCGTTCCAGCGAAATAAAAACGAATATAGTATTATCCAATTATAATTTTCGTAGAAGATGCCAAGTAATCCAATAAATAGAATGACTTACGTTCAGAGCAAAGTAAAATAACACAATAATAATAATAATAATAATAATAATAATAATAATAATAATAATAATAATAGTACTAGTAGTAGTAGTAGTAGTAGTCGTAGTCCTCTCTCTCTCTCTCTCTCTCTCTCTCTCTCTCTCTCTCTCTCTCTCTCTCTCTCTCTCTTCCTGATGCCTCATTCTTCCCTTTCTTGGCACTGCCCATCTCTCTCCCTCTCACTTCCTTCCTCTTTCTTGGTTTCCTCTCCCTTCAATAGCTTCATCAGATTTCCTCATTCTATTCTTCCTCTCCTTCTTCTTCTGTTCCTTCTTCTTCTCTTCCTCCACCTTCTTCTCTTCTTCTTTTTGTTCTTGTTTTGTTCTTCTTCTTCTTCTTCTTCTTCTTCTTCTTCTTCTTCTTCTTCTTCTTCTTCTTCTTCTTCTTCTGTTTCTCTTCCTCCTCCTCTTCCTCCTCCTCCATATTATAAGGTAATAATCAAATGAAAGAAAGGTGATAGAAAGATAAAACGAAAATAATAAAATATAAAGAAGTAAAGAAGACTTAAGAAAATGTCATGAGAGGAGGAGGAGGAAAGAGGTGAGAAGAAGAGGTATAAAGCTGAAAATAGTCATCATTTTTTCAAGAGGATGTTGTGTGTGTGTGTGTGTGTGTGTGTGTGTGTGTGTGTGTGTGTGTGTGTGTTTGTTTGTCTCGTATCAGAATTTTCATCGATTAAATATCAGACATTTTCAATAGTGTTTCTTTTCTTATATATTCTTTTTCCCAATGGGTACGAAAAGAGGGAGCGGCGCGCCACGTCGACCCTCATGGAAAAAAAAGATAAATAAATGCACACACACACACACACACACACACACACACACACACACACACACACACACACACACACACACACACACACATGATTACACATTAGTACAAGCAAACCTTTCACCTTTCTCTGGTAAACTCTGGAACTCCCTACCTGCTTCTGTATTTCCACCTTCCTACGACTTGATTTCTTTTAAGAGAGAGGTGTCAAAACATTTGTCCCAGGCTTTCGGCTAATTCTTTCAAATCTTTTAAGGAAACTGCAGTTCCAGTGGGTCTTTTTTCTAATATTTTGTTGCTCTTGGCAGTCCTCTCTCTCTCTCTCTTGCATCAAAAAAAAAAGTTGTAGGGTTCCTAATCTGCTGCTGTTCCTTCATCTTTTGTGTACCTTTTATGGACAATCTCCTTCTTCCCAAATCCGACAGGACACACATCACTCCTCCTTAAGATTTAAAAGGACAATCTTTCATGTGGGACCTTCAAACTTTCCTCATTAAACGCCAAAACACTCTCTCTCTCTCTCTCTCTCTCTCTCTCTCTCTCTCTCTCTCTCTTTCTTTAGCACCTTATCCTTCAACTTGCCTGCCAGTCTTTCTCTTTGTCTTCGCTCACACACACACACA
The DNA here is from genome assembly GCF_017591435.1 of Portunus trituberculatus. Classification (NCBI taxonomy): domain Eukaryota; kingdom Metazoa; phylum Arthropoda; class Malacostraca; order Decapoda; family Portunidae; genus Portunus; species Portunus trituberculatus. The sequence goes on from NC_059270.1 coordinate 12,038,738, forward strand.
CACACACACACACACACACACACACACACACACACACACACACACACACACACACACACGATCTTCTGCTTGCCTTCGTCACCCTCACACGAAAACAAAGATGAGAAACTTTAAGCGAAAATATTTACGACAGTTTTCTGGATTTCCCTTGTCACTGCTTTCCCTTTTTTTTCTTTTCTTCAGTGTTTGTGCCTTTCTTTTTCGTTCTGCGTGGATGGTGACGAAAGAAAGGTGTTTTATAAAGTGGTGTCTCTAATTTCTGAAACATATGCTCACCTGTGTGTTTGTGTGTGTGTGTGTGTGTGTGTGTGTGTGTGTGTGTGTCTCTCTCTCTCTCTCTCTCTCTCTCTCTCTCTCTCTCTCTCTCTCTCTCTCTCGATCTACATTTTCAGTCATGACTTCGCATTTCTATCATCATTATCAACACAACCACCATCACAACCACTACTGTCACTATCACACTTCCTTATCACACACGCCTTCCTTCCACCACCACCACCACCACCACTACACCACCGACACCTCAGATTCTCTTGTTCCCCTCACCACCCTTACTCTCTCGCTGCCCTTCCACAACTCCTTCCCTTCCCTTCCCTTTTTTATTCTGTCTAGTTTCCCACTTTCCCACTTTCTCTTTGTGGCAGCCATCATCTTATTCTGCACCATTTCCTAACACACACACACACACACACACACACACACTCAGTCTCTCTCTCTTAGAATGTGTTAGAGAGAGAGAGAGAGAGAGAGAGAGAGAGAGAGGTGGCGGTGAGCGGTGAGAGGTGTACTATACGTGGTGGTAATGAAGTGTTCTGTAAACACCTATATAAATGCAAGAAAGAAGTTTATCATCACCATATAGACTCGCCAACATCATAGCCACTCATGACACACCTACACGTTACCCTAATTTCTTGACTTGATTTATTTTTATCCTTGTGTGTGTGTGTGTGTGTGTTTTCATTTATACCATGTGGTCTTTTCACGGGAATTTATGGGCTAAAGGCGATACTTTTTGGGGTACCTCCTATCTCAAAACCCACCCGCTAGGAAACCATTGTCCGGAGTGAGGAAGCCCAACCTACACTCAGACCGTGGACAGGATTCGAACCCGTGCGCTTGGAGACCACTCGGACCCCAAAGCACGCATGGTTCCACTGTGCTGTTGTTTCGTGATTTCCGTTTTCGTTTTCGTCTGTTATATTCTTGCTGTTCTTCTTTGCTTTCTACTTTTTGCTGCCTTTCTTTTTTTGTTTTGTTCTTTCTTTTGCGGTTTTGATGTCATAAGCTCTGTTTTTATCTTTTCATTTTTCCTGTCATTGTTGTTTCGTCACTCTTTTAATTTGCAATATTTACTCTTAGGTACAAAAAAAAAAAAGCTTCATTAATGTAAGTGTTCTACTTTTGCCCTTCGTCTGCTTCTCTTGTGCAGGAAAAAGAAAATAATGTACGTATGTATGTCCTTCCCACGCACCAACTTTCGGCTGATGAGCAAGGAGGGAGAGCAGCTCAAGAGTGACACACACACACACACACACACACACACACACACACACACACACACACACACACACACACACACACACACACACACACACACACACACGTCAAGAGGTTAGGAAAAAAAATATCAGTCGACGCTAAAAGATTAATGAGCACAGGAACACAGCACCTGTCTTCCCTATTACCTATTTTCTTACCTCGTAT
>NC_059270.1:12045444-12072944 GCF_017591435.1 Portunus trituberculatus
CCAATTATGTCGTCACCAACCACTTTCCATCATCACTAAGAATAATCACTATAATCCTTCTCTTCATCATGTATGTCGGACAGAAGCTTCAATTAACTCGTCATTCACTGTCGTCTGCTAAGCCTTTTAATTCCAGCGCTACTTTTCCCCATCTCGTCTCTGTGTTCCCTGCTCTCCATTCTTTCCGTAATTATGTCTAGTGTGTTGAATGAACTCTCAATTTGTGGACCGACGTTTGCAATTGATACTTCTTTTCTGAAGCCTTCCTTAGTGAGAGGAACATAGAGGAGGTGATTAACGATTTTTTTTTTTTTTCATACTTTGTAGGTATTGTATTCGTTTTATCTTTAATTTCTCATCTTTGCTGGTTTCAAGATGTTATTTGTGAAGTTACGTCTTTCTTTTGTTTATTTTTTTTTTTTTTTTTTTAGTTTCCTTGTTTTCTTTCATACGTGACTGAATAGACAGGTTAGTTCCTAGATTTTTTGCCTCAAGTTACGTATTTCATGTGTCCTTGTTGTCTTGTACTCTTCTAGTCTTTCTCAATAAGCGCCCCAGTAAAATGAAAATGTTGCTATCAAAATCTTTTCCGTCGCCTCCACGGGTAACTCATAACGAACAACCTCTCCTGTTGTTTAACCTTACTCCTCTCTTGCTCTTAATTATTCCCACATTTTTGCGAGTCATCTTTCATTACTTCATTACTTAGCTGAATAGAAATACTTTTACTACTGGATGCTTACCTCGTTTCGCACTTGCTAGTGGATAAGGTGGTGAGCGTGGGATCGGGCAGACGTCCACGCGTAGGTTCGAATCCCACCACGTACAGCCTTAAACATTTTGCCATTTGTCGAGAGGTTTAAAGTTATCTACATGTCACCATGATACCCAGGTTCTAGGTGGTTACACTCAAGATGAGCTTGGGTGGTGATATGGGCCCTAATATGGGTAAAACTATAAATAAAACTGCCTGCGCCACTAATGGGCGGAAGCTAAACAGCGCTCCCCATACACTCTTCAAGTGTGCCTACAGGCGTTATAGGCCTTAACGTAAAAAAATAAATAAATAAAAAAAATAGAAAACTTTCAAGATGCTTTTCTCTCCACACAGTTCAGTTTCTATTGTTTTTATTTTCTTTTACTTGTGTAGGTAGAAATACTAATAATTAAGGTGTTTATTCATCTTCAGTGGCAGCTTCATACGGTTCAACAGACTATGTAGGTGTCTTCTTGTTATAATCGGAGAGTAGTTATTATCAAAACTATTTCTAACTGTATTCCATTATCGGTTTGTGGTCGGTACTAACTTTTCTTTTTTTCAAGCCTGCGTAACAGCTCAGAATCTATTTGTCCTTCCTTTATGTTTCCTTAGTAATAATCCACGATCAGTTACTAACCAAATTGTTTCATCTTGTGCTGTATTTTCGGTTTGTGGTCTGCATACTAACTCACTTCTCTGTTTTTTAAGCCTCCACAGCGATCCTCCTTCACCATCCTCTTTCTATCGCTTCCTCAACTACTATTACTACTCCTTCTACTACTGCTACCATCATTACTACTACCACTACTTCTACTCCTGCTACCACAACATCAACCATTGAGAAAGTGTCAAGTAAGTGCATCAAGATAGAGAAGCAGGTGTGATGGTCTCACCTCGGGCCTCATATTACAAATTTAACAAACTCAAAATTCAGGGAATGTACTAAATAGTTCCTAATTTCGAGTTTAAGTATAAATTTCTAACCTATTTGCCCCATCACGCCTGCTATATGGGGATTAAATTAAAAGCAAACACTGTAGTTCATTAGGCATGTGGCATGATGCTCACGTAGCCAGGCCAGCAGCAGGCAGAGGGACCGGCTGTCGTGATTGGTTCTCCGACGCACTCCTCTCATTGGTTGCATGCATCTGAGTGACGTCAGCGGCAGGGCTCTAGCAGCTCTCCTTCAGCCACTCTGCCACTCCGCCTCGCTCTTCACAGCACGTCAGCACCACTTATCCCTTGATACAAATGCCATTCTTGCTATTCACACTAATTAGAGACTAGTTAGCCATCCCAAACATCACCACCAGTACCACCACTTGCTTTTCACTGATCCACCACAACCACCACCACCGCCACTATCACCAATCACCACGCGGCGCGTCTCATTTATTTTCCAAGAAACGAAACTTACTGAAAACAGCATACTACTTAATTTGTATTGCTGGATTAGAAATGCGACGATGAACCAAGAACTGTCTGTACCTAGATTACTTCCCCTCAAATGTAATGTCATGAAATTTTAGTGAATTATTTTGTAGAATATGACATCAAAACTTGGCCCAATTGTGAGTGCGTATGAAATTGTACATAAAGAAATTAAACGTACACAGGTATTTTGTGCCAATAACAAAATTAACTGAAGTTTCTCCAGTGAAGTGAGCTTGATATGAATTATGGAGAAGCTGCTCTTTTTCCCACGTATGCTCTTGAAGTGGAAGGTAAAAGAATCTTGGTCATATAGTAATAAGCATTGCATTTTGTTGAATGACATGCTTCCTCAGTCCAACGAAGTGAAGTGAAGGTAGCTAACGAATGGTCTATGGAAAGTTAGGAAACAATACATTTCTTTCCTCTGTGAAAATATGATACCAATAATACGAAATACTAACAAAACATTTGTACAAGAATGAATGAACATTACGAATAATATAAATGCTAGTTGTAGTAGTAAACCAGTAGTAAGTGGTAGTAGTAGTAGTAGCAGTAGCAGTAGCAGCAGCAGCAGCAGCAGCAGCAGCAGCAGCAGCAGCAGCAGCAGCAGCAGCAGCAGCAGCAGCAGCAGTAGTAGTAGTAGTAGTAGTAGTAGTAGTAGTAGCAGTAGTAGCAGTAGCAGCAGCAGCAGCAGCAGCAGCAGCAGCAGCAGCAGCAGCAGCAGCAGCAGCAGCAGCAGCAGCAGCAGCAGCAGCAGCAGCAGCAGCAGCAGCAGTAGCAGTAGCAGTAGTAGTAGTAGTAGTAGTAGTAGTAGTAGTAGTAGTAGTAGTAGTAGTAGTAGCAGCTGTTGTTGTTACTGTTGTTGTTGTTGTTGTCGCTATAATCACCACATCAGTAGCAACAATAATGATATCCATTAATTAAAACAATATCAGTGCATAGCTTCATTACGCGAGCCCGCCACACCTGAACGCCTGCATTGCGTCTGTCCTAAGCTGCCCATTGTTTCCAGGGATAGATTACCTCATCCACTCTTAAATTATTCTACCATGCACTATTAACATTTGTAGTTTTCTGTGTCCTTGGGTATAAATGTAAGAAAGTTTCGTTGTTGGACACTAAAACGGTCGGGGATTGGAAATGTGCTCCAACAGATGTTAACGTGGATGAAATAAAGGCTATAATATGAGCTCCAAAGATTAACAAGGGTATTGAATATAAATGTTGAATATTTTTTTCTATTGTGTTTTCTGTGGCATTATTAAGCCATTGAGAGACTAATTAATGTCATACGACTGACAAAGTGTTTCTAAATATCGGTGTGATTAGGTTTTTGTGAAGCGAAAAAGAGATACAACTTTTGATTTTATGAATGTGAGTAGGCGGAAAGTAGCGTTTATTCTGTTAAACAAAGAATTGCTTTCTTTCTATCTTTCGGCGAAAACAAAAAGACGCAATGCTGCTTTAGTCTATTTTTTGTCATCTAAATACTTACGTTCATAAGAAATTTACTCATAATATAATAAGAGAAACAGTATCATCATTTATATTCTACGCCCGAGTAAAGATTAACAAAAGCAGAACATTGCCGCTCATGAATAAGCTTTCATTGTGAGTTAAACGCTTAACCAACTAAATTTAGGCGAGATTTTTTTTTTTTTTTTTTTTTATATATATATATATATATATATATATATATATATATATATATATATATATATATATATATATATATATATATATATATATATATATATATATATATAAACATAAGCGTTTTATAATCAGCGTTATGTAGTAATAGCTTTTGATTCTTTTCTCGCTTTTATTCCACAAAGAGAGAGAGAGAGAGAGAGAGAGAGAGAGAGAGAGAGAGAGAGAGAGAGAGAGAGAGAGAGAGAGAGAGAGAGAGAGAGAGAGAGAGAGAGAGAGGTAAAAGATATTGAGATAAATCAGCCAATCACAAACATTTCTATTTCCACCAACAGCCTCTTTACATCTTTCACTGAACATTCAAATCACAACATATGCGTTTCTTTCAATAACACACACACACACACACACACACACACACACACACACACACACACACACACACACACACACGTACAACCATCCTAGTTTCCTCATAAAGCCTTGTTCTTTGGGTGAAAATATCCTGTCTATAAATTTTGCGGCACCTTTGCACTGTATGAATGTACATAGATCACTTTTACCTTCGATGCCTCGCCTTGCTCACCACAGGAACGCACGCTGGACACTTTGCGAGTATCTTTTCTGACCTCTCACATTTATTACCGTGGGAGTGAGAGTTATTGCTTTCAATCACTGCTTTCTGCGAGTGACTTATTTTGTTTATCTAACAGCAGATTTTAATCATTAGCGCAGGGAATGCTTGATAATACGTAGCTTGTATTTTTATTTTTCAGTGATGAGAGAATACTGATCTTTTTCTTTATTTCCTGAAGTCTAAAAAATATGCAAAGAGAAGCTGGATATTAATTATGTTTATTTTTTTCCCTCGCAGGTAAAATCATCAGGAAGACAAGCTTATCCAGATGGAAGGTAAGTGTGTGTGTGTGTGTGTGTGTGTGTTCACTTCACTGTTTGATCTGCTGCAGTCTCTGACGAGACAGCCAGACGTTACCCTACGGAACGAGCTCAGAGCTCATTATTTCCGATCTTGGGATAGGCCTGAGACCAGGCACACACCACACACCGGGACAACAAGGTCACAACTCCTCGATTTACATCCCGTACCTACTCACTGCTAGGTGAACAGGGGCTACACGTGAAAGGAGACACACCCAAATATCTCCACCCGGCCGGGGAATCGAACCCCGGTCATCTGGCTTGTGAAGCCAGCGTGTGTGTGTGTGTGTGTGTGTGTGTGTGTGTGTGTGTGTGTGTGTGTGTGTGTGTGTGTGTGTGTGTGTGTGTGTGTGTGTGTGTGTTTGAGTGGTGCAGGGAATGTGATATATTCAAGATACTCATAAAACATAAATAAAAGCTGATCTGAAGATTCGTTGACAAAACTCTCTCTCTCTCTCTCTCTCTCTCTCTCTCTCTCTCTCTCTCTCTCTCTCTCTCTCTCTCCAAAAGCAATATTATGGTTGAAGTGGAAGAAAATATTTTTATTCATTCTTATGGAAACCAATAACGTCAGAGAGAGAGAGAGAGAGAGAGAGAGAGAGAGAGAAAGAGCTCAGTTGTTTTCTATTGTTGAGTGAGACCGATGGTTATGTATCAGGTGAAATAAATATAGGGACAAAGCGATACTCTCTCTCTCTCTCTCTCTCTCTCTCTCTCTCTCTCTCTCTCTCTCTCTCTCTCTATTGTTCACCAAATCATCCCCAGCTCCTTTTATCTTGCATTCCTCTTTCTTTGACGTACAGAGCATTTCTATTTATTCTGCGCAGTGCTATTTCACATCCCTCTTCAACACATTACTTTCACTATTCACGGTCTGTTCCAATACCGTCTTTATAACTTACATCTCTGTCTATATATATATACCACTCTTACACTCTTAAATTGCCCATGTTATTGAACTTAATATTCTATAATTACATTTCCTCTATCTATGGATTTTTTTGTTCTAATAACTTCTTTTCCCTCATTTAGCACATTTGTTTTCAATCTCGTTTTCCTTCATAATTGTTTGTCACTTTCCTTCTTATTGAAATCCTCTTTTTCTATTTGTAAATCTATTTTCTTCTCTACTCATTACTTTTTCCTTAGTTTCTCTTTTTAAGTAATCTCGATTTTTCTTTATTATATTCGTCTTGATCATTGTTTTTCCTTCTATTCCTCCTTATCGCTATCCTCTTTTGCTGGTCTTCTTACTCTTATCCTTCTCATTACTCTCTCTCTCTCTCTCTCTCTCTCTCTCAGCATCTTTGTATATTCTCCGCCGTAAATATTCTTAATATATCTTTAATATATTTTCTTGTTTCTATCATATTCATCCACGTAATTGTTTCTCTTTCTCTCCTTTGTCAGTTCTGCGTGCACGCTGACAAACGCAAGATGCTGCAGGAACTCACGTCCTCCCTATACGTGAGACCTAACAAGCCACACGTCCTGTGGGAGCTCACCCGCTGCATCTCTTCGGCAGTAAACGCAGACGGCTGTAACCTCTACCTCGCTGACCTAGATACGAACACTCTCAGACGCTATGTCGAAAGTAAAGACGGGTGAGTGCAGCTGTGCGAGTATCTACGTGCAATGCTATAGTCGTAAGGCTTTCTCTTCTTCTCTGTGACGGAAGTTTATAATAGAATAAATATAAAGTTTAATGGGGAAACTATTCTTCAGATGCTGCCTCTTTTAGTAGTGATGGAATTAACGTATAAATATACTTAAAAAAGTGTCGTTACACTGAACCATCTGACAATCCCGGCAGTATTGGTAAGCGTGTTCGACTAAGACTTCACCTGTGTCTCATGCGTTACTGAGAAAGTTCAAATCTAATTGCTTTATTTACGAGTATTGCTCACTTGATCATGTAGGTGTAGCTGTACACGTGTTGAAATCAGCATAAATAGCATATCATCAATGGATCCGTCCTTGGTGTCAATTTGTATCGTGATGAATGTGTAACAATAATCTTTCGAGTGCGTATACCGTCCTTGCTTCGCTCAGAGCTCTGCGACCTTCTTACTTGAAAAATTGATGATTATATATATATATATATATATATATATATATATATATATATATATATATATATATATATATATATATATATATACAGTATTATCATTGCGAAAAATATCAGCAGGACCAACACACATACAGAACCAGTGGCTGATGAATTCTTATGTTTGCTGCAACTCATTTTATTGTTGTTTACGTGTAGGCTTCTCGTAATTCATGCTCACATGCTATTGTTGTTCAAGCTGATCCGTTAAGACCCATGTTGTATTGTTGTTACTGTGGGTAGTGCTACGAATAACAAGGCTGAATATCCCCAGCATGCTGATAAAACGCGCTAACATTTGAAACAGGGATGTTGTGATTTTACCATTTGCGTGAGGCATTGCTCTCCGAGTCTTGGGTAACAAAGTGTATGCAAATGTATACAAAGTGGAGGGCATACAAAGTGTCTCATTACACGTCAGATTTCCCGTGTCGTTTGAAAAGAGAAATCATTACACGAGGGATGTAATGTAACAGGATCGAGTCAGAGAGAACAATGAAAATTATTACCTTTGCGAAAAATGGCGAAAGAGACTGGAGATAAGGCAAAGCAAATGAGGAAGTTAAAAGTGAAATTCTACTTTACCTTATAGAGTATAGACGATAATGAGATGAGCAAGAGACGATAATGAGGAGAAAACGCGGAGGAGCAGGAGGATAAGGAGCAGAAGTAGTTATTGATTTGCACTACTCGCCTGATTATATCTGTATGCCTTCCTATCTGCTTTCCTCGCTGGGTGGAGAACATAGCAGGGTTTGTGTTCACGTGAAAAGAGATATGCTACCGAACCGATAGTAATGAAGAAAGGAATTTGACTTCATGAGACTTAAAACTTGTACACAAATTCACTTATACCACTCTGTACTTTTCCCGTCACGTAGGAAAAAAATCCTGGACCAATATTAAAAAAAAAAAGAATGTGGAGTTAACGAGACTATTTATTTACATCCGTCTATCATAATATTCAAGTTTTACACTTTACAATACTATGTACTATCTTTCTTTACATTGCAGGAGACACACTGTTTGAGACATCCCTGGCGAAATTAGCCTTCCTCCTGAATCGATATCAACACCGATGAAAAAGAACACAGAGTTAGTTATGATTAACACCACTCTAATTGTTTCGTATTTATTATTTACACTATTTCTCACTTTCCTCATCGTATGGGAAACATACAAGCATCCTTGGTGAACTTTTCTTCCTGACCAAAAATCATTATAAAAAAAAAAGAATTAACGAGGTTTTTTATTTACACTGTTTGGTTTCTGTATAAATATTTTCCTGGTTGTGTGGGATTCGTGCAAACATCTCTGGCAAAAATAAGTTTACATCTAAATCAATATGCATGTCAATTGAGACCATAATGGAGAGAGACAAGCATATAACCAGTTGAGATTGCCATTTCTAAAGAATACAAGCAGATTTCCAATCAATAAGTATGTCAGGTATGGTCTGTCGAGTCGAGACTCCTAAGAGAGACGGTTTTAATTAAAAAATTATATGCAGTGAGAACAGAAAATAGTTTTACATATCTAACCTAGTTATGGAGTAATCCTATTTCATTGTAAGGTTAACTTGCATACAATGTGCTGTCACCATTGTAGAAACCTAACTAATACATTCTATAGTCTGATTGAGACGCCATATATACAAGCATTCAATAAATAAAGTATAATTATTGCTATATAGTACAAGTAATGAAAGGGAGACGTGATAATGAGGCAAATAAAAGAGACACACAGGCAGACTAACTGATGGAATACAAACCGTAAGAAATCAAACTACGCAGAGATTAAACAGACAGTCAGATTTGTAGAGGAGAGGATGCAATATTTACCTATTATCTATGACAGTGAGACATACATAGTATTATTGTACAAAGGTTTGTAGATTTCCACGTGAGGAAGTATGATGATTAATATGATAGCGTAGAGTCATAGAATTTTAGTATTTTATAGTTTTCGGATATGCATCTACTACAAAGGCTTTCAAGGGAAGTGATATATCGATTTAGGGATTAACTTTTAACGAAACAGATGAATTTTGGATCATACTTCGACAGGTAATTTGTGTATACTTAAAAGGTGACAAGAAGGTGATAAGGGAAGGAAACTATGAAGAGCCAGAAATGACGACAGATGTACAACAGGATAGAGGACAGACCAACAACAATTTTATACAATGGTGGTAAAAGCTATGACTGAATTGACAAGAGATGATTACAGAAGGCTTAGAAAGTTCTATAGTACTATACAATAACATCTTCAATGAGGCAATAAATGAATGGGATGGATTAATTAAACAGGTGGTTAGATCCAAGTCAATAGAGAACTTTGGAAGGAGATTAAACAAATTTACGAATGGAGCTTCGAGATAAGATTAAATACGTTTATGAATGGGGATGATAGGTGGGTATGTTGAGAGAGAGAGAGAGAGAGAGAGAGAGAGAGAGAGAGAGAGAGAGAGAGAGAGAGAGAGAGAGAGAGAGAGAGAGAGAGAGAGAGAGAGAGAGAGAGAGAGAGAGAGAGAGACTCGTATTTCACGTTGAATTTTTCATATGATGAAAAAAAAGGTTAATACTATTAAGGAAAAAGAAAATTATCATTCGAAAAATTAAAAGTTATATATGTACCAAAATATTGTGGGAAAAATTAGTGAAATGTTGATTAAACGAAAAGCAGCAGGAAGCGATGTAAAAAGAAAGCAAAAAAGAAAAGCAGGCGGCCACGTGGCAGGGTGAAAATGTGTGGAAAAGAGTAATAAAAGAGAATAAAAAAAAGGAAATTATATATATTCGAGAGAGAGAGAGAGAGAGAGAGAGAGAGAGAGAGAGAGAGAGAGAGAGAGAGAGAGAGAGAGAGAGAGAGAGAGAGAGAGCGTGTAATGACGTATAGACTCAATTTAATTTGTCTAATCTATTGAAAGTTCCTATTGACTAAGTTCGTTATAGAGGTTCGTATTCAGCCACGCTTTGTTCTTTTACCACAGTAGTTTTCCAAGACCACGGATATGGTTTAACGGGTTCTTATGAAGTTTTTTCCTGTTAATAATGTAAATATCTTGATAATCTCTTAGTGGAACCATAAAAAAATACTCAGGAAACACTCTGAAGACTATGTTGAATGCACAGATGGTTCCCTACTTGATGAGGCAGCCTTCTTATCCTTATATTTTGCTAGAGCGATATGTTAACTCAAGAAATACTAATAGGTAAATATCTTTGGCCAGAAGTCGTGAAGTGTAAATTAAGTCACATCTTTCTCAGTCCCAATCCATGTCCGCTTCCCCATCTAACTCCCTCGTTTTACATTTCTCATAACCTTCTCTCTCTCTCTCTCTCTCTCTCTCTCTCTCTCTCTCTCTCTCTCTCTCTCTCTCTAGTAATTGAAATTTCTTGGGAATAAAGACTAAAAACCCTAATATTTAAGACATTTTTGTTAAAATTGTACTGACAGGATAGCTTCTTGTATCTTTAACCTTACCCTGGCTTTAGAGTAATCAATCCGTAAGCCTAAGGGAATGCTGCCCTCTCACCATAATTCTTCAAGTGCTCCAAGCTCAAAGCTGTGTGTGTGTGTGTGTGTGTGTGTGTGTGTGTGTGTGTGTGTGTGTGTGTGTGTGTGTGTGTGTGTGTGTGTGTGTGTGTGTGTGTGTGTGTGTGTGTGTGTGTGTGTGTGTGTGTGTGTGTGTGTGTGTGCCCTTGTATATTTCTTTATATACTGCCCTGAATGTGCAGAGAGAGAGAGAGAGAGAGAGAGAGATGAAGAAAGAATGAAAAACATGGTAGAAGGAGGGGAAGTGGAGTGTGAAGGGGGAGAAGACGACTTAAGATGCACGTCAGATACCTCTAGGGCAACGAAAGCCGAAATGTGAAAAGAGTGACAAATGTCACTTGTTACAAATATAGGTGGCAAAACTGCTTCATCAAGTAAGGAGCAGACAATACTTACATATATACTATACGCTGTTCAAGATCGCTAGACACTTAAGCCCCTCCTCCTGGGAGGAGCACGTCGGTGATAACGCTCTGGCTGGTCGTGTTTAATGGAAAACACTTGGAGGAAGGATGTATTCTTCCTACAGGGAAAGGATCCATTTTATAGTGCTCCATAATTTTTTTGGGGGCAAGCACAAATTATTTGCCTTGAGTATATGATAACATCCTACACCGTCTTGACTAAATGTCATATTATTTCAGCACAAAAGTAAGTCAGTAGTACTTGATGGGAAGACATAGAGTGAAAAGAGTGTAGGCTTGTAAGTTTCTGAAAGAGCGAGAAAATTATATTGGTCAACTCGAGTTGCTTAAGGACACTTGGAATGCAAACATGTAACCCCTCGCCCGAGACAACGTTAATGCCCTGTAGGACCATAAACTCCAGCCGGCCAGGCCTGCGGTTTGACCAGGGTCGAAGGAATGGGTCACTGATGTCAGGTCAAGCACACCTTGCATAGCCGTGTGCATTTTTTTATTGATGTAAATACTCAAATGTCCAATTTGTATTTTAATTTATATATTCGTATAATATTTAATATAAGAGAGAGAGAGAGAGAGAGAGAGAGAGAGAGAGAGAGAGAGAGAGAAGGGAGAGGAGGGAAGCGCTCATCCTTATAGTGAAGGACTGTAGGGATTAGCAGTATGACTTGAAGGGTAGTCAATAATACTAGTCATCCGTCTAGAAGAGTCAGGTGTTCGACAATGTTTATCGAGTCATCAAAATGATGTCAATCCCTCCGCCACACCCCGGGAAATCACTACCCAGTGGGGGAGAGAACCCAGGGCTTGCCAAGCTCCGCCGTGACGGATGGGCTTGTGCCTTTAGCGATCGTCAATAGAATATAGTGAAGATAGGACGTAGAAGTGGCTCATAATACGCACTACATTGCCTCAACTGTCTAGCGAATAATAATGTCCTTATTATTTGTTTCAACTCATTTTAATTGGATGTCCCTCACTTTCTGCCTCCCGACTCACTTGTCCTTTTTATCTGATCAAAGCAGGGAAGGAGACAGCACGGGGTGGAGCTGCGGGGTGATGGGCGGGGAGTGGCTCTGCGGGTGGGTCGCCAGCTCTCGCCAGGCAGTGCGTGTAACCTATCCCATCACTGACCCAAGGTTCCCAAAAGGATGCCCCTTCGCTGAGGTGAGTTGCTTCTTGCCACAAGCTTGTTCTCTGATTAATTACCCATGTCATCTGGGACTCCGTCGAGGTGCTGGTTGTGTTAATATTTGTGTTCCTATGTGTTGTCATCAAGCTTAAGTCATCTATTCATCCACACATTGTAGTGTGAGTGTAATTAATCCATATTTGACCACTGAAGCATCTATCACACGCCCTTTACACCATCAGTGATAACAAGAACATGTCAGCTTCTTTAAATGACCAGCGGAATTCAGGATTTAGTAAAGTTTCATCCTTCTTTCACTTATTTTTTCCCCTATATAAAGTTACATATTATATAAGAACGTTTCATTAATAACGTCAGGAAACACAGAAGGAAGACAATGTTAGCTTGGGTAAAGATGGATATTCCTTCACACATCCCATCCTATATTCACTCTTCCTTAAAAAGGAAAAGGGGGGAAAGGATGCAACGAAATCATTAGTTCCGCTATTGCATTGTGTTGTTACGTTTTTCCTTATACATAATCATAAAAATTAGAAAATTTCCCTCACAAACTATTAGACAGAACTGCAACTCAGAAATCAAAACACAATAAAAAAAAAAGCCTCGTTAGGATACGAAATCTATATGAAGAAGAGGAATGTGAAGACAAATTCAACGAAATGATAGTATGAAAAATTATAAGAGAGCACTCCAAGCCTGACAGCACGCCCACACCCGCCTACCCTCGGCCAGCTGACGGTGAAGTGACGAGCTGTATCACGTAGGAGGGCGTCCTGGCAGATGAGCCTCTGAATCTTTAGCTCAAATTATAAATAGAATAGTAATACTTGCACGAATACGAATCAGTATTGATTAGTATTGCACCTGTGAATCACGTGTTCGGGACGTAGTTCGCAGGTACACAAACACAGATGGCCTGCATTACTTTATGGTTACACAAAACTGCATGTATTCTCTTGAGCTTTTTTCTTCTATCATACTTCCTTTCCGTCTCCTTAAAATGTACTCCTCAACTCGCCTCAACACATTACAAAACAGTTCCATGAAAGATTCATTTTGCCACCTACACCCCTGCCATTTGCCTTTCTCAAACATTCACACCTCCACGGACAGGAGCAGGAGGTGCACCACGCCCTGGTGATGGCAGTGATGCAGAGTGACGGAGAGCTGGCGGCGGTACTGGAGTTGTACAGGCGGCGAGGTAGCGAGTCCTTCCACACGGAGGACGAGGAGATTGTCAATTCGTACCTGGTGTGGGGTGGCATCGCGCTGCACTACGCCGAGCTCTACCACAGCATGGTGAAGCAACGCACCCTCAATGAGTTCATCCTCTCCGTTGTAAAGTGAGTGACGGGAGAAGGTCAGGATGGAGTGATCTATTCATCTACCCACCCATCACGTCAGATTATATATTTATAAGACAGACCCAATAAGTGAAAGGAAAATGTTAGAAAAATGTACTTGCTTATAGATAAAAAAATATGTTTGCCTATATTCCATTCCTCATATTACATACCAATAAACACCACCGTCCCCTCTCTCCCCTCTCCGCAGATCGATCTTCCAGGACATGGTGAGCATGGACACCCTCATAATGAAAGTGATGAACTTCGCCCAGAGGCTTGTGAACGCTGACCGCGCTTCGCTCTTTCTCGTCGACTCCAAGAACAAACAACTGTACGCTCGCATCTTCGACATGGGCAGCGAATTCAGTGAAGACAATCCCCAGCAGTCGTTCAAGGAGATCAGGTGAGGCAACGAGGCAGGGAGTGGACTGAAGGACAGAGAGGAAGGAAGGTGTTTGAGGGAGATTGTGAGGCAGGAAGGTATGGAGGAGTGATAGTGAGAATGAAAGGTATAGGAGGAAAGACACTGAGAAAGGAAGGTCTGGGAGGAGAGATAGTGAGAAAGGTAAGGTCTGGGAGAAGTGAATGAATTGAAAGACAAAATTTTTATGAGCGATCTTATGGTGAAAAATGGCCGTACGGGTGAAAGAGATTGTGAATGAAAAAAATAATAATAATGATAAAGTTCATACGATAAGACTAAGGTGGGAAGAAAATTTAATGAAGGTGTGGGTAGGTGTGCAGGTTTCCCACACATTTTATCCTAACTTGATGCTGCTATGTTGTGGGATATAAGATTATTTACTTGAATATTCTCACACTCAAGTGTCTTTTTATTATGAAGTAAGCGACATCACAAACACAAACACGCAAAAAGAAAAGAAATCATATCAACATTTTTCTTTTAATTGAACTAAACTTCTTCTTCTAAACTTCTTTTACACGAAATGCGACTACTAACACTCAATTACGCCCCTCAAAACTCATCGCAGCACAAAAGTAAGGGAAGGTGTTTTATTCACAATTCAAAACGATCGATATTAAAGTCCATTGGTTTTTTCTTTTCACCCTCGCTTCCTGGGAGTTGCATCACAGATTTTTCGGACCACAAACCAACGCACGCTACTTCATCGACTGCAGTGTTGACAAAAGTTCAGAGTTCATTGCAACAGAACAAAAAGAGACAACGCGGGACCATGACTGACTGACTGCCTTGACAACAATCTTGGTTTATGTTTTTTCCTGTTTTTTTTAGCACTGCTCTATAAAAAAAAAACACTACTACTACTACTATTACTACTATTACTACTACTACTACTACTACTACTACTACTACTACTACTACTACTACTACTATCATCACTACTACTAGTACTATTACTACTACTACTACTACTACTACTACTACTACTACTACTACTACTTGTGCTACTACAACAACTACTACTACTATTACTTCTACTACTATTACTACTACTACTACTACTACTACTACTACTACTACTACTACTACTACTACTACTACTACTACTACTACTACTACTACTACTACTACTACTACTACTACTACTACAACAACAACAACAACAACAACAACAACAACAACAACAACAACAACAACAACAACAACTACTACTACTACTACTATCACCACATATAATAACAATAATGATTAAAATGATAATGTACAACAACAATAACGCTAATAATAACAGCAATAATAATAATAATAATAATAATAATAATAATAATAATAATAATAATAATAATAATAATGATGATAACAAACCCCTATGCCACAAAACAATAAAAGTTATCATGTTTATCACTCATTAGTTTTGAAGCTTCCATTAATCACTCCTCAAACTTTTACCTTCCTGCTACAAAAAACACATAAGCAACATATCACAATGTATCCTCGTTTTCAAATCACTGCACTTATTAGCAACCCAAAGCACTTTATGAATGTTGTATCAGGCAGCCTTATTATGAATCAAAGACACACAGGGTATAGTATTTCTCTCTCTCTCTCTCTCTCTCTCTCTCTCTCTCTCTCTCTCTCTCTCTCCACTACTTATTTTTCTCTACTCTTATTTTTTGGAATAGAACGCTATCTAATATGCTTAACGAAGAAATTCTTAATTACACACACACACACACACACACACACACACACACACACACACACACACACACACACACACACACACACACACACACACACACAGAGAGAGAGAGAGAGAGAGAGAGAGAGAGAGAGAGAGAGAGAGAGAGAGAGAGAGAGAGAGAGAGAGAGAGAGAGAGAGAGAGAGAGAGAGAGAGAGAGAGAGAGAGAGAGAGAGAGAGAGAGAGAGAGAGAGAGACCAAAGACAAAGGAATATAGAAATACAAAGGAAGAAGAAGCAACAACAAACATTATCTATCCTACGCTAACTATTATTGTGAGAGACGGGACAGTGCAGAAGAAGGCTCCTCCTCCCACTCCCTCTTCCTTTCAGCCGAAGTTGGTTGGAGAAAGGAAATGGCACCAGTTTGTTTGTTTTTTTATACCATGTGGGCTTTTCACGGGAATTTATGTGCTAAAGGGGATACTTTTTGTGGTATCTCCTATCTCAAAGCCCACCCGCTAGGAAACTGTTGCCCCGAGTGAGGAAGCCCAACCTACACTCGGACCATGGACAGGAGTCAAACCCGTGCGCTTGGAGACCCCTCGGACCCCAAAGCATTAAAAATCCCACAGAATTTGAAAGAACATAACGAAAAAGAAAACGGAGAAGAACTCGAAGAAGAAAACATAATAGTGAATGAAGAACACCAACAAGAGACTAGATAACGCGGAAGAACGAGAAGTGGGAACAGTAAAGTGAGAGATAATGAAAAAGTTAAAGAGAGAAACAAAGGATGATAAAGATAACCAGTATTACAGAAACCAACTGTGTGTGTGTGTGTGTGTGTGTGTGTGTGTGTGTGTTTCACTGTTTGATCTGCGGCAGTCTCTGACGAGACAGCCAGACGTTACCCTACGGAGCGAGCTCAGAGCTCATTATTTCCGATCTTCGGATAGGCTTGAGACCAGGCACACATCACACACCGGGACAACAAGGTCACAACTCCTCGATTTACATCCCGTACCTACTCACTGCTAGGTGAACAGGGGCTACACGTGAAAGGAAACACACCCAAATATCTCCACCCGGCCGGGGAATCGAACCCCGGTCCTCTGGCTTGTGAAGCCAGCGCTCTAACCACTGAGCTACCGGGTGTGTGTGTGTGTGTGTGTGTGTGAGTATGTTTTGTGTGTCAGCTTTAGGTGATATCAGGATTCATATGAGGAATGAATTTAATTAGGGAAGGAGGAGGTAATTGAAATGAAGAGTTGTTGGGAAGATGAAGTAGAGGGGTGATGAAGAAAGGAAGGGAAAGACGAAACAGAGGAGGAGGAGGAGGAGGAGGAGGAGGAGGAGAGAAGTGATAATGAAGGTGTTGTTGGTAACGTGATGTTAGTGATGAGGGTGAAGATGATTTTGATGATAATGAAATTGATAATAATGATGGTGATATTTGTGCAATGGTGGAAGAAAAGATAGAAAAACAACAACAACAACAACAACAACAACAATAACAACTACTACTACTACTACTACCACTACCACCAGCACCACCACTACATACGACACTACAGAAACCACACAAAATTGCATATTAAATCTGAAACAAAATTAGCAATGCAAAGATTAGAACATATGAAAAATCCAGCGATGCATTAATCAATTCAATAAGACACAAACATCACACCACGACAATCCATCCTTGAATTTTTCCGTCTCACATTTTTCTTATTTTCCTCCACGTTCTCTTCACCCTCCACCGGTTTTTTTACCTCCCTTTCCAGTTACTTTCTCCGTTTAATTTCCTATCCTGGCCTTTCCTTCCTGCCCTCCCAATCATACTCTCTCTCTCTCTCTCTCTCTCTCTCTCTTAAGTAGTAGTATCATAGATAGCATTTTTCAATTTTGGCCTCCCTTGCTCCTAATAGAGAGACGATAAACAAAATAACAGAAGGATTTTAACATCATCAACAATACCAACAATAACTACTACTACTACTACTACTACTACTACTACTACTACTGAAAATAATACCACCACTACCTCTCCTCATATGTCACCTGTATCGTATCTCCTTTCGTTCCTTCCTTACTCTTCATCCCCGCAATCACTCCTCACCTTCCTTCAGTCTCTCCTTCCTCCCTCCCCTGCTCTCACCCTCTCATCCCTCCCTTCGACAATGTCACCGCGGAAACCCTGCTCTGTTCACGTGACAAGGCAGGAGAGTAACTATTCCCACTAATTAGGAATGGAAATGGAAAAATAGGAGGAGAAAGAGGAGGAGAGGAAAAGGATATAAAGCAACACAAAAGAAACACACAAGAAAAAAAGAGAGGAGGAGGAGAAATAAGAATAGGAGAGAGGAAAGTTAAGAAGTTATGAAGCAACAGAAAAGAACATAGAGAAATGAGAAACAGCAGCAGATTTGTTCAACCTTGATTAAGTTAACTGTTAGAGGGACAGCACTCTTTAGCTAAAGAGATATAAAAAAGATAGTAAAGATAAAGGCTCCTCCACATCCACCCTACACAAAATTTCTCCAGTCAGAACAAGCAAGAAAAAAAAATGCCACGTAGTAGAAGGACGAGAAAGAACAAGAGAATGTTCATTACCAGAACAACAAAAAGTAAAAAAAAGAGAAGGAGATGGAGGAGGGAGAATGAAAAATGGAAGAGGAGGACGAAGACGAGGGTTGAAGAAAAGGATAAAGTACATCAGAAAAGAGTAAAGCTAAAAGGAAGCTGGTGACGAAAATAGCACAAGAAAGATGAGAAAATAAGAAATAAGACGATGCAGAGGATAATGAGAACAAAGGAGAAAGAAAACTTAAAAGACGAAGAAACAATACTTCAAAATTAAACCAACCTATGAGCAGAGGATAGGAGAAGAGGAGGAAGAGAAGAAGGAGGAGGATGCGGAGGAGGAGGAGGAGGAGGAGGAGTTAAATGATAGTGATGGGAGCGAGTTGAGGATTGGCCTGGGCGTCTCTTTGTTCTTGTGCGGAGGAGCAGGAGCAGGAGGAGGAGGAGGAGGAGGAGGAGGAGGAGGAGGAGGAGGAGGAGGTATTGGGTGCATGATAGCCTTGTAAGATGGAAGTGAAAGGAGGATTAAAGGAACAAAGGATGGAGACGGAAGACTAACTGAGGAAAGATGACATCGGAAGTAGAAGAGGAGGACAAAATGGAAGAAATGACAAACGGGAAAGAGAGAGAGAGAGAGAGAGAGAGAGAGAGAGAGAGAGAGAGAGAGAGAGAGAGAGAGAGAGAGAGAGAGAGAGAGAGAGAGAGAGAGAGAGAGAGAGAGAGAGAGAGAGAGAGAGAGAGAGAGAGAGAGGCAACATAAAATAAGGAAACATAATACAACAGAAAAGAAGAGAAAAAAACGAATGAAGGAAGAAACCGAGAGAAAAAAAAAATAATACCAGACGAACATTATCAAGGAAGGAAGGAAGGAAGGAAAATGTGAAGGCATGAAAGGAGCCAATAAGGTAAAAGGGACGGAAAGTGAACCAAAAATAGGATCAGAAAAAGGTTATCAAGATAACTGAGATACGCACACTACGTAGCTATTGCAGCAGATAAGATACCTTTCCTATCAGCCCCTTCATCCACTGGCCAACTTCTGAACTTCCACTGAAAGAAGGAATCATTAAGAGACTTGCTTCCTTCACTTCATTCAACTCGCAGCCACTAACACTGATTTGAAGGAGGGCTGAAATATTATGGAGGTAGTGAACTCTCTCTCTCTCTCTCTCTCTCTCTCTCTCTCTCTCTCTCTCTCTCTCTCTCTCTGGAATCTAGCTGTATCTCTCTACTCAATTTTTTTTTTGTTTGTAGAGGATCAAGGAAATGAGAGAGAGAGAGAGAGAGAGAGAGAGAGAGAGAGAGAGAGAGAGAGAGAGAGAGAGAGAGAGAGAGAGAGAGAGAGAGAGAGAGATGACGCGCTAGCGAACAAGGAAACAATTAAAGTCAATTTCATCAAAGTCAAGTTGTCATGCTGAGCTTAATTGTGAGGAGAAATTTGTGAAGGAGATTATAAGTTAGGAGGGAGGGAAAATGACAGGGAGAGACTTAAGGCGATGAGATGACAGGAGGGGATGTGAAGGGAAGATGACTGAGCGAGGGAGTGAGAAAAAATAAATGAAATAGAGAGGCAAGTATAAAAAATCAATCAAGGGTAGAGCAAGTGAATGGTTCTTAATGATGTCTATGTGTGTATTCCTGTCTGATGTATATTGACGTCATTTTTTCAACTGATATTAATTTGATAATAATGTAGATGCGTCACTGATTTTCCAGCCTCTTTTCTCCTCTTTCTCCTCCTCCTCCTCCTCCTCTTCTTCTTCCTTATCCCGTTCCATTATCACTCTCACTCTTCCTTCTCTCTCTCTCCATCACCCTTTCATTTGTCCTATTCACTCTTCCTCCTTCATCTTTTTTTTTTCCTCTCCTTTAGTTTCTTCACCATTTTTTCTTTTACTTATAGATCGCTAACAGTCCTTTTCTCTCGCTTCTTCCTCTTCCTTTATACCTTCTGCTTCATCACGTTTTCTTCTTCCTCCTCCTCTTTCCTCAACTTTTTCTCTCTCTCTCTCTTTCACTGTTCTTTTTTCTTTTATCAGTCTTCACGTTTATTCAAGTTTATCGCTCGTTCTTTTATCTTTTCCTTTATTACCATTCTCCCTTTTCATTACTCTTTCCTCTTCTTCCTTCACTATTCCTCTTATTTTATTTTCCTCTCCTCTTTTCTTTCACTATTTCCTTTTTTCATTATCCTCTTCTTTTCCTCTTTTCCTTTTCTTCTTTTATTTATCCCTCTTTCTCCTTTATTTTCTCCTCTGTCACTCTTTCTTTCTTATCTTTCCCTGTTCCTCCTCTTTATTTTTATTCTTTTTTTCATCACTCTTCTTTCTCTTTCTCTCTTTCTCCTTTATGACTCTTCTTCATCATTCCCTGTTCCTCCTCTTTCATCACTTTTCCTCTTTCTATTTTTTATTTTTTCTCCTCTTTCGCCATTCTTTCATTTTCCTCTTCTCTCTTTCTCCTTTATCACTCTTTTTTCTTTCTCTTCCCGTGTTCCTTCTCCTTCACTCTCATTTCCCTATTTTTACTCTTACTCCTGCTTCATCACTCTTTCCTCTTTTTCTTTCACTCTTTCTTACCCTTCCTTCATTATTTCTTTTCCTTCCCCCAATCCTCTTCACCGTTCACAGCACTTTCCTCTCAGTTCTCAGCAAGAATCACCACCGTAGCTTAGAACAACAAGCCGCTCAACATCACAGATTTTCCTTCCATGCACTTCTTTTCATGCTCAGAAGCCTTTCAATACTTGAGTGTATACCCGCACACTTGTATATATCTAAATTCCACCTCCTGTTCCTCTTACTCATATTTAAAAAGAAGAAAACTGAAACGATATACCTCAAAATTATTTTTCTTTAGAACACAAGGACACAAGGAAACAAGGGAAGTTCCAGGACGATTTCAGAGCTACACACTCTTCATATTCCATTCCCCGCACGGAATATAACCACTTCCGACAATCAACCTCATCAATGGATGGTCTTATTTTATTTCAAATTCTCTAATGGCTTACCACTAACATCCTGATAGCTGAGTCCATTCCATTTATCGGCCATTATATTTCAAATCAACTTACTTCCAACCTCTTATTTCTTTTTTCGTCAAATCTTACCAAGGTTGAACTCATTATTTCTTGTCCTCACCTGTGCTGACCATGAAAATATTGCCTATGTTAATCATGTTTTATTACCTATATCATTTAAAGACTTTTATTAGATTGCCTCTCAATCTAAGCTTCTCTAAGTAAAAAAGTGATTAAAAGCTCACCTCAACACACACAAGACTGATCATCGTATATAAATTAAACATCAAAGTTCCCCCCACAATGAACATAAACCACCTTTAACCCTTTAATAAAGATATACATTTCCCTCCCCACCTTCTCCACGTCTCAGGTTCGCAATAGGGACTGGTATCGCTGGCATCGTGGCTCAGAACGGAGAGGTGCTCAACATTCCAGACGCTTACGCCGACCCTCGCTTCAACCGCACCGTGGACCAACTCACGGGCTATGTCACCAAGTCCATCCTGTGCATGCCCATCTTCATCAGAGGCAACGTGATTGGCGTCATGCAGATGGTCAACAAGGCCTCAGGGGTGTTCAACAAGGTGTGTGTGTGTGTGTGTGTGTGTGTGTGTGTGTGTGTGTGTGTGTGTGTGTGTGTGTGTGTGTGTGTGTGAGTGAGTGAGTGAGTGAGTGAGTGAGTGAGTGAGTGAGTGAGTGTGTGTGTGTGTGTGTGTGTGTGTGTGTGTGTGTGTGTGTGTGTGTGTGTGTGTGTGTGTGAGAGAGAGAGAGAGAGAGAGAGAGAGAGAGAGAGAGAGAGAGAGAGAGAGAGAGAGAGAGAGAGAGAGAGAGAGAGAGAGAGAGAGAGAGAGAGAGAGAGAGAGAGAGAGAGAGAGAGAGAGAGAGAGAGAGAATATCCAACCAGATAGAAAAATAATAACTTTACACACATCAACATTATTCATAAGAAACATGGAAACAAGTACTGATACAAATGGGCAAAAAGTCAGACTATTTAATCCATTTCATGTCAGGACGTAGCAAGAATTACACAAGAAAAAAAATAAACACTTGTAAATAATTATCATCACCCGGTTCACTTTCTATCCACCTGTCCTAAGCCTCAGGTAACACGATTAACTACCAAATGCCACCTACAATATAATCACGTCCTACCTATATGTCTTCGTTCTCTACTCCAATACGTTTTCTAATTCATTTTTATGCCCATTCTATTCTTCTTCCTTTCATTATTTCCATCTTCCCTCGGTTTTTTTTTTTTTATTTATACCATGTGGGCTTTTCACGGGAATTTATGGGCTAAAGGGGATACTTTTTTAGGGTAGCTCCTATCTCAAAGCCCACCCGCTAGGAAACCGTTGCCCCGAGTGAGGAAGCCCAGCCTACACTCAGACCGTGGACAGGATTCGAACCCGTGCACTTGGAGACCCCTCGGACCCCAAATCACGCATGGTTCCACTGTTTGGCGACTTAACCCCTTCAGTACCATGCAGCGTTTTCATGTTTACTGTGGTTACTATTTAGCGATTTTATTAAAGCTTCAGAAACTTATGTTGGGATTAAAATAGAGACTCTGCCCATTATTCTTTTGATCTTCATAGAGCCTTCCTAATGTAAATAAAATAACTTAATCATGGCCAAAAATCAAGGTAAAAGTGCGTCTTAGTATTAAATGGGTTAATTTCAAACTCAGCTATCTTGCTTCAACTCTAGTCACTCATAAATAGTTAAGTCACGGGTGCCTTTCATCATTTTTCCTCCTTCCATTTTCCTTCATTTCATCTTTCCTTTCCCTTTACGTCATTTATTTTCCAGTTTCATATTACTTTCATTCTTTCACAATTTTTTTTTTCCTTTCCCCATTTCAGGAGGACGAAGAATCTTTTCAAATGTTCGCCATCTACTGCGGCCTCGCCCTCCACCATGCGAAGCTCTATGACAAGATTCGACGCTCCGAACAAAAGTACAAGGTGATTCACTGGTTTACGAGTGTTTCTTTAGCTCTCTCTCTCTCTCTCTCTCTCCTTTTATTTTTCATCCAGCAATCTCCAGGCTAAGCTAAGTTCTACACGGCAAGTCTTTTAAATGTAAGAAAATAATATTCAAGAAGAGTAGATGTTATGTTGTTTTTTTGTGTGCATTTTTTTTTCGTTTCCTATTTATACATTTTATCTATTCCTTTATTCATAATCTATTTATTTTTCTGTTTACTTATTTATTCATTTTATCTATTCATTTATTGAGCAGAAACGTCTCTGTCGAGCGAGTTCGGGTGATTCAAGCAGACAATTTCTCCTTTGTTTTATGGTCCCTCCTTATCTAGGTATTTGGTTTGATCATTCACTTTTTTGTCTGTAGAATCTCGTTTTCTGTTCATACCTCACCCTCAGACACACTTAGTAGAGTCGTGTGCAGTGTTTTGGGTGAGTTTGAATATGAATTAATTCGTGCAATCAATAAAATACATGCAATACACTAGCAAGGAGGTGAAGGAACAAAGAAAATCGATAATATCTCTCAGTCATTAGGAAACACAAGGCTCGCCATAAATTTCTTGGGCGATTGAAACTGCAAATTGGCCGTGAAATTTGATAAGCAAGCAGCCCACGCAGCAGCTGGTGGAAGCTCGATACTAACGTACGCAATAAGACACAATAAGAGAGAAGACACCGTGGGGCGCAAATTAAAGACACACTATAACAATTTTCTTTTCTTGCAAATATCGTTCTAAATATCAACTCAATTTAGGCAGCCCGACCCGCAGCTAGTGGAAGCTAGATATTCACCCACACAATAGCAATAAAAGAGAACACACCGTATGGCGCAAAATAAACACTATATCAATTTTTTCTTACAAGCATCATACCAAATATCAACTCAAATTAGTCTATTATAATATGAAAATAAGTGTCTAAAACAGAAACTTTCAAGGTAATTAATTTTACTAACCTCTAAAACTTTCTCCGCATATTATTTATAGTTATTGCATTTTGACGGAAGAGACGCCAAATTAAATAACAATTATTTTTTTCAGACACACATCTTACTTACTATCATCCTTCAAGATGTTATTTTCTGCTCCTAATAATAGCATGAAAACCCTGTAACTATTAGATAAGCGTAACTCAACGACAACCTGAATTAACAAATAATCACACCAGTCAGAGCAACTACTATATCATTAAGAACATAACAAAATGAGGAGCTACAAGAACCATCAGGCCTACACGTGGTACTCACTGTATGAAAACTGCTTACCTATTTCCACCTAACATGCAATTTTTCTTAAGCTTCCGCACTAACAATTTGATCACTGAGTGCATTCTGCAGCGATAGAGAAGAATTAGGGAGGAAAGTTAAGCATGGATACACAAACCTACACCTTGATGGATGCACTGAGAGGAGGTAAAATCAATATGTGGATGAATAAAATACGAAGAGATTTCGAAACATCCCGAGAGAGAGAGAGAGAGAGAGAGAGAGAGAGAGAGAGAGAGAGAGAGAGAGAGAGAGAGAGAGAAGCAAAGGACGGAAATGACGACACAAGAAGGAACAGATACCTCGTCGAGTTCTCTTACTCATACTTACGACCAATGAATGTAACCGTATAAGGAGCTTAAAAAGAATTGAGTAAATGTATGGTAAGGATGATAGACGTACAGGAGTTGCCACGAGTAGACCTAATAGATTCTTGCAGCTTCCCTTATTTCCTTAAATACTTATGTTCTTGTATGTATAAATTATTCAAGAGAAACAGTTAGTACATCTATATACATAAAACATCAAAAGAAATACTCAGAATACTCGTTAAGACTTACGTACGTCAAATCTTCACTTTCATTATCAGTAACAAAAAGATTCACGTAATAAGATACTGATTCTATACTCGCAAGAGAAGGCACGGAAGTACCAGCAAGGAATAACGTAGTAGTAATGCTAGTATTAAGTAAGTAGAAGTAGTAATAGTAATAGTATGTAGTAGTAATTGTAGTAACTGTTGTAGTTACAGTAGTAGTATGAAGGCATTAAAAATTAACAACTTGATACTCGTAACATATCATCTCATTATGTACAAATGCTTCATTATTCATAACCAAAACTCAGTTACTTTACCTTTCCTTCATGATGTTCTCTGTTCCATGGCAGTTCTTATAAAGATGGCACTTCACAACTGGAGGTGACAGGCAACCGTTAGCAGCGGCACTAAGACATGTCACTCTTCACTTGTACAGTAAGGAGCGTTCACAAAGAGTGCCTTGAAGCATCACACAACGATCGCTATAGAGTTCCAAACACTCGAGCGACAAATGCACTTGGGACCATACTCGTTCATCGTCCTTCACCTTCAGCAAATAATAAATAAATGAATGAACAAATAAACAAAAACAGTCACAACGCTATTACTCCTTATGGGTTGTAAAGCCACGCCACACACGCAGGCATACCCGAGCCATTTTCTTACGTCACGCCAACACGCTACACTTTTCTACGCACAAATACTTGCTAATTAAGCAGTCATGTCCTTTTAGTTCTTTTGGCTCCATAACCGAATCGAAGTACAGCACAAAGAGGAGCCACTAATTCTAGCCCAACGCAGCCCCGCCGATCACAATGTAAAATTTCCTTCACCACGGGCAACAGTGTTCCACAAAGCATCTAGACCTGCCTGCGTTGCGGAACTGTCCTGACTTGTGGGAAGTTGCCGATTATTCAAAAGTTTTCAAGACAATTTCCATTAAAACTTCATTTTAAAATCTGATACATATTTTCATTTCTTATCGGTATATATACTACATACAAAGTTTCATAACACTTTAAACTTAGCGAAGTTTCAAATTTATGAGGTGATAGGCTTACAGAAAACGTATTGAGTCACTCGTGACGTACATGGCGCCAAACTTCAAAATCTTTACCTATTTATCTTTTGTCGTGCTTCTCATAATAAGACTCCATAATGGCTCACGTAAACTAAGCAGACTCCAAGAGGAGGAGCAGGATACACACTACACACAGTGTCAGTGTAGCAAGAGGAGGAGTGAGTGCGTCAAGACATCAAGACAGGGATATCCGCCTCTGTATTCCCTCTCGATCTTAGTTAGTCGGGTTATTAGGGAGATGGCAGGCAAGCGTGACCTCAAGACAGCTTCAAAGGATGGTAAAGGCGCCCTACACATGGAATGCAATGAGTCTAATGCCGATCAGCTGACAAGCAAGTGTGTGGGTCTAGGGAGAGATGTCAGTGTGCGTGACGTATCCATTATTAAGATGAAGACGATCTGTGGTTAACTTGATAGAAATGCTAAGACGTTGAGAGCTACTTCTTAGTACGAGTATTTTCTTAATATAAAAATGTGCTTTGGTATAAGTAATGCATTCCATATTATGCAGATTATATCAACTAAACATCAAAACAAACTAGTAATGTTACTGAGCACGATGGATAATAATTCTTCACTGCGGCAGACCAAAACATACATGGAAATCTAATAAAAAAAAAAGCTCTCATTTTGTGCCCTTTTCTTTTTTTTTCAACAGGGGAGTTATGTATTTATTTGTGTATTCTATGTGGATACAATCAGTGTATTGGCTCAGACACCACTCTCACCGCCATGCCTCAGAAATTGGCCTGTATTTTAATGTCCTAGTTGCCTCCTCTTCCAGGTAGCACTCGAGGTTCTCAGTTACCACAACTCTTGCTCTGACGACGAGCTTGATGCCCTGCAAGCTGAAAGCGTAACCAAGCATATCCCGGGGGTGGACGAGTAAGTAGGAAGGTGTTAAGCAGCGCGTCTGTGTCTGTGTCTGCGGCCGTGTCTTCGTTTCCCATTTAGTAATTTGTTTTTTCTCTTTCATGCTCTGATCCATGGATGACTACTAACCTGTCCCCATCTCTCCTCACTATTTTCAGGGCCTATTAATGATACACCACGGAATTCTTAGGCTAGCATTGATTACCTTTTGACAATTCCAGGAAACTAGATTTATTTATTTATTTATTTATCATCCTTTGGGAAATCTGAATAAATGATGAATTGTGCATCTATTGTAGAGAACCATATTCTGTGCCCCAAACATACAATACCAAATTTGAGACCAAAAAGATGATGCCTGAGCGGTGACGTGTCTCCCTCTCTGATGCTTTAAATCCCCGTCACCGAATTTCCATGAGCTATCATGGGACGCAAGGCATTCATGTTTTGCTTCAAAAGGCTGTCGCCGCCACCCTCCCCTGCCACCTCCCTCCACCCAGACCACTGCTCCTCTAAAAGGTCCCCCTCCTCATCACCTCTTGCAGGTAGCTCTGGAAATGATGAGCTACCACAGCAGTTGTGCGCCCCTCGAGCTTGATATGTTGTCAAAAGAAGAGGTGCCCAATGTCTTGGCAGGCGTAGATGAGTAAGTACAG
>NC_059270.1:12075444-12080444 GCF_017591435.1 Portunus trituberculatus
TTAGAATTGAACTCTGATAAACATTTGTTAAGAAATCATAACAGTCAGAGTGTTAAAATAAAGCCGATGATGACTGAGAAAATAATGACTTTTAGACTAAACTTATCTTACTCTTGAATCAAATATAAAAGAAAAAAAAAACAAGAAACGAGGACATGAGTCACTAAAAAGACTCCAGATGATGTAACACCCAAGAAAAACCCAACCAATCCAGACTGACTGAGAAAACTGAATGACTCGACTAAACAACCAACAACACCCTTTACATTTAAACTAACCCTACTGACACTGCCTCACATGACCAGCCTCTTACCTCCCCTTACACCCTCCTGACAGCTACTACTTCTGCGCCATGAACCTGGAGGACATGACCAAGGTGCGCCACGCCATCTATATGTTCGTGGACCTGTTCGGACTGTCCCGCTTCGATAAGGACTGCCTCATCCGCTTCACACTGACCGTCAAGAAGAACTACCGCCGTGTTCCCTACCACAACTGGACACACGGGTTTAGTGTGGCCAACGCGATGTATGCGATCATCAAGCATAACCCAAAGAGCTTCCGACCACTCGAGGTGAGGATCTAAGGGAACAAAAATGATCGTAAAGGAAGATTAAGTGTTAGTATCAGCAGATGTGTTAATATATTGTACTATTTCATCTAGAAGAATGCTGTAGGATAGTGAAAGTATAAAGGAAAGTTAAGAGGAAGGATAGGAGAAGGAGGAGAAAAGGGAGAAAGAAGAGTAGGAAAAGCAAGAGGAAGAAGGGGAATACAAACAACCACAACGGTGATATGTTAATAAATATGCTACTCCATCTGAAACAAAGACTTGATATAATACGCGAGGATGAGAAAGAGGAGGAGGAAAAGGAGTAAGGAAAACTCAAATAAACGCAGGAATATTACTTACTAGTAGCCACAGATGTGTCGATAAACTAAACTATTTCATCTAAAATCAAAGTTATGGTAAATTACTAAAGGTGAGGAGAAAGAGAAGTATTATTAGGAGGAAGGGAAACAAACACAACACAAAGGAAAAACAAACAATAGCCAATAAATCCGCTTCAATGAGGTTGATTGGAGTTAAACCCATTTGATACTAAAGTGAGAGGCGTAGAAAATCGTGGAAAGGCGTAGGATAAGATCAAGATTAGAATTAGAAAGAAGAGGAAGAGGAGAAGGAGGAGGAGAAGGGAGAGGAAGACTAACACAGCCATTTTCATAAAAGATATCACAATAAGGAATGAACAAATAGAGAATTAGTGGAATTTAAAGAAGGAAAGGGAAGAGGAAGACAAGGTAGAAGAGAAAGACAGGATTACGTTGCAAAACCGATAATAACCAGATAATGAGAGAGAGAGAGAGAGAGAGAGAGAGAGAGAGAGAGAGAGAGAGAGAGAGAGAGAGAGAATAGAGGGCATATATAAAACATATATCTATATATTTATCTATTTATCTAGATCTATCTATCTATCTATCTATCTATTCATCTCTCTCTCTCTCTCTCTCTCTCTATATATATATATATATATATATATATATATATATATATATATATATATATATATATATATATATATATATATATATATATATATATATATATATATATCTTTGCCTTCCGAAGCTGAAATATAATGCGAGGTCATATTTTTCTCCTTTCTTTCCTCTGCAAGGCAACACATTCTTCTCTTCCTTATCTATGTAACACTCATATATATATTCATATGTGACTCCATAAGTAAATAGATTAATGAATATACTCTCTCTCTCTCTCTCTCTCTCTCTCTCTCTCTCTCTCTCTCTCTCTCTTCATTATTCTGCGTCCCTCATTTCACATAGTATAACACGTCACTGCCTTGTACTGGGCGATAACGCTACGCTATTTGTTTCTTCGTATTCCTTAGCCTTTCTCCATCTGACGTCTTCCCCATTCCCCTTATTTGCACTGCTTCAGTCCTCTCTTCCTCTAACACGTCTCACATACTTTATCCTTTCATTCATCATTATTTTTCTTTCTCAGTTCACGTGTATTTTCTATATATTATATCCACTTAGTTACACTTTTAGTTTTTCATCTACTCTGGGTTTCTCCAACATGTACTCTTATAGGTTTCAGATACCTATTCTTCTCTCCTAAGTGTTCTGTCAGATCTCACTTTTTATATCATCTTCTTTCTCCCTCTGTACACTTTGCTTTTTCAGTCTCTTTTTTCTATTGCAGTGTTCTTTTCTTTCTTTTACCTTACGTTTTTTCATCCTTATATAACTCCAAGCCATCTTTACATCTATGTATTCTTAAAGTTTACATGTAAGTCTCACAAATCCTATTCTTTCTTTCCCATTTATTTTCATATTTTAATCATGTAAGTGGAATCTTCTTAATGAAATTCTCTCTAAATAGCTCTAATTCACTCTTTTATGCAGTTATATATATAAACCTTAGTCTTTCTTACCTAAGTCTTTTTTCCTATCTTAACTCACGCCTTGTCGTTCTCCTCCTCTCTAATGTTTTTCTTTTTTTCATAGACGCTCCTCTAAGTAATACGCCACACCTCACAAGCCTCTCCCTCACCCACAGTGCCTGGCGTTATTCATTGGTTCCTTGTGCCACGACCTAGACCACCGGGGAAGAACAATAAATTCATGTTGGAGACGGAGAGCCCCTTAGCGGCCATCTACACCACCTCCACTCTCGAACACCATCACTTCAACCAGACGGTCACCATTCTGCAGCAGGTGTGTGTGTGTGTGTGTGTGTGTGTGTGTGTGTGTGTATGTATGTATGTTATTTATTGTGATTCTTAAGTTATAGGTAGAGACAGGCCAAGGCTGAATATATGAATACATGAGTCTGGACATTTACCTCACTATTATGTGTGTATGTATGTATGTGTGTATGTGTGTGTGTGTGTGTGTGTGTGTGTGTGTGTGTGTGTGTGTGTGTGTGTGTGTGTGTGTGTGTGTGTGTGTGTGTGTGTGTGTGTGTGTGTGTGTGTGTGTGTGTGTGTGAAGCAGACAAGAAATATTAATACAAAAAAAAAACACAGGAAACGGAAAGGAATACACGAAAATACAAAAGGAAAAATAAAAAAAAATAATAATAATAATCAGCGTTCCTTATCCTCCTGCTTCTCTTCCTTCCCTTCTGGTCTCGCCTTCAGGAGGGACACAACATCTTTGGGAAGCTCACCTCCACGGAGTACAAGCAGGTCCTTGGCAACATCAAGCACTGTATCCTCGCAACGGATCTCGCCCTCTTCTTCCCCAACAAGGAGAAACTGTCTCAGCTGGTGCATGATGGGCAGTTTGATTGGGACAGCGCGGACCACCGGTGAGAGAGAGAGAGAGAGAGAGAGAGAGAGAGAGAGAGAGATGGAGGGAAGGAGGGAGAGGGAGAGAGAGAGCGAGAGAGTGAGAGTGTGACGGAGTTGTGTTCTTCTTTTAGCGTTCATCCTGCTCCTCCTCCTCCTCCTCCTCCTCCTCCTCCTCCTCCTCCTCCTACTCCTCCTCCTCCTCCTCCTCCTCCTCCTATACCTACTCCTTAATCACATCTATTTCCTTTCTCTTCCTATTTTCCTTCACAGCTTTTTCATTACCTTATCCTTCCCCTCCACATTAACTCCTCCTTTATCCTCTTCCATACTCTTATTTATGTTATTTTTTCTTCCCACCGCTTCTTTGCCGTTATTCTTCTTTACTCTTCCTTTCACATTTTCATTACCTTCTCCTTCTCGTCTTCCTTCACCGCCTCCAACGGCACACCTCGCTAATTCACCTCCTTGATTTCCCGTGTCCCAGGATGCTGATTGAGGCCATAGCGATGACGGCCTGTGACCTCTGTGCCTCCGCTAAGCCGTGGGAGATGCAAGCGGAGACGGTCAAAGTTATATTCGAGGAGTTTTACGAGCAGGTAAGAAAAACGTGCGAGGAGCTTCACATTCTTCAGGGAATAGAAGAGGCAGTTTGGTTGGAAAAAGGGCAGTGTTATTCTTCTGGTCTTATGTTATTTATTGATTTGGTTTATCTACTTGTTCATTTATCCATCTGTGTATTTGTTTCATTATTTCTTGCGGGGTTGTTATTCCATTTCGTGTCGTCTGGGTGTGAGTGAAATGCTGGATTGTAATGAAGTGGTGAGTGATTCATTTACTCATTCTTTCTTTCCTGGATGCGTGTTTCGGTTGTTTTTGTGAGAAAAATGGAAGAGAGAGAGAGAGAGAGAGAGAGAGAGAGAGAGAGAGAGATGAAATAATGATAGTATCGTTGCAGTAGGTAGAGTAGTAGCAGCAGCAGCAGCAGGAGTAGTAGTAGTAGTAGTAGTAGTAGTAGTAGTAGTAGTAGTAGTAGTAGTAGTAGTAGTAGTAGTAGTAGTAGTAGTAGTAGTAGTAGTAGTAACAACAGCAGCAACAGCAGCAGCAGCAGCAGTAATAGCAATATCATTAGAAATATTAACACCAGAAACTGTATCAACAGAATGGTGTAGGCATGTATAGGGTGAACAGGAGTAGCAGTAGTAAAAAAGTAGTAGTAAAATAGTTCTAAATTACAACAATAAGACTAACTAGTATCAGTAACAGTAGTAACAGTAAGTAGTAATACTGACAATGAAAGAATCAGTAATAATAGTAGTAGTAGTAGCAGTAGCAGTAGCAGTAACAGTAGTAGTAGTAGTAGGAGTAGTAGCAATAGTAGTAGAAGTAATAGGACTAATGTTAATGGCTGTTCCTTGTGACCTTGGCAGGGAGACGCCGAGAAAGCCGCGGGGAAAAACCCAATTCCTATGATGGACCGGACAAAGGTGAACGAACAGGCGGAGTCACAGGTGAGAGTCCCTTATAACCTCTTCCTCCTCCTCCTCCTCCTCCTCATTCCCATCCTCCTCTTTCAGCTGCTCCAATCGGTGCTGCTATTACAGGAGATGTAGAAGCTGTTATTATTGTTGCTGTTGTTGGTGTTGCTATTGTTGTTGTCTATGTTGTTATTGTTGTTGTTGT
>NC_059270.1:12082944-12127944 GCF_017591435.1 Portunus trituberculatus
AAAACATGTGTCACAGTATTTATAAGCATTTATCTTAAAGTGATTATTTTTCTTCTGTTTTCTCTTTTCTTCTTTCAACTTTCTTGCATTTCAGTGGATTACCAACATCCTTCAACATAGGTGCAATTTAAACTAGGAATATTTGATATGTATGCATGTTCATGTTCTTGCCATAATGTTAATGTTTGATCTAATTTTATTTGGTGGAAAAGAATGTACGATTTCGTTACTATCTTCGTTCGTCATTAGCTGCTTGCTTCTTTAAGAACATTAGGGAAACTATGATTATATTCACCGACGATGTTATTAACTATGAGAGTTTCTAAATTCAATAATTAAATACAGAGGGAAAAAAGCAGAAATTAATCGAGACAGTGTCAGTAAGTCGAGCAACGTTCGAGAAACTGATCCGTATGATGTTCAACGATTAATCACTCTTAATTCTCTTTTGTAACATGTAAATATGTATGTAGTAACGTGTGTGTGTGTGTGTGTGTGTGTGTGTGTGTGTGTGTGTGTGTGTGTGTGTGTGTGCTCAAGGATGAGCCCTGCAGAATATTGCACTCATCATCCGCTCATCAGCTGACCACAACTCCTCCGCTTTACAAGTGTAAATGAATTAGAGAAAACACGCTCGCTCGCTATTGAGAGAGAGAGAGAGAGAGAGAGAGAGAGAGAGAGAGAGAGAGAGAGAGAGAGAGAGAGAGAGAGAGAGAGAGAGAGAGCCGGTTCACACAGACAAAATGATAGTTTCATGATCACTTCTAGTCATCAACAGTTTACGCCATACCATCGTGAATCATCTTACCTGCATGAGACACATAGCCTGGTTGCTGCACTTTTACTTCTGAAGGCCAAGGTATCGCCGCGCATCTGGATTGTTCTTTTGATGGCTGGAAGGCAAGAAGAATTACTGAATGGCGTGGTGAGCTGAATCTAGAATAAATGGATTTGTTTGGACAAGGAACATTTGTAAAATTCGATCCCTCCAGTTACTCATTTGGTAAAAAAAAAAATGGAAATTAAACAAAATATATATATATATATATATATATATATATATATATATATATATATATATATATATATATATATATATATATATATATGCACGTGCGATTTCGCTTCGTTCTCTAATGAAATTAATCCATAAACATCAGTCATTGGAAGAGAAAACTGATAAATTATGTCTTTATTGCGAATTCTTTCACCCGGGTTTAGTTTGTCAGTGGAAAGTATCTAAGGAAAACGCCAACATTTTGTTAGTGTGAGCCGGTCTTAGTATCAAGAACTTAACTGAGCGTCGCCTTTTTTAGTATATATATAATGAACACCCACTTCCTAGTACAGCGTGTACCTCACTCATAAAGCTGCATCTCCTCGAATGACGTTTTATCATCTTTTCTCATCGTGGAAGGAACGTTCCGTGTAAGTCGATCCATGAACTGGGAAATAAAGATAAATACACTTCTCGTGAAAATGTACCAGTTTGCGGAGGGAAAGATATTACGATGAGCGGAATTCGAGAGATGTTTGCGTCTGCGCCTTAACGCCGTCTTCACCGATGCCTTATTCTGACCACTGTCTCCCGCACACAGGTTCCCGCGCACACACCTCACACAGGGACCATTCCGCTCTTTAGTCTTGACTGTCTATACCTGACGATAGGCCTTCTCAAGAGATCAGTGAAAGACTGGAACTTTAGAATCATTTCCATCGATGAAAGTACTCCCCATTTTAGGTTTGTCTGGGTTGTGTGGTAATGAGAATTACTTAGTGTATAATATTGAAGCTTATTAGTCCATAGTTCCTTCTGTCCTCTTCCCTATCAACCTAGGATTTGTGTGTTGATCTTTCCACGTGCACGACAGATGACAAAATATGGAGAAAGAAAGAGAAAAAAAAAGAGTAAGTGACACTTTCACACTTTACATATTCGACACTTTGAGGCCATTAATAGTGACGCATGTAGTATGTTGGAGTGGTTTTTTTTTTTCCTAATTCTTAAGGAGGGAAGATCGGAGGCAGGGCAAGGGTAGGGATACAAGGTACAAGGGAGAAACACGTAAGGAAGAGTGAGAGATAATCTGAACACTACAGTAGTTTTACAATGCAGTCTCTCTGATTCTCCTTTACTACTTTTCTTCGACGTGAAATTCCGGACCGAGTTCTCAAACGTTTAACATCATACGTCAAGTAGTCCTTACCTGGCTCCAGCTGAAATTATTGGGGTTTTCAAGAGTGTTTCTATAATTCTAGTTATAAGATAGCGTTTCACTAAGATTCTGCACCATCAGTAGAAAGAGAAACACTCATGGGAATTCGATTAATCATCTCTGTGGCCTTTGAAAGTAACTGTTATGAATGAAAGCTCGTAACGTTTCAAAATTCGAGCCGATAAGTGGTGAAGGACGAATTTTTGATACCTTCCCACTCGCAGACACGCGGTAAACGATGCTTGTCTTTCCCCGTCACGGAACACATTAGCTGTTCCATCTCTCCTTAGCTCTTCGGGGAAGTTCTCAGTACATAAATACAAGTTGGTGAGGTATTTATAGGGTGGATGCTAACCAAAGAATTCAGCGATGTATTTGTATATATAGAGATGATAGGAGTAATAA
Source organism: Portunus trituberculatus (assembly GCF_017591435.1). Taxonomy (NCBI): domain Eukaryota; kingdom Metazoa; phylum Arthropoda; class Malacostraca; order Decapoda; family Portunidae; genus Portunus; species Portunus trituberculatus. Next base: position 12,085,566 of record NC_059270.1, read on the forward strand.
TAATAATAATAATAATAGTAATAATAATAATAATAATAATAATAATAATAATAATAATAATAATAATAATAATAGTAATAATAATAATGATAATGAATTGTTCACTTTTTTCGATATACACATTGATGTTTGCGCGTCAGTATTTCATATAATGCACACAAACAAATAGACACACACACACACACACACACACACACACACACACACACACACACACACACACACACACACACACAGACACACACACACACACACTAGGCAAGAAGAAATTTCAAGCCGACATTTTCAATTGTATCTCAGGGCGAGCGAGTTAATATGAAAAGGTGTCCTGTGTTCGTTATTTCGCTTACTGGTATAAATTTTAGAAGTCAGCAAGCTAAGCAAAGAACACATAAACACGTATACACACACACACACACACACACACACACACACACACACACACACACACACACACACACACACATTTGCACTGTATTTTAGGGACCACTATTTCATGGTATGTCAAGCAGAAAATTAAGAAGAGGAAGAGATTTGCTGTTTTGTCCTGTTTCCTTTGATGACACATATTGTGGATCATGCTTTTTCGTGTCGATTGATTAGTACAGTACTTCACAGTCTTCCGGAGACGTAGGGAAAATACCAAGGCAAAATACCAAGGAATTAACCCAATACTAAACCGCAGAAAACACTAAACGGGTATCGATCGGGGAGGGGCAAGTACGTCTACAAACTGAAAGGTTTTTAACGCCACTACTTAATAGAACATGCATAAAGTAATGTTGTATTTGGATACTTTGTACTACTACATTATTATTGCTATAACCACACGTACACTCACGTAGTCTTATTCTGTTGTGATAGTCAGCTTTGAGGAGGCATAGCAAGTGTCACTACTTGCAATGTCACCAACGGAATTCATTGCCTTAGCCACAGCGTGCGTCACTCACCTGAATGAGACGCTAGTTTAATGTTAATGATAATAAAATACTATAATCAAAACTAACTTTTCACGCTTAGAATATTAGTACTTGTTAGTCACTTGTTTGCGTGTATGTGTGTGTGTGTGTGTGTGTGTGTGTGTGTGTGTGTGTGTGTGTGTGTGTGTGTGTGTGTGTGTGTTGCTAGGGAAAATGCAGTATTTGTTCACGTAGCATGTACTGAACACAAGCGGCGCGTCAGACTGTGAGAGTGGATGGCCGTGAGACAGAGTTAATGCTATTTCACCCCACACACATCACACAACCTACTAGTTGGAATTTTTTCCCTTTTGTAAATAGTGTACAACGTGTAAGTTAGTGAAACGAAACAATACAAAATAAAAACTGAAAAAAAAAAACATAAATACATGATTGAAAGGTGAGGTTCTCTACCTTGCTGATAGAAAATTCTGCTACCATTGACTCCTTTGATTCAAATCTTTAGACCTTTCTTGATATTCTTTTCCACGTGGCTTGTTTACTTTATTTTCTTGTTTTCGGAGGTGCCAGCACACGAGCATACACCCGCAGGACACTGCAGTGAATACGTGTGGAGGAAGCAGAGGCAGTTCAGGTGAAACACAGTGGACGTGATATTCTGTTGGACCGAGTGGCGTGAGTGTCCTGCATGAAGGTGGTAGCCCAGTGTTGGCACCTCTCGAGCGTTCTGAGGGTGAGAAGAGGTGGGAGGCTGCCCGCTGTTCACTCCCCCAACAGATGTGTACTCTATGTGATAACCTTAGATTAAAAGGAATAGATATAAATATAAACGAGGCACGGAAATGATGTTTGGTCGTCTCATTTACTCCTTCAAATTAATGGACACGGTTATCCACAGTATAAGAATAGTGTAGTGTTATATGTTTGGCTTTCCAGGTCAAATTCCTTCTGATTAAGTATTACATAAATAAATATACACGAGACATTTAAAGGATGCACGAGTATTTTGATATTATTCACTCCTTCAGTCAGAGAGGAAAAGTGAAAGTGTCAAGTGTGCTTCACTCCTCATAATCTCCTACTTGCTATCGGACTGACTAACACTGATTACCTTCCAGTTTGGCCTCAGTAAATCACCGCACTCTTTCTAACATTGCCCCACTAAAGGCAGGTATGGAATGCTGCGGTGTACCGTCAAGCTCCACTCTTCCCCGCTCCACCATTGCAAACAGGTGCTGGGCTTCATTCCGGCAGACTGGTGCATGGTGATAAATTACAAGACTTAAAAGCTGCTCACACATAATTAGAAAGTGAAATACAAACTGCAATCACAAATGGGAACATAATATAGGAGGATGAAAGTTCCTCTGCTATAGACCAGATACTGAGTTCACGTGTGGAGTTTCAGTCTTTCCGTGAAGGAAAAGCAGATTGAGCCTAATACATGACAATGGGAATGTATCCAAAATCTTATATATCCAAAATCTTATATAACTAGGACTTGTGGGGTGCAATTGTCGATTCCTCCCTGCCTTCTCCTCCCCTTCACCTCTTTGTACTCTACCATTTCTACCTTCCCTCCCACCTCACACACACACACACACACACGCCCGGTAGCTCTGGCTTCACAAGCCAGAGGACCGGGGTTCGATTCCCCGGCCGGGTGGAGATATTTGGGTGTGTCTCCTTTCACGTGTAGCCCCTGTTCACCTAGCAGTGAGTAGGTACGGGATGTAAATCGAGGAGTTGTGACCTTGTCCCGGTGTGTGGTGTGTGCCTGGTCTCAGGCCTATCCGAAGATCGGAAATGATGAGCTCTGAGCTCATTCCGTAGGGTAACGTCTAGCTGTCCCGTCAGAGACTGCAGCAGATCAAACAGTGAAACACACAGAATGATCCAAAGATGCGTTCAGGCATTGAAGGACAGAATTTAGTACGTAAATAAACACACGTCTGCAAGTAGTGCACCATTCCAGTCCCCGCCTCTCCTGGAGCGCACACTTTCACCAGTGACTTAGTGTTACCCGAAGAGTAACAAATACTGCTAAAACTTGCTGCTTCATTCAAAAAACGACTTACCCAGAAATTAAACTGACCTTCTTCCTTGGGCTGCATCCGTATTACTTATTCAGAAGGCACAGAGAGAACTCGTGGCTTACAAATCAACCTTGCACAGGCACATGTGCTATGTTGGCTTCGCTAGCATGCGTAGATGGAGTGTGTTCAAGGAAAATAGAAAACACTGCTTAGCGATTCCGTATAATCAGTACAAAGCAAAGTACATACATAGAGGACGCCCGTGTGACGTCACAGGCTCCTTGGAACCAAAGAGTAACCTGAAGCGTCTAATATAAAATAATTTATATAGTCATAATGATAATAATAATAACGATAATAATGATAATAATAATAATAATAATAATAATAATAATAATAATAATAATAATAAAATGCAATAATAACGATGATGATGATAATAATAATAATAATAGTAATAATAATAATAATAATAATAATAATAATAATAATAATAATAATAATGATAATAATAACAATAATAGAAATAATAATAATAGTAATAACAATAATGATAATAATAATAATAATAACAATAATAATAATAGTAATAATGATAATAACAATAATAATATTAATAATAAGAAAATGAACATGTGAATGGGTAGACTAGTAGCTTATAGCTCAGCCACAACTTAGCTGGGACCTTGCAGTTAACAAAATATACAGAGAAAAATATATATATATATATATGGGTGACACAAACATTAAATGCAGTAAAAAAGATACAGCGGCGCAAAGCATGAAACAAATTAACGAGAAAAAAGATTGTCATAAGAAATCAAATAATGCCATTTAAGACAATTTGGTATTGATGAAATGTTCCTCCTGCAAGACAAAATGTCAATACAAATCATTGTAGGACCGCATAAAAACCTAGAAAATGTCAACAGTAGCTCTTGACAAAACAGGAAGCAAGAAAATGACAGTCCCTCCCGAAGAAAAAACAAGAGAAGCACCCTTAGGACAGCAAGATAATAATAATAATAATAATAATAATAATAATAATAATAATAATAATAATAATAATATATATTAATGGAATACAATACAAATATATGTGAAATGAGCCCCGCAAAAAAAAAAATAAATAAATAAATCATACAGCCCTACCATGAAGGCTCTACCAATGCAAAGGAGGAGCATATGTACTGATAGAGGCAGATGGACGCTGAGGCAAAGAGGCAAAAGAGACAGGGTCCGAGCCTTCTTCAACCTGTCAACATGGGAAATTTCTGAAATATTTAAATCTCAATGAAAAATTTTAAATCTATTTCCAGAACGGCTCTTCGTAACAAATAAAAGGACCTGAAAATTTGGTTCTTACTATCTATTTATTCATGACTTTTATATATATATATATATATATATATATATATATATATATATATATATATATATATATATATACACTCAACCCTCGATTTGCCGGACCTCCATTTGCCGGATTTCGGATTTGCCGGACAAGAGTCTGTGGGAAAAAAAAAAAAAAAAAAAAAAAAAGTCCGGGACAAGTCGATTTCAAACTACCGCGCCAGACAAAGTTCGCAAATCGGGCACTATAGATGGCAGCGCGGGCGGACATACACGTCTAGTACTGGACTGTAAACAAGTCTGCCGCGTCACACGAGTGTTGTGCTACCATCAATATATCTACAGTAAGGTAAATGCTAATAAAAAAAACAGTACAGATGTGTGTCGGCGGCATTGGCATGTGTTACGGCCCCACGTGGTGAGATGATGATGATGATGATGATGATGGTCGTCGGAGGTTTTGCCTTTGCCTCGGCACCTCCTGTTACTTCTATTCTTCCTGATCCTGCCTTTCTTTTATTTTTCTTTCTCTTGTCTTCCACATCTGGTGCAAAGTCTCTTTCTTCTCCCTCAGTTTTGTTTTTCTGAACAAAAAACGTCTGATTTATTTTCCAACTTCCTGGTACAGCTGGTGCAGGTGCCGAAATGCCGTTAAAGACAACACTATGTTCCCACCGGAAATTTTTGCCGTTAAACACGGGATTCCGGTAAATCGCGTGCCGTTAAAGCGGGGTTCAACCTGTATAGGGTAAAGTCCGGCAAGTGGGTAGACCCCCGGACATTTTCCATTGCCGGACATTTGCCATTCCCGGACAAGCCTTCCCCCCTTTTAGTCCGGCAAATCGAGGGTTGAGTGTATATATATATATATATATATATATATATATATATATATAAGTTAAAAATACAAAAAAAGCCCTGATTATGAGAACACTATGTGAAAACAGCACGCTGGTGTCAGTTTGAGTTTGTGATGGTACAAACCTTATAATACTCTTACGTTCTGCAGCATAATATAGCGGAATTATGATGTCACTCATGGCTTACGGAAGTTCACAGGTCATATGCACGCCACCCTCGCGTGAGACACAATGTTAATAAACACTTCTCACGAGGTTTTGTGGCCCCTTTCCTCCCCTTTCAAGTGCATAAATGTGTGTTCTGCTTTTATTATCCTAACTAATCAATATTTCAGAATTTTACTACCATTTTTAGGTATAATGCTAAACTTCCGAAAATTAGATAATTCAAAACTCTCATGTCCTGCTGCCTTCCGAAGTTTCTGAGTTTTACTGCATAATGAAGAATCTTTCCCGTATAGACATATCAACAGAGACACTAATAGATGCAGCTGCATGCACAAGCTAATAATCACATGATTCATGAAATTTAACAGCAACATGTCGAAGGATCTCAAAAATTTTTCAATTAGTCCGTTCCACAAGTCTATTGGAAGCTGGATGGTGAGCAGCAATAAAGCATTGTGAAATAATTAACTGTTTGCAAATGATGTTAAGCACCTTATTCTTAAACTCAATAGGTGTAGCGAATGGACAAAGGAAATGAGACACTAAGGCATGAGCAACAACTAAACCAATTTGTTTGACAAAGTGCAAGAATAGTAGAACTATTAAGATGATCAACAAAAAATTGAACTTAAGATCCATAGCGACTGCGAAGTAATTGTTAAAGGTCTCTCACAACTGTGTTAAAAGAACCTGAAGGAGTCGGATTTCTTTTTTTATGGATATCTTAACATAGGAGTTTTGTGCGTTATCTTTGGCTTGTGCACAGGAAAGATATCGCACAATATGATTTGTAATATCAAGGTTGATTGTAGGCAAGTGATAACGCTTATCCTGGATGACCGGTCTTGGGAGCATCATTAATGGACTGTAGCAATGAAAGAAATAAGGAGATGAAGATGACAAATTGCATCGGTTTGGTCATGCCTCAAGTCAGGCTTCCTAGTAGACAGATATATCTGTTTAGTGAAGAGTGACATGACGCTATAGCTAACTAGTGAAGACATAGCGGTTTTCCCTGAGGTGTGGTCGGATTTGGTTAGTTCTCCTGTTCTCGAGGCTTCGTTGCGAAGGTATCACAGGTGAAGGCTGAGTTCCATTGAAAAATCTCAGAGCTGCAGGCTGAGTATCGAGTGCGAATCTTAGACCTGCAAGCTGAGTTCTCACCGCACGAGGGAGAATTGTACCCAGCTGTCATTGTGTTGGACGGAGTGGCGGAGGACGTGGACATGGCGAGAGCAGACAAGAAGGGGAAGAAGGTAGACGCAGTTACCCTCTCCCAAGGTAAAGTAACTTTTGTTATAGATAACTATGTTAGGCATTTAGATATTGTGTTTTGTATCAGGGATAGGAAGCATAGTGTTTGCCAGGGGTGGTGATAGGTATGTTCATTGATGCTGTACGGTTGTGAAACCTGGACTGTTAGTACAGAAATTAAGAAGAGGCTGGATGCGGCTGCGATGTAGTTCATCAGAAGAATGCTAAGGGTCCCGTGGGTGGCAAGGACTAATTGGATAATCACGAAGTGTTGGAGATGGCTGGCACAACGAGAGAGTTGATGACCATGGTAAGAAGACAGGTTGGGTATCTGGAGCACGTTTTGAGGGGAGATGGTGTATTAGGGCCCATATCACCACCCAAGCCCATCTTTGACGTAACCACCTAGAACCTGGGTATCATGGTGACATGTAGGTAACTTTAAACCACTGGACAAATGTCATAGCTTCAAAGTGGTATGTGGTGGGATTCGATCCCACGCTCACCACCTTGGTGCACCTAAGATCTGAACGGATAATGGAGAATTCAACAATGAGGACTTCAGGAATATGGCAGAAAAGTTCAACAGTGAAGTGAAGTGCACTGCTGTCGAGAGTCCTTGAAGCAATGGGATGTGTGAACGTCTGAACGCTGTACTGAAAAACAACGTGAAGATCCAAGAAACTCGTTCTATTCTTAAAACTACCTTGGCTTGGGCTGTAGCCGCAAGGAAAACTTTACATAACAGTCATGGATTTTCTCCCAATCAGTTGGTGTTTAGTTCTAACCCAAACCATCACAATTTGGCAATGATAAACTTTTTGTTTTGGAGAATGTGACATCATCTCAGATTGTGGCGAATGACTTAATGGCCTTGCATAAGTCAAGAGAAGAATTTGTTAAGTTTGATGCCATTGGAAGGATTAGAAGAGCATCAACACACAACATTTGTGCCTTGAATGAGAAAATGGAGTTAAGAAGTTATGTTTACTACAAGCGTGAAGGCGATAACAGAAGGCGTGGCTTTACCAGAGTTATAGGTAAAGATGGTAAAATTAATCTGTTACGACGTGGAGATCAAGCAGTGAGGTGCCACATGTGTAGACTCACAAGTTGTTCTGATATAAGCAATGATGTAGATGTTCCAGTCAACAAACATGAAAAACAACAAAACAGAAAAGAAGAAGCAAGCAAATCTTTATAAGGAAATTATGACAGCGATGGCAGTAATGATGACGGAGAAACTACAATGGCGAAGTTGTCCATAGTGATAGATGTGAAAGACAAACAAAAGCACCAAAAGTAGGAAAAGGTGTAAACTGAAACTATTAGATTCGAATGAGAAAATAAATGTTAAGATCTTAAGTAGAGCAGGCAAGGCCTCGGGAAGGTACGGAAACTGTTAAAACTATGGTAATGAAGATACTGGACAAGAAAACTGAATGGATTTCGTGATAGATGTGAATGAGGTCAAGGAAATGGGGGAAGAAGAAATCATGATCACTATATCTCATGGAGAGTCTATGGAAGCCAAACGAAGAGAAACTGAAAACTGAAAATCAGATGACGTATATATTTGAAGTAGTTGAAAGCGAAGTACAAACTACTATATCGGTAAAGATAGATTGTAATTGAAAAGCAAACAAAGAAAGACTGTATTGTTAAGGTTAGGTTAGAATTGATAGCAGCAGGACATGAAGAGGAGATCAAAGGAAATATTGAAACAGAATCTCCTACATGTGGTAAGGAAGCCTAGAGGATGGCCCTGATAACTGTGTTAATGAAAGGGTGGACATCACACAGTAGGTTTTTACAAGGACAAATGATCACCTGTGAAGTGTACATACCCCCACCTTCTGAAATTTAAGTGGAAGAATTTGGAAACTGAAAAGAAAAAGGCAGGCATTTTATGACGTAAGTAATGCTGACCGAGCTTAGTATGAAATAGTCAAGGAAAAATTGTTGAGATTTGGCTTAAGAATATCAAAATTTGAACCAGCTATGTTTATGTTTGAGAAGAATAATTCCTTGGAAGGAATAGTATGCATTCCTGTCGATGATTTTTGTTAGGATGGTACTCAACTATTTGAGGAACGCGTTGTGTCAAAGATGAAGAAGGATTTCGTAGTGAATGCTTCGGATTCACGGCATTTCAAATATCCAGGAATGAACATAAAGCAAGAATCTGATGGAACTACCATAGACCAGGAGAATCATATAAAATCCCTTTATCAAGTTGAAATGTCAGAAAAAAGGCACAAAGAAAGGACATGTATTGAAATTAACAGAAATCACATCAGTACAGATCTGTAATGGGCCAACTGAATTGTGTAAGCACCCAGACAAGACCAGATATATTATCTATTGTTTGTTCATTACATATATGCAAAATAGTAGATGTACCACTGGAGACCAAATGGATACAAATAAAGTAGTTAAGAGTAAAAGCAATCAAGCAGGAATATATCTGCCAATATTAAGAAATGAGTTGCATTTTGAATGTTACAGTGATACATCCTTTGCTTAATTGACTGTGGATCGCAGGGAGGCTTAATAGTTTTTTCTTGGTGACTAAATTGAGGAGACAAGACTTTGCTGTCTGTAAGTTCAACATTTCAATATGAGCTGAAAGTTGAAAAACAAAATCAGCAGTCATGAGAAAGATCTGTATTAGGGGAAATAGAAACAATAAGGAGTGGAGAATCATGAAAAGCCATATAGCCGCAAACTTCGAATAAACCAAGAAGTATGCTGCTGTTGAAAGAATTTTGGGCACCAGTTAGGTTACTCACAAAGTCATCAGTTACATGATTATCACTTACGTAGGAAAGAGTACTTTCAAGGGCCAACCTATGAATGCGGACGTATTCTGGCAAAGATAAGACGCACGAGTCAACAAGCGCATTTGCCACGCAAAATGGAAGATAAACAGCACTCAAGTGGTGATCTCCAATCACAACAGCAGAACAGCCATCCACAGCAGAGACTGAATGTCTTGACTCCATGAAATCAGGCAATGATGAACAGCAATCTGTGGTGCGTGAGTGACGTGAATGTGAACAAGAAATTTATAGACTGAGTGATACTTGAATATCCATTGCAGAGATAGCATGATCCTTATAGAAAATAATATGAAGTTGAAGAAAAAATCAATGCCATGACCCACAAGCGAATCAATCCTAGAAGACCATCGCTATTGAGGATAAAATCAGAACTTAAAAAACATTTTGTTTCATGTGGAGGTACATGGCTTGTTAAGAGAATCAGAGAACAACTGTGCCAAAGACATATAATGGAGAACCTTAAATACTAAGAATATTATTGTCAGTATGATGTAAGGAAAGGTTAAAGAAATTCTTAAATTTCAGAAGACTACAAGAGGCACCAGTGTTAACTCCCAAGGAAAGAGAAGTGTCATAAGAAAAACACTGATAGCCCTGCATATCTCGGAAGGCAGCATTAGCATTGGGAAGAGAAAGAGACTGCTCAGGACATGATGGGAAACCATATACTAATCTTTTCAGTTTTGAGTTTAGCGTCTCTAGAAATTCGAGCTCACTGCAAGTCTACGATTAAGATACATTTCTCTGACGTGTGAGTGACTAACTAGACAGTGAACGAAGCAGAATTTAGAGGGACACTCAAGGGTCATGCGAGGTCTGTGGGCTAGAGACTGTGAGCTCATATACCAAATATAAGGAGGAGTCTAATAACACAAGGAAAAAAACAAACAAAATAGAAGAAACAGAAATAGGAAGGGTAAGAAGATAAGAAGTAGGGTTTACATTATTAGCCGTAATGGAATTGCCACATCTCAAAAGCATTTAGAAAAAAAAAAAGATAAAAGAGTAACAAAAAACATGAGAAATGTCGACAAAATTTAACACAAACGTGCAAAATATAAATGCAACAACAGAGTATGTTAGCTTAACACCAAATATACAAATATGAATGCAATATTTAGCAAATGACACAAAATGCAAAGCAAATAGTCAGCAAAGGGCACAAAATATACGAGCATAAAAGATAAGGCAGTGTTAGCAATGAGCAAAACAATATATGCTAACACAGCAAAATGAAAAAAAAAATGAACAGATGAATAACCCTACAATGCAGGTGTAGCCTTACACAACAGTGAGGTGTTGCAAGAGCAGTGAGTGCATCCAGTCAACAAGGGAGGCACAAGCAAGAGGTGTATGGCGCTGGTACACACCAGCACAGTGCAGTGTATAGTCGAGATTACCTATGCAACACACAGCAGAAGTGCCGAGATCAATGAGAAGCCTAGAAAAAATAAGCAGATGCATTGACGAATAACAGGCGTGTATACAAACCGAGAGTAGGCACCAAAGCAGCCAACTTACCCCACAAGTAGCAAAAAATACGTCCAAACAGTTGAGGAGGAGAGAAAGTGCCAAAAATATTTACAGCACAAGGATTATAAAAGATATGAAACTCACAGCAAACAAATAAAAACCAGCTATACTTATATAAAAAGGTGCATAAGCTGGAGGCAGGGGTGTGAGACCAGGTATGATGGCAGCATAACAGGTGGCTGGACAATGGGCATAGAGCATTAAGGTGACAAACACAAAACCGATCAAGCTTGTCAAGTCTCATTAAACGATAAAACGTCGAACGGGCCTTAATATTATAAGGCACTTGACAGCACAGAAACAGGCACAGGAAGCTGGTGAAACAGCCAAGGTGTAAAAGAGGGTGCATGGAGGAGAAAGTGGTGTTGAGCACCATGTAACAAGACCACAGATCACAGAAACCTAAAAGAGCCCAACAAGGTAACAAGGCTACAGCGTGTAGCAGGGAGGCGGTGGCATAGTGGGTAAAGGTGGTGAGCGTGGGATCGGGCAGACGTCCACGCGTAGGTTCGAATCCCACCACGTACAGCCTTAAAACACTTTGCCATTTGTCAAGTGGTTTAAAGTTACCTACATGTCACCATGATACCCAGGTTCTAGGTGGTTACACTCAAGATGAGCTTGGGCGGTGATATGGGCCCTAATATGGGTACCACTATAAATAAAATTGCCTGCGCCACTAATGGGTGGAAGCTGAACAGCGCTTCCCATACACTCTTCAAGTGTGCCTACAGGCGCTATAGGCCTTGCCTAAAAAAAAAAAAAAAAAAAAATTGACTGGTGGCCAAAGCAGGAAAACAGGCTTGGGTGTGGCCAGAATACAATGAAACAGTTGGAAACACTTGGATGCGGGCGACCACATGGATAGTACAAACCACTAGGCAGCAAGCATAAAGTTACTTGGAGGCATTGGAGTCACCGATTACCACGGATTTACTATGAGCTAAGATGGTTGCGCTAGCATGTGTAATAGGTAGCGTTCAAGTAAGCTAGGAAACAAAATTAAGTAATAGGTGCACAGAAGACCTCTTGATGCGTCAGTGATGGTCCAAGAGGCTGGAAGACTGGCGATGACTAAGAGAGGTGCGCGAAAGACTTCACAAGCTTCCGTAACAAAACAATGACGTGAAGCGTCTAACTAATCATTAACTCCCTGATCTGAGAACATGACAGGAGTATTGCAATACCCTATAACTGTCTTCCAACGAACTTCCGGCTTACATCTAGAGTCATGAAAATAATCACTCAATGTAGAAATCCTAACTGACAACACTCAATATTAGTAAGTAGCCTAAAAATTACAAAAACATTTCAAGACCATGTTACTAGTTGATGATAAGATGCATGTCAATGAACAGCTACATTCATTTAGAGCCACAATTGAGCTCCATAATACTACTAGATAAGAAAAAGATAACATTCATTTCTTTCATTACATAAATAGATTATTTTAGGTCTATACCAGAAAGGAGCAGAGGATCATAAAGTACAGCCCTCCCGAACACCAAATATTATCCTGTACTCTGGAAAAATTTTGTGAGCTATGAAGAAGTTTTGCTTGGCTACGAACTTTTCCCGCACTGGGTCCGAATGCAACCTCTTGATCCCTGGGCGGTGCACAAGGAAGGCGTTGTCCAGGATATGAAACTCGTAGTCACGTACGCACAGAATGTACATCTGGGAAAGTCAGCATGTGTTAATTCACTCACATGTAATTGATTACACCTGCTTCTTAGATGTTTGTCACCAGAATAAACTAGTATGTATTTGCTGTGTTTCTAAAAATTTTGTTGCATCTTTTTTTCTTCTTAAGTAAGGAGTACTGGCTGGAGGCAACAAAATAGTTGAAAAGAAAATGTCTAATTAAGTACCAATCCCCAAAGACAATTCAAAAGGATTGCTATGGAGAATTTTACTGGAAGCATGGAGTAGTTAGAGGGTGAAGGAAAAGAAAGAACAAGCCATAAATCATCTACGAAAAGTCTTTGGCAAAGTTTTATGAGAAAAAGTTCAGTTGTAGAAATAGATAAGACGGTGGTGCCATCATGATGAAATAGAGAACGGAAGATGAAGACGAAAATCTGTTGGTGACATTTTTGGCCGAATGCCACAAATCATAAGTGAGTATTATCTAGATATTTTGACACTTTCTATTGATAAAGGAGTTCTTGGCTAGATGAAGACCAGTCTTGTCATGATTCAGGGGAAAATATAAAGATTTTACAGATTCAGATGATGGTATGTTCAATTACCATGTATGGGATGTCTCACTTTCATTTATAGTATGAAAACAGGCTGTATTAAATCAAGGATTAAAAGATTAGGGGAGAAAATAAGCAAGGACTGTACACCTAAATAGCACACAGAGATTGGTATCTGACACGGAAACACTAGTTATTCCTTGGAAAATCAGAATAATCACCAGAATTAACAAAGACAACACTTTGGGGAATCCTGAGAAGAGATTGGAACAATAAAACAAGATACATATACGAGGTTATGATTATAGGAACCCTATCAACACGGCAGTGGCAATATTAGCCAAAGGATTAGAGGTTAGGAAAGAATCAAGAAAGTTCAGTGTACCTTCAAAACGGTAAAGATTATGAATAGGGCGTTGCACCAGTTGCTCTATGTAGGTGATGGGGATAATAAGACGAAAGGGTAGTTCACCAGGATGGTCAGCAAAGGAAGAGAAGAGTGCAGATACCCACTTTGGAAGTTAAATAGTCAGAGGATTTTTTCCTAGCTAGAGGAGTGAATAGAGAGGTATATACTCATAACATAGATCAATTTAATTTGAGACTGATGCTGTAGTCATTGCTGGATGATGAAAAATTTAGAAGGTACATGAATGTAGGCACGAGACCAAGTCAGTCATTGTGAACATAGACTCATCATTCATCTTTGGACTGGAAGTAAAAAAAAAAAAGCATAGAAATCATAAAGTAATAAGGAACTTTAACATTCAACACAATAAATGTTAAGTTTAGTAGAGGAGATATGACGTTCCAAAGATTGAAAATTAGGTCTAAGACCACAAATACAGAGGGTAGCAAATGAAAAGTTCAGAGGTCTAGACACTTAGAAGTGATAACAAATTAAAAGTCCGACGATTCTCTCCCTTGTCGAGAACTTAAAAAATGGTACATATTTTAATCATTTTCACCTCTAAACTTGAATCATGAGTCAAGGTATTCGTGTCACTAGTCTATTTAGTTAATGTCACATAAAGGAAGAGTTATGAGATGTTCCTAAAGGATATATTGTGACTACCTTTTTGTGTAGAGAAACACGAAGGTCGCAGCTATCTTGGAAGCAACTTTACAGCACCCATCTATGCTGGTGATCATAAAACATTCAAAATAGCAGGACACAGGAGCTTAATCTAGTGTTGTCAAAATTACCAAGTCTTCAAATGTCCACAACAAAAGTAGCCTTCATCAAAAACTCAAGCATAGGAGGGAAAAATAAGTTCGTCTATAAAGGTAAGTTCTCAGTGCACCAGGATCCCTTGTGAGATTATTTAGTGGCCAGTGAAGCAACAGCAATGTGCAAAAACCAAAACTCCCAATCAATCACTTAAGAATCAGAAGCTTGTGAAGTGTATTAAGGATACGAAAATTCAACGACATAGATTTAAAACATCATCCATAATGGAGAATTGTTGCTTAATTTCTAAAAAAAAAAAAAAAAAAAAAAGGTGAGAGCAACAAACTCGAATGGTAATATCAAAGCAAGAATCCATCCTATCACTAACCTAAATAGAGACATGTACATACAAGTAATTAATAGAAATGAATATGGGCAGGTAATTTGACTTCTCACCATGAATGTACCAGTATCACTATTAGTATTTCCAGTTATATATTCTTCCTTCAACCGGTACAAATGTGAAACCTACCTGCGTCATCTTATCACTCATTCCTTCCCAGGAGAGCCGCTCATCGTCCAGGGGTTCCTTGTTGGTGCCCACGTATGTTGGTTCCCACTTCTGGTAAGATGCCGTTCTCTTGCCCACGTGAAAGACACTCAGTCCAGGATTAACAGGATATTTGGGCCATTTCTGAGAGAGTGGAATTGTTTATGGTATAAGAGAATGTACAGTTTAAATAGACTCGTAAGAAATTAGTTTTATTTGTTGACACGCCACCCTTTATAAGATATTAAAGTGAAAAATTGAGAGAGAGAGAGAGAGAGAGAGAGAGAGAGAGAGAGAGAGAGAGAGAGAGAGAGAGAGAGAGAGAGAGAGAGAGAGAGAGAGAGAGAGAGAGAGAGAGAGAGAGAGAGAGAGAGAGAGAGAGAGAGAGAGAGAGAGAGAGAGAGAGAGCGTCATTGTGTGTGGGAAAGAGACAGTATTTATACAATAATTTTTCCTCCGTTAATCAGTTGAGTCACGCATGTATTGCCCATATACGTGAATCAGAAACTATGTTCCTTTTTCTCCTGTTTCTCTATTTCCGGACAAAGCACTGTGCCATACGTTATTGATACAAACACATCAATCATTCAATCAGAAGCAGAAAGGGTAACATCATAAGCTGAAGGATTAAAGGTTAGAAAGAATACATGAATATTGGAAATACGCCTAAATCATGCAGAGGAGCTCTCTGGTGTTTTGCATTTTCTAGTTGGCAGGACATGAGGAAGTATTATGCTGTTTCCTTATAATGACTGCTTTTCCGTATAAGAAACCCATTTTTGTATGATGACTGCATAACAGAGGTGATAGTGGTTGACATGGAGGCGCACATTCCTCACATTTTTCTTTCAATCTAAACCTCCTACACCTTGGTTTTACACAGCTTGTTCTTGTGCTATACATAATAGAGCACTGGCCCAGAAATGATTCTTGAGCCTTTCATCATCTGAATCTCAAGCGTTTTTTATTTCTACTAAGAATCATGCCACGTCTCTTCTCCTGCTAGCCAAAAACTCATTCAATAATAGTGTCAAAAACGTTCGAGATTTGACTCCTCTCATGACTTCTTGCACCGATCCAAAAAAAACATCTGCAAAAACTTTTCTTCGTTATCTTTCCATTCTTTATTTCAACCTGATGACACCATTGCCATCTCATTTGTTTCTAAAGACAAACTCTTCTTTCAAATCTTTCTTAAAAACTCTACAATGGATGACTCACAGTTTGTTTCTCCTTCTCAACCACCCTCTGACTTCTTCATGCTACCCATTAAGATCCTTCGCAGTGATGTCTTCCAAGCTCTCGCTGTCCTAGATCCCTGGAAAGGCTTATGGACCTAATAGCTCACTGCTATTGTTCTCTGAAACTGTGCTTCAGTTCTTGCATCTTGCCTAGTATTACAAAATCAAACAAATGCTAAATGTGAAACCTCACTGACCTACTTAATGAAAATGAAAAATAGTGAGGTCACACTCACTTTGAGCATGGAGACATTATAATATTAGTGACCATGATTTTTTTTACCAACCCCCCCAAGGGATCAGCATATGTACAAGATGACAATGAAAGAAACCTGCATATGAAAACATCATGGCATTAAAGACATACAAAAATGTGCCACACCTTTCAAGCAAATAACAAAACAATGGATAAGAAAAAGCGACAGAAATCTAGAGAAGAAGGAAAATTAATCTGACACTTAACTCACATGGAACATGGGGCCAAAATGACACGGGGGACAGAGAAACGTGTGGAAATGAATTGCCTCCCTTTTTCTCAGCATTTTGAGCAGTTCTTCCTTCGTCTCGGGCACTGGAGCATTTTTTTGCACCTCGAATTTTGAGAAAACGAACACCCGAGGGTTGGTAGTATTGGAAACATCTGGACGCTTCAACATGCGGAAGAACTCTGGAAAGAGAAGATAAAAAAATTATTCATAGTGATAGTGAATGAATAACAACTACTACTACTTTTACTACTACTACTACTACTACTATGCCCTACATTGTACAGACACCCTCCTGATTTCTAGAGGAAACTGAACAACCTCTCAGGCAACACCACACCTAAACCACACCATGTTCTTGACAGAAACAACACCAGACGCTACACCACACACGAACAAGACAAATATACGAAGAATATAAGAACAACACATACAATAACACAATATATGGGAGATAACATACACGAAACAATATCATACAAAAAACCCAACATATTAAACGAAGGTCTTCTCATCATCGCTCAAATCAAAACTGCAGATACAAAAGGTACCATAACACACATGGAGAAGACTGGTCCCTGCAGCAGCAGCTTCAATACATCCATTTAATCAACTTACCTAATATCACCATTTCAAACTTAAGCAACATATCTAATGCCTCTTTCTCAACTGGATACTTTCTTACCGCCTGGGGAAAGATAGTGGTAAAACTTATGCCAAAACTGTTCACACAACCAGACAATTTCAGACTGACTTCCTCTCTGAAATTACCTGGTAAAGTAATTTGAACGTATATTAATCAAATTGCAGACTGAAAAATTTTCTAGAAACAAACAACCAAAACAACCACAACCATTTTGGATTCTGCCACAGTAAAAGAACAAGCCAAGCAGTAGGCCTAATCACAGAACAGATTGGTCAAAATAAGGCAGATGGAGGGCAGTGTCACCTAATCTTGAGGAATATCAGCAAAGCTTTTGGTAAAGTATGGTACCAAGGCCTGAAATTCAAAATCCTTCACTTGGAACTTCCTTTAGTTACGGAGAAAACTTCTATGTAAGTTTCTTGATAATAGGGAAATAAAAATTGCCATAAATCATTTCCAAGATGCCCCTTTCTATCTAGAATGCAGTGTCACTCAACGCTGTGTACTGCCTCCAACTTTATTCACACTCTATACTAAAGACCTTCCTCGCCCACAACATAGCCTCTCAATTTCTTACGCTGACGACATTTCGCAAATCATATGATATCCAAGAAAGTGAAACCAAACAATAAAATTAAGAATATAATGAGAAATGCATCAAATAAATGAGTCTGGAGAAAAATGAAGAATTAAAACCAATGCCAACAAATTTACACCAATATCATCAGAAAAATACAAATCATCCCTCACTATAATTAACACAAAAAAAAAGAAAAATAAAGGTAAAGCCTTCAGATTATATCACTCCTCACGAATACAACAAACATGTAAAAGAAAGACTAAATCAAGGTGAACAAGTCCTACACCTTCTAAAACGTTTCACAGATTCCCATAACAATCACTTGATAAAGGCTATCGTAATACCAACCATTGGTTACTCTACTATCGCAACACATGCTCTCAGCAAAACACACCTCTTAAAACTACAAATAACACGGAATAAGGCAAGACACTTGATGACAGAGGAAAGATATCCATACATATATATGTATAACAAGACAACTACACAAATTAGGACACATCGAAATAGTTAACACTAGATTATAAAGCCAAGCTAAGAAAATATGGCAGACACTATATCTACACAAACACGAAGTCTAACAGAATTTACAAGAAACCTCAGAGAACATAATCAGATACAAAAAGTTCTTCCCTAGCAGTATAATGAAATTACAAGAAGAACCAACCACTAGAACATAAGAGAATAAGAAAAGAAAACTACTCTTTCTTTCCTCCTTCCCCACTACTCTTCCTTCTTCCTAACTCCCTAAAAAAAAAGGAAACTACTACTGTCTACTTTTACTACTACTAATCCTATTACTACTACTGCTACTACTACTTTTCTTTTTATGTAAGAGGGGAAACTGGTCAAAGGCAACAAAAAATAGAAAAAAGGTCCACTTAATATCCAGTGTCCTTACAGGTCAACAGTCAGCCTAAAGAAAGGTACAAATGTCTTGAAACCTCCCTCTTAAAAGAGGTCAAGTCGTAGGAATATGGAAATACAAAAAGCAGGTAGGGAGTTCCAGCGTTTATCAGAAAGAAGTATGAATGATTGAGAGTACTGGTTAACTCTTGCATTAGGAAGTTGGACAGAATACGGGTGAGAAGAAGAATGCGTTATGCAGCAAGTCAGGAAGAGGGGAAGCATGCAGTTAGCAAGATCAGAAGAACAGTTAACAAGAAAATAGCTGCAGAAAAGAGCAAGAGATGCAGCATTCAGGCAGTCTAATAAAACTATGAGAGTGGAATCGCCCAAACAAGCGAAGAGTACTCCATACAAGGACGGATAATGTCCTTGTACAGAGTTTGACATATGGATGACCGAGAAAAACTGGTGGAGATGCCACAAAACGCCTAACTTCATAGAAGCTGTTTTAGCAAGAGATGGGATGTGAAGTTTTCAGCTAAGATTATGAGTATAGGACAGACTGAGGATATTCAGTGTAGAAGAGGGAGACAGTTGAGTGTCAATGAAGAAGAGGGGATAGTTGTCTGGAAGGTTGTATCGAGATGGTAGATGGACGAATTGAATTTTTAAGGCATTGAACACCAAGTTTTGTCTATACCAATCAGAAATCTTAGAAAGATCAGAAGTCAGGTGTTCTGTGGCGTTCCTGCATGATCTGTTGACTTCCTGAAGGGTTGGTCGTCTCTGAAAAAATGTAGGAAGGTGTAGGGTGGTATCATTGGCATAGGAGTAGATAAGGCAAAAAGTCTGGTTAAAAAGATTAATGAATAATAGAAAGACTTGATGGTATGATAGAAACCTGAGGAACACAATTGTTAATAGATTTAGGAGAACAGTGGCTGTCTACCACAGCAGCAAAAGAACGACCGGAAAGGAAACTTGAGAAAAGATGCAGAAAGAAGGATAGAAGCCGTAGGAGGGCAGTTTTGAAATCAAAGCTTTTTGCCAAACTCTATCAAAAGGTTTTGATATGTCTAATGCAACAGCAAAATTTTCACCGATATCTCTAAAAGAGGATGACCTAGACTCAGTAAGGAACCCCAGAAAATCACCAGTAGAGCGACCTTGACGGAAGCCATACTGGTGATCAGATAAAAGATTATGAAGTCACAGATGTTAGAGAATCTTCCTATTGCGGATAAATTCAATAACTTTAGACAAAACAAGAGGTACTTTGAGTTTTTAGGAACAGGTTGAATGTAAGGAAATTTCCAGGAAGAAGGAAATGTAGAAGTCGATAGACTCTCTCTCTTTCTCTCTCTCTCTCTCTCTCTCACCAGGGATGAAGTTGATGGATGGGTACAACTCCATGTCTGAGGATACCACAAAGTAGGTCTGCACTGCCTGCCTGGCGATGTTCCTTGCCAAATTCACGGGGTACATGAGGTTCTTATGCTGTCTGTATGTTGTGACGTTGAACCAGCGAGGCGTCACCTGCTCACATTGTATATTCCTCTTCAGCAGCTCTTCCGTAGATGGGATCTGATGCCATGAGAAGAACAAGGATGAGATGCAGTCATTTATGTAAATAACAATAATGATGAATAATAGGTTGCGATTTATTACACGATTGAAAGAGTATATTTGTACGAAATGTAAAATCTGTTGATATTACAGTTTTAGGAAGACATTAAAATGGCTCAGGAAACAAGTCTGTAATGGCACCCAAATAAAAGAATATATATATTGGTGGTAAAAAAAAAAAATAGTATGTTACGGAAAATTTCAGA
The DNA here is from genome assembly GCF_017591435.1 of Portunus trituberculatus. Lineage (NCBI taxonomy): Eukaryota > Metazoa > Arthropoda > Malacostraca > Decapoda > Portunidae > Portunus > Portunus trituberculatus. Next base: position 12,106,088 of record NC_059270.1, read on the forward strand.
GAATACATCATAAATGTAGAGAATAATTGAACCTAACCAAGTATAAAAAATCACTCTTACCATTTCAAATAAGACGAAAAATATAAGGGAAAAGAGAAAAGTAAAAATGAATGACAACTAATGTGATAAAAACAGTGGCTACATCATAGGAAATAAAAAAAAAAAAACACTCATGTAACCTGAAGTTAACCTCACCTTATTGGGCATATGATGGGAGTGGAAGAAGAAGTGAAAGGTAACGTACTTCTTGATGTCCTCCGACCAGCAGTCACGGAGGTAAAGGATTGTCTTGATTGAGGCCTCAAAGTCGTCACCGGAAGCGTACACAGCCACACTCACGGGACCCTGTAGAGGAACAAGTGAATGAGTTCATGAGCAATTGAGCTGTTACATCGAACTGGAATATGTAAACACCCAGTAATGAGGGATGGCGACTATTGAAAGAGTTAATAAGCTATAACTTTTTCAGCTTGTAAGAGAACCCACTCTAGATTATAGCATACTGGATACTGTCTTAGCATCAGACACTCATTTAATAAATACTTGTGAAACTGGGTAGTCCTAGCACACAGCGTTCATAAAATCATACGATGAAAAATTAATTGTGAGGTTGATATAAAACTATAAAACTATAAAAGGCAACATACTAAGGCTTAAATCAGAAATACAAGGATGAGTTGGCAAAGATACGAAACATATGGACTAGAAATTTACTAGCATTCTTGATGAAACAGAAAATAAATAGATTTCTCTAGCTAAAAAAAAAAAACAACAACTGATAAACAAGACATAAAAATCCCTCAATGGATGATGAATACCATTTGACACATCTTTGTCAGGAAGAAAAGTCTATTTGCGAAATGTAACCAATCTAGATCTGATGACGATTTCATGTGTTATGTTAGCACCAAGTGATGTTGTGTGTGTGTGTGTGTGTGTGTGTGTGTGTGTGTGTGTGTGTGTGTGTGTGTGAGAGAGAGAGAGAGAGAGAGAGAGAGAGAGAGAGAGAGAGAGAGAGAGAGAGAGAGAGAGAGAGAGAGAGAGAGAGAGAGAGAGAGAGAGAGAGAGAGAGAGAGAGAGTCAGGAAATTTTGAAACCTGAAATAAACAAGAAAAGCAAAACCAAATCCAATATTTTTCTGATACATTCGTAAAAAAAAAGTTTAAAGGAAAACTTTACCCATAATAATGATAACATGTCTGTTAGTGAGTGAAATGACATGGCAGAATTTTAAATCACTATTTCCACAGAGTGTTTATCACAGAAGACAGATCAACTTTGCCAACTGCGATCAATGTGTTGAAAGAATCTGAAAAGGAAAGATTAAGAATAGATGAAATGAGCGAAGATGATACATCCTACAGAAGCTACATCCCAGTAAAGCACAGGCACTGATGAAATATCAACATGATAACTGGAGAATGCCAATAAAAACTTGTTGCCTTTGAAATTATTCTTCAATAGATCGTTACGGGAAGGAATTGTACCGAGTCATTGGAAAAGTGCAAATGTCACACTGGTATTCGAGAAAGCTAACAAAAGCGAAGCCGGAAAATACAGACCCATCACTCCCATGACGGTTATAAATTTTTCTTAAAGAATAACTTACTTCCTCGACTGCCACAAAATGATATTAGACACACAACATGGCTTCCAAAACAACAAATTTTGCCTTACAAATCTCTTGGAATTCTTCAATTACATGTTCTCAAATAATGATGAGCCAGCCCAATCTGGCATTACATAATCTCGACTTCAAAAAATGTTTGATATCGTATCACATAAATGTCTTTTAATTAAGCTTAAAGCACACGAAATGGGAGAACAGTTGTGTGCTTGTGTTGAAAGAAAATTAATTGATTGAAAACAATGAGTGGTCATAAATGGAGAAGCTTCTGACTTGCTTCAGGTTATGAGTGGTGTTCTCCTAGGGTTCAGTTTTGAATCTGTTACTTTTTTTGATGTACATCAATAATCTAGACTGCAGCATTGTATAAGATATAGTCAAATTCGCCGGTGACACTAAACTAGGTAGTGAAGCAATCACAAAAGACGACTGTGACCCATTCAGGGGTATTTAGATAACTTAAGTACTAAGTACAAATGACTTTTGAACTTGAATGAAGCTAAGTGTAAAGTAATGCGCATCGGCCATGATAATGCAAAATATATATATATAGACAATATCTGATCATAGTTACTGAAGAGGACATGAGCATAACAATAACAAATGATTTAAAATATGCTAAGCAATGTTCAGCTGCAAGTCATAAAGCAAATATTGAGATATATTGCACATAATCTTGAAGGTAAAAAACCTTAAATCATAACGAGTCTGTGTATACTTCAATAGTGAAAAATTCAGTTTTTTTCATATAAAATAGGAAAGCTGGCCAGGACAACATAAAGTAATATCAAATAAAAAGCTCATTTGCTTGCCAGCTCCCTTGCAGGTCCGAAAGAATTGGCCAAAAGAACGGAATAAATATCTTAAAACTTCCCTGAAGTCAAGTCATAGGAAGTTGGAAATACAGAAGAAGGTAGGAGAGAAGGATAAAAGCCATAGGAAGGTAGTTTGGAAGTCAAAGCTTTGTGCCAGACTCTAAGGCAACAGCAAAAGTTTCACTAAAATCTCTAAAAGAGGAAGACCAACTCTCATTAAGGAAAGCCAGAAAATCACTAATGGAGCGACCTTGACGAAAGCCATATTAGCGATAAAATAAAAGTTTGTGAAGTAACATGTTATCTTTAAAAATTTTCGTATTGACGATAAATTCAATTTTTTTTTTTTTTTTTTTTTTTTTTTGAACAGGCTAAATTTCCAACAAGAGGAAAAGGTAGAAGTCGATTGACAGAGTTTAAAGAGTTTGGCCAGACAAAGTGCAAACACGAAAGCACAGTTTTTTTGAGAACAATAAGACAGACCCCATTAGATCCATAAGCCTTCCGAAGGGTTTGGCCAGCAAAAGCATGGAAAACACCATTACAAAGAATTCTAATTGAAGGTATGAAAATGAAATAATCCAAGGAAGGAGGAGAGAAGCCCAAAATTGTTCAAGGTAGAGTTATTAGCAAAAGTTTAAGGGAGCAGTTCAGCTTTAGAGACAGAAATGACGACAGTAGTGCCATCAGGATAAAATAAAGGAAGGAATGGAGAAGTAAAGTTCCTGGATTTGTTTTTGACCAGATGCCAAAAGTCTCGAGAGGAATTGGATTTTGAAAGATTTTGACATTTTCTCTTAATGAAGGAGTGTTTGGCAAGTTGAAGAATAGACAATATGATTACGATCAGAAATATAAAACTCATCAGATTCAGGTGGTGGAAGGCTCAGTTCAACGTGTCAACCATAGTTTTGAGATATATGGCGAAATTCTTAACTCAGTACAATAGTCACTTTCTAGTGAAATTTATTACAATGGAAGAAAAACATTGGTAAAACATTTGTAACTGCAGCAATACGTAATTCCATCAAATGTCTCAATAAATTACAAAGACTATATGCTAAATGGCCAATCGCATATGAAAAGGAATTTAAACAATATAGAAATCTGTTAACCAAAATCATCTGAATAGCGAAAGAAAATCATTACAAACGAAAACTATGTCAAGATGTAGATAATCCCAAAAGAATATGGCAAACTATTGACAGTTTAATGGGAAAAGATCATCCTGAACTACCATCTTCTAAGGCTTTTACAAGGTCCACTGTAACAAATAATAGTCTATAAATTGCTAATAAACTTAATGAATACGTTCGTAACATTGCTTCTGAGGTAACCGACGAAGCTCGACATAAAACTTCCTTGAAACGTTATTTGCCTGGACCCACTAAATTTTCATTTTTCTTCAGGCACACTACAGTTATAGAAATTAAAAGAATAATACAAAATATTAGAACAACTTCACCTGGTTACGACGATATTAGTATCAGTGTCATAAAGCAATGCAGTGATGAAATAGCACCATATTTAGAATATATCATAAACAGATTTTTTAAAGAAGGTAATTTCCCTAGATGTTTGCAAATAGCCAAGGTAGCTCCAATATTTAAAAAGGGCACACCAACACAACATCTTGTACAAATTATACATCTGTTTCTATTCTACCTTCTCTAAGTAAAATATTTGAGAAAATCTTAGTAGAGAGAGTGATAGATTACCTAACAAAATTTTCACTCATAACACAATACCAATATAGTTTTCGATCTAATTGCTCCACAGATTTAGCTATTCACCAACTCTGTAATACTATTTATAGTGCTAATGACAACAAATTTTATCACTTATCAGTTTTCTGTGATTGATCTAAGGCCTTTGACACCCTGTCTCACTCAATTCTGTTAAGAGAAATTAAACGTATATGGAATCCTTGGCCCATGTTTTCAGTTCTTTAAAAGCTACTTAAGTCACAGAAAGCAATTCATAGTTTATGATAATTGCAAATCTACACAAAAATCTGTTTGCACCGGTGTACCACAGGGCCAATCTTGTTCTTAATTTACATTAATGATATTGTCCACTTTAGCTCACATCTTAATTTCCTATTGTATGCTGATGACACTACACTCTATGTTCAAGGTAATGGCCTTACACTGTTGCAGAACAGCATGAATGAGGAGGTGGTCCACATTTGAAATTGGCTTAATAGCAACAAATTAAAAGTTAATGTAGACACAACCCTTTGTAATATTAATATCAAAATTAATAACCTCTCCATAACGCATGATGAACAGATTAAGTTTTTATGCAATAAGTTATTGTTGAAACTTCATTTTTATGATATCTGCACTAAATTATCTACATTAAATGGTGTACTATATAAAATTAGACATTGCCTCACATCAACTTCTTTGAAAAAATATATGTCATTAGCCCACCAATATTTGTTGTACTGCTTGGGAATTTGGGGGAGTGTATAAAACTCACATTGACGAACTTTTTTTTTTTTTTAAATACCATGTGGGCTTTTCACGGGAATTTATGGGCTAAAGGGAATACTTTTTGTGGTACCTCCTATCTCAAAGCCCACCCGCTAGGAAACCGTTGCCCCGAGTGAGGAAGCCCATCCTACACTCGGACCATGGACAGGATTCAAACCCGTGTGCTTGGAGAACCCTCAGACCCCAAAGCACGCATGGTTCCACTGTACCACAGCGGCGATTACCACACAGAAGAAATTACTTCGCATAATTTTCTTTAGACATAAATATGACCACACTAATCCACTGTTTTACGAACATAAAATTATAAAGGTACAAGACACATTACTTCTGCAAGCCTATGTATTTGTTTGTAATTTTTTTTTTTTCTGTAGACAATGGTTCCCAGTTTCTAACAGCAGATATTCTCTCGATAAGCCCTTCCACTCTGCCGAACAAGTCATGCCCAAAATAATATTTGTACTAGAGGTGCCAAATGCTGGAACAGCTTGCCAGAGGAAATAAGAAATGCCACATCTCTCTATTCCTTTAAGAATCTCTGCAAAGAATTTTCGTTTCACAGTTATTCATTATCATTGTAGCCTAATATACGGTACGCGTATGTAAGTGCTTATATACAGTATTTACATGCTTACGTATGTATAAGTATGTGTGTGTATGTCATTTATATGTACAGTACCTAAATACATATTTCTACTAACGTTACACAATGATATATAATTATGTATATAATATATGTATGTAGGTGGGGTAAGACGGACCACTTAACAAAGTATTGAGTCTAGAAACTACATTTATATGATTTTGATGGATTTGTGGGTTTGTGGTGGTGCTTTGGGATGTTACCTTCGATGTCCACACCCGGGTCACGGTTTATGAAGGAAAACAATGAAGCATGAGAATTTACAAAATAATATTTTTTCTTGGGCTCAAAATAAAATGATGGGGTAAGAATTTGGTAAAAATGCATAAGAAGTCCCTCTTCTTTTCCCCATCCCCCTCCCCCCCAGCACCAACAAGCTTGGGGGCCTGTGGGGAATCGGGGGTTTTTGGGTGGGGGGAGCCAAAAGAGGTGATATATGGGGGTCAGAGACAATCTATAGACAAAAACTGCCATTTTCAAGGAAAAAATTGAAAAAATAAAAAAAAATCAAGAATAATTTTCACTGAAATTATCCCTTCCCAGTCCTAGCAAGTTTGGGGGCCTGTGGGAAATCGGGGGTTTTAGGGGGAGGTATATTTGAGTGATATATAGACTTTGAAATATCTAGGGACATTTCCCCAAATGTTCGAAAATATCCCTATATACTGGGAAGTTTTACATAACCCTCCCCCCTACAACACTAACCTAACCCTAACATAAACCTAACCTAACGTAACCTAACCTAACCCTCCCCCCCTACAACACTAACCTAACCCTAACATAAACCTAACCTGACCTAACGTAACCCAACCTAACTAACCCCTTATAACACTAACCTAACCCTAACATAAACCTAACCTAACCTAACCTAACCGGGAGGCTGCGCCCCAAGGACCCCCCCCCCTACAACACTAACCTAACCCTAACATAAACCTAACCTAACGTATCCTTGCTTTGGGGCAGCTTCCCTCCCCCACACCGGTTCTCTTATAGCTCCACACAATATGCCCTACCTCTACCAATACCCTCCACAATACCTTAACGAAAGGATGAAGGTCCTGGCTGGTCCTCTTCTCGATTGTACACTGACTTGCATCGCAGGAGCGATGATTTCCCAGCAATCAAATTCACAACCTTTCCGCTGTACTTGACAGCAAACTCCAGCAAGCCGAGATCACAGTCTTCACAGCGTGTCATGGCGGGTGCAGGGTAAGGACTGGGCACCTGTACACGTGTTACCCTCATCCTTCATTGCGGATTGATACCTGCGCTGATATCTGCGCTCACGAACCAATGAAAAGCGTTCATGTTTGAAAATTAATAGAAGTACATGAATGAAAGTGTGAATTGAGGAAAAAGACGAAGATAAGTTATCATCAAAGAGAAAGGTGGTGCATTATTTACATTTTTGTCTCATAACACATACGTTGATGACATTTTGTCAATTCACATGTAATAAGAACTTGTTCCTGTCAGGGCAGAGGTACGTGACTGAGGTGTTGCGAGGCTCAGTTTCACCTGCGTACCACAGTGAACGGATCTGTTAGGGACTTAGATTCTGGCAGAGATGGGTGATTTTCAAGAAAGCAGTGTGACCTACGTAAGGTCGACCGCCTTCCGAAATCTTTATACATCACAAGTATACTATTATAACTTCTTCATAATGACTACTTTGAAGAGATTGGTAAGGGGTACCTCTTCTGCACATTAACCAAGAATCTTATCCCGCAAACTGAACATGAAGAAACAAATCCTTATTGGCATACAGCACAGATAAGAAAAAAAAAAAACTCTTCCTCGTCATCATCATAACCCTTCACATTGCTCATGAGCTAGATTTATTGGTACAAATCAAACGAAAAAAAAATCTCCATAATTATCATCTATCCCTGCACAACTTACTGACATAATTTACACACAAAAAAACTCTTCCTCAGCATCATCATCATCTATCCCTGCACACTACTCATGAGCCCAGCTTTTGCAATTAGCATAACAAACCCATCCTTCCACTTATGATGGGTACTACTTTGATGCACAGTAGGCTACCCTATGTACTGTGGCTGTGTATTGTTCCGCATTAATTTACCCACACGCACCGAGTCGTTTCCAACACAGTTTCGGGGATAGACTCACGCTCCGTCAGGCATCCGCTTGCCTCTTTGTTTGTCTTGTCCTGCACAGCCAGTCTACCTGTACACTGTCAGACTCCAGTTGTCTAGACTGTAATTCTTCTTCATCATGGCCATTGCTACAAGCCTCACCCTGGCCGCTACCGACTACAAGTTTCACCCCAGCCGCCGGCTTCTCAAGCCTCATCACGCCGCTACCAAGCCTCCAAGCTTCAGTAAGCTTTGTATCTCACAAATAAACACAGGGAACTGGTCCCCAGTATTTCTTCTTCAACCACACCAGGACACACTCTCATGGGGTCCATCTTACCCCATTAGTAAATATTCAAATGTCGAAATGTTTACCATAGTATCTATGTCTACTATGCCAATTTATGGCATCTATATATCATGTATACACTCATTGGTATGTATAAAATAAGTACTAAATCATTAAAGTAACTGTTACCAATATAAAGCAAGCAGTGTCTTACCTTGTGCGTATAACATCAGCACTGAATAAAATGACAATTATTTCCCTGTGAAGCGCAAGGGAAACTTAGCGTGCCTACTGGTATGATGATGTCATTGTTGGGAGACGTGAAGGACATCTAAGAGTAAAATTTTTAAACTCGCCCTTTATGCTTGGATTTAGGAGTTCCGTCTTACCCCAAGTGTCCGTTTTACCCAACCTTCCCCTACATATGAGAGAGAGAGAGAGAGAGAGAGAGAGAGAGAGAGACAGCCAACAAACTAAATGTAAAAGATAAAAGCAAAGAAAAAGATCATTCAACCTATGGAAAAATATACGCAATGTGGAACACCAAATCGTTCCACCGCTACTTTGCACTTCTTGCTAGTCACTCTTCTTGATCTACAGCAAATTTCAATTGTTATAAGAAACATTGCAAAAAGTTATTGATTTTATCCAATTTTTTCTTGTATGTGCATTTAAAGATTTCACACATTTCTTAGTACTGTTCAGGGGCCGCCGTGGTACAGTGAAACCACGTGCGCTTTCGGGTCCGAGGGGTCTGCAAGTGCACGGGTTTGAATCCCTGTCTACGGTTCGAATGTAGGTTGGGCTTCCTTACTTAGTAACGGTTCCCTTGCCGGTGGGCTTCCAGATAGGAGGTACCCCAAAAAGTACCTCCATTTAGTCCATAAATTCCCGTGAAAAGCCCACATGGTCTATGAAAAAAAAGAAGCTACCATCATTAATCTACATACCTGCCAGCGGGACGCAACAGGCCCCAGATTATCGAGGAAGGTGTAATCGCCGTGTGTAGAGAATGTGATAGATTCGTCACACCGGAACGCCATCGTCGCCGGCAGGTAATTCTCCAGGACCCAGTAGTCACCCCGCTGCTTGAAGAAGGGTCGCAGGGGCCTCGTGGTGCACTCCTTCAAGTCTGGGAACATTTTGTGCTCAAGGGACTCGGGCGGCAGGTCAGGAGGGTCAATCTGCAGGGCCCCGTACTCTGTGACTGCTGATTTTATATTCCCATCGCCGTTCACTGCTTCCGGCTGCTTAGGAAGATGTTCTGGTGTCATCCTGTCGTGCAGAGACACGTCTTTAATACCATTATTTCTTTGTACAGTGCCAAGAGGCTGGTCCAGGGGAATGGGGGCCGACAATACCGGTTCTGATTCAATTTTTCTATGTTTGAGTCTATCGAGGACATCAATGCCTTTGGGTTGTGAGTGGACGGCGGCAGGGTAGGAGAGGTAAACTAAGTCCCTGGCGGAGAGTGAATGTAGGCTTGGGGTTGGGAAGATCCATGTGATGCAGAGATACAGCACCAATAAAGTGTTGAGTACCAAGGAGGTCCGCACCAATGCCACGCGCAACGTCATTATCCCTGATGCACTCCTGGTGAAAGAAAGGGTAAAGTTCTGTTCATGTCACTGAGAAAAAAATTAGACGAGTTGTTTATCGGCTGCCCCCCTCTCTCTCTCTCTCTCTCATACAAATTTAGTAAGATGTGCGTACCAGCATCAAAGGGAGGTGGAGCATCCAGTGCCAATAAATACAATAATGCCATTTGGTGACACGATATGCCATTCCAGGTCTTCAGGAGAGAGAGAGAGAGAGAGAGAGATACTCCGGAGTCACTCACTGCCTGCTTATGTATTTTCTTCTTATGACTCTTTCAAGAGGGAGGTTTCAAAGACATTTAACCTTTAATTTGGAGAATATTCTTGACATGTCTTTCGGGACTGGCACCTTAGTTGGATTTCTCCCTAATTTGTTATCCTTGGCCAGTGACCCGTACATAAAAACAAAAGTCAAAGATTTGACCCAATATTGCAACAATAAACACTCATGAATCATAAAAAAAAAACAAGAATCTAGTGCCCATAAAGCAAGAAAACGCACATCCTATCACAACAACCTATTTATCTAAAAGGGCTGTCTAGAGAGAGCCGTATGAAGCAATATGATTCGTGTTGACCAAGAAGCAGAGAACACCCAGCACGGAAGCGGTGGTTTTTTTTTTTTTTAAGCAGAAAACTTGTCAAAGGCAAAATAAACCGTAAAAACAAAAAAGGACCCACTAAGTTGCCAGTCCCCGTACAGATCCAAGAAAGTTAGCCAAAAGGGATAAATGTCTTGAAACCTTCCTCTTAAATGAGGTCATCATAAGAATATGGAAATACAGAAGCAGGTACAGAGTTCCAGAGTTTAACCGAGAAAGCTATGAATGATTGAGGGTACTGGGTAAGTCTGAAGACGGTCACTCAGAGAAGAGGAATTGATAAAATGAAAAGCTTTTGTTTTCACCCTATCTAATTAAACTATATGAGTGGAATCCCACATACGTACATGCAAAGAGTACTCCATACAGGATAAAATATGACGCTTAGGAGTTAGGAGTTGGAGGGGATGATGAGAAAAAGTGGCTGAGACTTGTTAAAACTACTTCATAGAAGTAGTTTTGGCAAAAAAATAAGAAGAGAAATTTCAGTTTAGATTATAAGTTAAGGACAGACCAAGGGTATTCAGAGTAGAAGAGGGGGACACATGTGTGTTAATGAAGAAGAGAGGATAGTTGTCTGGAAAGTTGTGTGGAGTTGATAGAAGGAGGAACCGAGTTTTTAAAATATTGAACACTACTAAGTTATCTCTGCCCCAATCAGAAGTCTTAGAGGGATCATAAGTTAGGCGTTCTGTGGCATCTCTGCCTGATCTATTAATTTCCTGAAAGGCTGGTGGTCTCCGAAAAGACGTGGAAAAGTGTAAGGTGGTGTATCATCAGCGAAGTAATCCATAGGGAAAGAAGATTGGTTTAGAAGATCATTGATGAATAGTAGGAAGAGAGTGGGTGACAGGACAGAACCCTGAGGAACGCCACTATTAATAGACATAGAAGAACAGTGGCCATCTACCACAGCAGCAATAGAACGGAATCTTGAGATGAAGTTGCAAAGACAAGGATAGAAACTGTGGTAGGGTAATTTGGGAATCAACGTTTTGTACCAGACTCTATCAAAACCTTTTGCTATGTCTGAGCCAACAGCAAATGTTACACCAGAATCTCTGATGACCAAACTTAGTAAGGAAATCCAGAAGATCACCCATAGAACAACCATGATGTAAGCCACATTAGCGATCAGACAGAAAATTGTGAAGTGACAGATTTTTTTAAATCTTCCTGTTGACGATAGACTAAAAACTTTAGATAAAGAAGGGATTAAAGTTATAAGGTGGTAGTTTGAAGGATTAGAACGGTCGCCCTTTTTAGGAACAGATTGAATGTAGGTAAACTTTCATCAAGAAGGAAATGTAGAAGTCGATAGACAGAGGAGTATGAGTTTGGCCAGACAAATGTGCAAGCACAGAGGCACAGTATTAAAGAACAACAGGAGGGATCCCATCAGATCCCTTAACCTTCCGAGAGTTTAGGCCAGCGAGTGCATGGAAAACATCATTATAAAGAATTTTAATCAAAGGCATGAAATGATCAGAGGGAAAAGGAAAAGGAGGGAAAAGCAAAGAATCATCAAAGGTAGAGTTGTTAGCAAAGGTTTGAGAGAAGAGTTCAGCTTTATAGACAGAAGAGATGGCAGTGGTGCCATCAGAATGAAATAAAGGAAGGATAACGAAATAAAGTTATTTGAGGTATTTTGGGCCAGATTCCAGAAGCCTCAAGAAGAGTTGGATTTCGAAGGATTTTGACATTCTCTATTTGGCAAGTTGGAGAACAGACTCGGCATGATTCCAGGCAGAAATATAAAGCGCATGAGATTCAGGTAATGAAAAGGCCAAATACCTTTTGTGGGCAATCTCTCTATCATGTATAGAGTGAGAACAGGCAGTGTTAAACCAAGGTTTGGAAGGTTTAAGTTGAGAGATTGAGTGAGGAATGTATGCCTCCATATAAGTTACTATCATCTCTGCTATGCACTCAACATGCAGAGACGAATCTTTTGGAGGATCTTAAGGAGGGACTGGAGAAATGGAACAAGATACATATATGAGATTGTGATCAAAGGAATCCAACGGAGATGATAGGGTAACAGCATAAGTGGAAGGATTAGAGGTAAGGAAAAGTCAAGAATGTCAGGCGTATATCCAAGACAGTCAGGAACACGAGTAAGGTGTTGCACCAGTTGCTCTAGGTCATGGAGGATAGCAAAGTTCACTAGGATGGTCAGTGAAGGGAGATGAAAGACAAAGCTGGTGATGAACACTGAAATCTCCAAGGATGGAGATCTTCGCGAAAGGATAAGAAATTTTTTTTTTTTTTTTTACTCTATGGCCTATAGCGCCTGTAGGTATAGAGAGACAATGTGCTCCACTTTTGAAGTTGAACAGTCAATGAATTTCTTATAATCAGAGAAGTTAGGAGAGAGGTATACAGCACTGATAATTCCAGTTAAAGACTGACTCTAGAGGAAAAAAATGGAGCTACTATCAGTTGTTTCAGACACCTGTTTCGATGAGGAAAAAATGAGGCTTAGTAGAGGAGAGGTAGTGTATGGGATCGGTACATCACAATGTAATATAAGAAGAAACAAGAAATGAAGAAAACATGGATGTATGATGGTTAGCCAATACTCAGTGTGTTGCTGTAAACTCAGATATTGACCCAGCCATAAAAATGGATTAGAAGGATTAAAAAGAAATAGTTTTAAAAACCAGGCCAGGGTATCAGGAAAAACATCCTGGAACAGGACAACAGCTATGTCTTGTTTATGTTCTTTACATGCATGTTGTTGGTACCACACATGTAGATCTTACATGACTGGTGGACGGTATCCTTGATGGGCGTGTTATTGAAAGAAAGTTGGAGAGGAATGGGGACAGAAAGGCGCGAAAGAGGAACCAGAGGGGAGGGTCAGCTGAGGCTTTGATCGGGCCTGTCCTCCGGCTACGGGATGGGCATACAAGTGTAACTTATAAGTTGCTTTGCAGTCCTTGAGATAAATTAGAATGGAGGAGAAATAATGATATGATGTTTAGATAAATTAGAATGGAGGAAGGATAATAATAGGATTTTTACATATTATTCAATATATGTGGATATAAATCGTGTGTGTACTTTCGATCAATATGACGCTGATATGTTCATTACGTATTATGGGTAAAGAAATCATGTATATCTCCGTACGTAATTTGCATGTGGGACTCATTAATGAGAAAGTTACATGAGTGGAGCTGTGGTGTGGATACATCAAGAATTGTCATTTTATTTAATGGTGCGTTACGCTGTTTATATTCGTGAACAAAGTAATGTATATGGTGATATACTCAGCGGTGTGTTACATTGGTTGTTTGCATTCGTGTACGAGTGAAAGTAATTCTTATTTACGGTTATCAAGAGAAATTTGGGACTATTGCACATGAGACTCATTGATGAGGAAGTTACGATGAGTAAAGTACGTCGTATGGATATATTGAGACAGTAATTATATTCAGTGGTGTGTTACGTTTGTATTTATGTACTAAGTAAAAGTAATCCTTACATATGAGTATCTGATATGAGTAACTGGACTGAAAGGGGGAAATTGTAATGACTGTCAGTGGAAAAGACGACGAAAAGAAGTGAGGTTTATATTGCCGGTGACGTATCGAACATCTTATGTATAGATATAATTTTTTGTTCGGTAAATATAGAAAATCTCCCTTGGGTTTTATATCCAGTAGCCAAATAAATTGTGCAATATCGTGCAATAGCTCGGACTCGGAGTGCGACAGGTGTTCTGTAGATTGGAAATTACTTTTAAGACAGTGAATGTTGGAGAAGTCAATGAAGAAAACATCGAGTCGAGTGCCAAGACATTCAGGATTAATACTGGAAGCGCAGTCCAAACCAGGGGAATTTATAGTCCGTTCCCCAGAAGGGGACTCCGAAGCTGGTTTTGGAGTTGCCATAATTTAAAAATTTAATGAAGATTGTGTGTATGGTTAGTGCATATACTTCTATGTGAAAAAGGAGAGATGTCTTTAGAGGGTAAGGTGTGACTGCCCCATTGAGTTGTGAGACACAACCCAGTGAGGTCACAGATAGTTTTTACGTAAATGGTAAGTTCATAGCACCTTCTGAACTTATCTATAGGATCAGAACTAATGCAGTTAGAACTCACTGGGAATAAATAATCGTTTCGACAGGTGTCTATACCTCTTCCTATCGAGTCCAGTTGTCGGAAACAAACTCGATGTGGTCTCTCCTGCTCTCTCAGTATCCTTTTTTCAGCTTCTTGGCGTTGAGGCTCCGATGGTTTCAGAAATGTGTCTAGTACACGACTAAGACGCGGCATAGTTCATTGGTATTCATGAAGCTCCGAGAAGGCACCGAACACATGAATGGGATCAGGCGTAGTCCATTGGTATTACCTCGACCACAGAATAGCAACTCACACACACACACACACACACACACACACACACTTTCTTAGGTTGGACGATGGACTATTATCAAGATGATGATAATAAATATCAACAGGGTATGAATGAGAAGGAATAATGGCGATATAAATAACACTTCAAGGTAAAAAAAAAAAGTGCTTTATTTCTCGAAAGCACTCATCACACTGACAGTAATATTTCCCATTCTCTTCCAGATGTACATACCTACACACTGCCAAACAAAACAACCACCACTAACCAGCACTCAGCACATCCAGCAGCGATGACAGAGCAGCCAAGACTTGTAGATTCGCTGGCCAGCACACTCCTTTGTGGGAGTAGAGAGCGGAGACGCATGAAGCAAATGATACTGAGGAGTAAAGGAAAAGAGGAGCAGGAGACCCATCTCACCTCGACGGCGGTGAGAGAGAGAATGATGGTTCACCTCACAGCTGCTGTCCTACTATAAAGTGCTCTGCTGATGCCTCCCACAGCTGTGAGTAATGATGCAATGATAATACTTATAAAACTGACTTAACATAATAAATGTTGGTATGGGAACAAAGACACGTGCAATTGCCCACAAAATTGATGTAATAAAAATTTTATTGCACACAAAATGTGTGCTACAGGTAAAGAAAAATATTTCACGTATAATCAAAAAGAAAAGCATACCTCTCACCCTTATGCACAAACACACACCCACATGCACACACAAATAATATATCTTACAAATAAAAAAAAATTTTACAAAATTCTCCATCTAATAGCTATAGTCCACATAATAGTAATAACAATGAAAAAATATCACAATACAGATAAGAAATATAGACAAGGTATTCTGATAAACAAAAAGGCGAATTGGCCTACCACATTAATAATACACAGTCAAAATACGAGTATCATGGATTAATTTACATGATTTATCAAAGGTTAAAGTTTTATCAAAAAGCTCTTCTATTTTTCTGATATTATATTGGGCTCTCAAAGCTGTTGTTAAGGACACGCCGCGACCACATGTCTTTCAGTCTGTACAATACCGCACACACACAGACGTTCCTTAATTGGGAGGCCAACCACACACACACACACACACACACACACACACACACACACACACACACACACACACACACACACTCTTTAAACACTTTATTATATTTGTCTTATGTACATGGATTAACAGAAAAAAAATAGTTTACCATGACAAATAGCCCTTTGTAAGCTATAGATAGCTTTATGGGCAATAATATGAATTTAAAGATACACAAAAAGATAACTATTCTGCATGAAGAGAGAGAGAAAAAAAAAAGGTCCATTTATGTTAAACACATTGGGTAATTACATATGTACATACACTTATTTTGTCATATATAAAAGTAAACTCCTATCCAAAATATAATTTTCCATATCACTAATAAAATAACTAAAAATAATAGTAATAATAATAATAATAATAATAATAATAATAATAATAATAATAATAATAATAATAGGTACATATAAAATAAATATAGTAATAATTCTACATTTATTATCATTATCATAAGATGAAATAGAAAGATTAGTAAGAACATAGTATATGTCTTTTAAATTTTTGCTTAAAGGATGATATGCTAGTTGATTGTTTGATATGAGGTGGTACTTCATTCCATATTTTAGGTCCTAGGTACAGCAGTGAATGTTTGAAAAGTGTTAGTTTGTGACTGGGGATATGCAATGAATGCTGGTTACAGGTTTGGTAATTGTGTATAGGTTGAGTGTTATAGTTATTAGAATTTATTGTTTTATACATATAAGATGCAATATTCAGTTTAGATAAGTCAACAAGGTTCAAGATATTTAGTGTTTTAAATAATGGAGGGATGTGCTCATTAAAACTATTGTTGGTTATTATCCTGATAATTTTTTTTATGTAGTATATTGAGTTGATACAAATGACATGGGTAAGTAAGAGACCAGATAAGGTTACAGTAAATAAGATGGGGATATATGTGAGCATAATATAAACATTTAAGAATATTAATTTGGGCTAAATGTCTTACTTTGAGTAGGAGTGGGATAATTCTTGATATCTTTAAACATAGGTTGGACAGGTGGTGCTTAAAGTTTAAATTTCTATTAAATGTTATACCAAGGACTTTTATTTGATTAACCTGCAGGATATCATCATTTAGTATAGTTAAGTTAGGTAGTGGCTGGTAGGTGGTAATGGTGTTAGAAAATAGCATATAATAAGTTTTGCTGGTATTAACTATGAGATGGTTAGCTAAACACCAGTCAGAGAATTTTAGAAGTTCTGTATTGGCCCTATTAATTAATTATGTTGGTTTTTATCCTATCATATAGAAAGTAGAGTCATCCGCAAATAATACAGTGTGGAGAGTATTTGATATATTGGAAATATCATTAATCTAAATAAGGAAGAGTATAGGGCCCAGTATGCTTCCTTGAGGTACACCTAGATTCACTGGTTTAAATGATTGTCAAATACTGTATACTGTTGCCTGTTATGTAAATAAGACTTGAACCAGTCATGGACACATCCACGAATACCACAGTGGTGCATCTTTTCTAGGAGAATATGAGGTTGCACTGTGTCGAAAGCCTTACGGAAGTCTATAGTAATGGATAAAATTGATTTCCTTTTAAGTGCTGTATGGAGATCAGACATAAATGTATTTAAAGCATGAAATGTGCCAAAGCCTGGTCTGAAGCCAAATTGTCTATTATTTAAAATTTTCATCCTGTTTAAAAAATTTAATAAGTAGTTTTTCATTAATGATTCAAATATCTTAGAAAAGTTTGGTAATACAGAGATAGGTCGGTAATTTGATACATCTGCTTTGTTACCTGATTTATAAATAGGAATTATTTTACCAAGTTTCAGCTTGTCAGGGAAAGTACCTGTCTTGACTGATTGGTTGAATAGAATTGTGAGAGGTTTGGCAAATAAGTCTTTGTTTTCTTTTATAATAGCAACTGATATCTCATCAATGTGTCCTTTTTTTTGTTTTTGAGCTCTGATATTACTTTTATTGTATCATAGTTTGTTGTTATAGGCATCACCATAGAGTGTGGATAGTCACCGCAAAGGTATGAGGTGTGGGAGATTTCTGTGGGTGGCAGTTTGTGTGCAAGTTCAGGGGCAATGTTTGAGAAATAGTCATTAAATGCATCTAATATTTTTCATGTGGGGTGTTTTTAGTTTGGTTGTTGTGTATTATTGACTTGATTGTTGTATTCATTCTAGTCTTGCTATTTGAGAGTTCATTTATTGTTTCCCATATTTTCTTTGTATTTAGTCTAAAATCTGAGAATCTTCATAAATAATAATTTCTTTTAGTGAGCTTAATGAGGTTTGTTAGATAATTTCTATAATGTTTGTAAATATTAAAGTTCATCATTCCTATTTTATATGCTTTATAGAGAGCAAATTTGTGTTGTATAAATGTTATTAACCCTTGAGTGATCCATGGTTTTTCAAGTCTTTTTTTTTTTTTAATGAATTTTGTCATTTTAGGGAAAGAGGAATAGTATATACTGTACACTTTGTCCAGAAAGATTGCAATTTATGTTTGTGTCTTCGTGTATTAACAAAGAATTCCAATTGACTTCTGATAATTTTGCTCTAAAATTTGCTCGGGTTTCCCTGTTTATTAGTCTAAAGGTTACTCGATGATTATCGTTGATCTTCTGAAGGATCGGAAGGTTTAGGAACACTGGAAGATGGTCTCTTAACCCCTTCACTACTGGGACACATTTTTACCTTGAGATTTGTGAACGATTAGACCATTTTATTGACATTAGGAAGGGTCTATGGAGGGCAAAAGAATAATGGCTACAGTCTTTGGTATTTTAATCCCCCACATGAGTTTCTGAAGCTAAAAATCACCAAATAGTAAGCAGAATGAATATGAAAAACACGTCATGGTACTGAAGGGGTTAAGGGAAACAGAAAGATACCAGGAGATGAGGGAACTGTGAAATTTGTCCATATGTGGTCCAAGAGGGAGGGGGAGGCAGTGGAATTGTCGCTGGGAAATCTAGTGGGCCGGGATATATGAGGAAAATAGTTAAGAGATTGCATTGTGCTTACGAAGTTGTTAGTTGGTGGATGAGAACTGTGTTCTAAGAGATTAATGTTGAAATCTCCTAAAAATATTGTTTTATTATTAATGAATATGTTTTGTGAGAGTAGGTTATCCATTATTGCAATGAACTCATTTACTTGGTGATGCTTACTATGAGGGCGATAAAGAGAAGATATGATGTAGCTGGAAGTACCAATTGTAATTTTAACTGTACAAAGCTCTATATTATCATAGCACAAACAGTAATCACTAATTAGGACACTGGATATATTGTTGTTAATATAGATTGCGACGCCACCGAAGCCATCTGGTCTGAGTGTATGATAAGATTTAAAACCTTTAACTTCATTTAATGCTACAGTGCTAGGTTTGAGCCAGGTTTCACTAACACATAATACGTCAGGAAGCTTTGGTAGGGAATTAAGAAATATAAATAGTTTATCATAATTTTTGCTTAGGGAGCGAAAATTCACTTGAAGTATGTTTAAATAACCAGGACAGCCAATGGGAAGTGTTGCCTTGTATGAGTTAATGTCGTGATATTTACAAATATTATCAGTGCATATGGAGTTGTACATGGAATTAATTATTTCCAGACCTATATCATTTTAATCATGTCCTTCTTCAGGATTATCAAAAAGTGTCATAAAGATTTACATCAGGAAGATTCATAATATATCATTGATAGAATGGATAGAGAATGAAGATAGAATGTAGGAGAGTAAGGAAGAATGAGAAGTGTGATATGAAATGTAATGATGTGTAAGAAGAGAAATGAAAAGTAGTATGTGTGGTCGTGAAATTAAGAGAAGGGGATGTAATGAGAAGTACTGTGGTAAGGGAGGGAGATACATGGAGGGGAGTAATGTTATCTTGACAAAAAAAATATAAATAAATAAATAAATTGAGAAAAAAAGAAAAAGAAAAAATAGATAAATAAATAGATAGATTAAACTAAAAAAGTTAAGTGGCTGCTAGTCTGCTACAGATATGCTTATAATTGTATAATAATCAAAATCTATGTGAGCTTAATGTAACTGAGAAAATGAAATATTAATATGTGGTACGTAATACAACATGCAGTACGCAATATATAACATGTAGTACACAACATATAACATGTAATACATAATACATAAAAGCACAGTATATGATATAATAGTAACACATTACACTGTGACATATAGGGCAATATCAGAGAATAAGGGTATCAGATACACAGATCATTATAAGTTTAGTTATAGATGGTACGGTTCTGTATTCTCTCTTGGTCCTCAGTTACATCTTTGAATAGTGGGTGCTTGTCTAGGAAAAATGCTAAAGTTTGTTTAGATGTTATAGTATGTTTAACTGTTAAGTTTTTCAGTTTGACTATAATTCTACCATTAGATGTGTAGCACTGTTGAAAACGGTGTCTGTGTTGTGCCCTAATTTTGCGAATGACAGAGTAGATGGATCGTCGCTTAGGAGTTAGAGATTCATTGATGTGAAGTTGTGGCTTTAATGCAAGCTTGCACTAACACTGACTTTTTTGCTCAGTTTTGAAGCTTTACTATTATTTGGTCTATTTTTACCTTGTGTTTTTGGGCCTAGGCGGAGTGCAACATTAATATCTGAATGTGAAATGTTGACATGAAGGTGGTGTTTGATAGTGTTCACTATTACATCAGAAGGATTCTCTTGTGTGGATTCTTCTGGTAGGGAGGGACCACTAATAATCACAGTATCCCTTCTTTCATACTGATCCACGTCCTCAATGTTATCTTCAAGTTGCGTTATCTTATTTTCTTGAGCAATGATTTTAGATTCTAAATTAACAATTTGTTGATCTTTTGCAGCATTCATATTGACAAGTTTAGTGAGAAAGAGTCAAACTGAGACTGAATAACTTTACAGATAATATTTACTAGAGATAACATTTCACCTGATAAATTGGCGTTGGAGAGTTCCTTAGAGATTATCTCTGCTACATCAGGCACATCAGTGGGTAATGTGGTAGTGGTGGTGGCTGGGTTGGAGTTGCCCATGGTGGTGTCATCTGCTTTGTTGTTGTTGTGGTGGTGGGTGGCTAACCCGCGCCAGCCCCAGCTCAGAGCTGTTCATGGATCAGGACCCACTCTTGGTATCTTCCTTATCCTGCTTCTTATTTTTGCTCCGAGTTGAGGGAGGGGGTACCATAGTCACAGTGAAGTAGTAATACAGTAGTAGAGGTAGTAGTAGACAGCAGGCAGTAAATACCGTGATAGTGGGTGGTATGGATGATTGTTTAAGTAGGTGGCGTTGGCGTATCGCGCGGGAAGCGGCGTTGATATCCCTGGTTTACGCCATTTTTAGTATTTTTTTTATGTTAGTTGGATTTGTTCCTACTCACATTTATAGAGGAAGCATTCCTGTAGCAGCCAGTAAGATTCCTGACTAATAAGTGTTGTACGAACGTAGATAATTGATAATATGCTGGGAGCTCTGTTGTTTTACTGATCTTGATCTTGATGGAACAGGTGGCTCGAGATCGCTCCAGAGCCAGGCCTATGCATCGGCTGCTCCTGTAGAGGACAAAAAGACAAAAAAAAATGAAAATAAAAAGTAGCATTCTCTTCGTTAATGATCCCTACAGTCGCCACATTTCTCCAGATACTCCTTCACAGCCTCCATCATCCTTTCACTCGTCTCTATACACAGTCCCAACAGCAACACCATCAATTCCCTTCCTGTCTTCTCCACTCTTTCATTCCTATTATGCCCTAATTCACTCAAGATCACTTGCATCATCTCATGCCTGTCTCTCATACTTCTCATACTCCAGCATGACATGCTCCACCGTCTCGTCCTTCCCCATGTCACACATCTGGCACACCTTGCTGCTGGACTCACTGTAGTTCCTTCCATTCACATCCATACACTGTGCCCTAGCTCGGAAAAGAAGGTCACCACCCAGACTGCCATCATACCACCTTTCATACATCGGGGCTTCCTTTTCTTCCTCGCTTGTTTGATCATCACTACACTTCACTACACACACACACACACACACACACACATATATATATATATATATATATATATATATATATATATATATATATATATATATATATATATATATATATATATATATATATATATATATATATATATATATATATATATATATATATATATATATATATATATATATATATATATATATATATATATATATATATATATATATATATA